>NC_056746.1:300933084-301248084 GCF_019279795.1 Protopterus annectens | reverse complement strand
ATGAAGTTTATGGACTCCAGGTCTTATGCTAATTTTTATTTGTTTTACAGAGGTACTGTACATCTCACACATAGTTTTCCACTTGTGAGACAAATAATGCACCCCACCCCCTTACCCTAGTAGGGGAATAATCACATCAACTATGGGACTCATCTCTTCCATACATATATAGTCAACGTCAGTGTAAAGAAATTATCAAGACTATTTTTCATACTTTAAAGCAATTGCCATTTGAAGAGAAAACACATGGTTGAAAAAATTAAGTTGTATTATTTCCATGTCACAGAGACTTTCAATTAATGGACTCATTAATAAATTACAGCAAAGGCAAACACACTAACAACAAGTGATGCCTAATCTGAAAATCATAACACAACATATGAAAAGCAGTCCTTCATCTGCTCAGTTCAGAGTTGTCATAGAAACACTTCTTACACATATGGTCACTGATTAGTGAAACACCAAGAAGCACCTGCTGCCTTTGCAGTGTCTTCTGTCACTATTCCATATAATGTTGGTAGTAGTTAAAGTTCTAAACTGCAAATGCACGATCTACTCTTAAGAGAAACAACTGACCTACAAGTGCAACTATGTTTACATAGTGGCAGAAATCATGGGAAGCTGAAAATGGCAGAAATATATGTGTTTTGGATTAAGGATATCACACTATTATTGTCCAATTCAGAAGAAAAAACATAATTTTCAAAATCTAGAACACTCCTTCCATTACCTCAGCTAGTATGTAGAACAGCATGCTAAGCCTGGACTCCTACAATGTGTATACTACATTTTATGTTTCCATGATTAATTTAAGCAATAACCCATGCCTGGGTGTGGGTAATACTGGATTTACCCACAGTTGGTGTGGTTTGGTCACGAGGGTGAAGCCCAAGTTGCCAAACAAAGACAACCGTGGGTAAATCCAGCATTACCCACACCCAGAAGTAGGTTATTGCTATTATACAATGACATTATTTAAGAAAAAAATACTTACTTTTCTTAAATAATGGCATTTTATAATGCCTCTGTGCTGCCCTTCTGCAGCTGTTTGGTATTCTGCGGCAGTTCTGATGTACTGCGCATGTGTATGCTTATGCAGTACATCAGAGCTGTGGGTGGAAGCAACGGAGAAAGCAAGATCTCCATTGCTTTTTACAAAGTGTCTCGCTATGTTAAAAAAGTTTAACATTGCGAGACAGCTTTAAAAAAAAGCAACGGAGAAAAGAAGATCTCCGTTGCTTTTTTTAAAGCTGTCTCGCTATGTTAAACTCCTTTAACATAGCAAGACAGTGTCTAAAAAGCAACGGAGATCTTGCTTCTCCGTTGCTGTAAAAAAGACTTATACTAATGGAAAAAGTCCGGGCGACCGGACCTTTTTCCATTAGTATAAGTCTGATTTACAACATGCATGCTGACCAATCAGCGTGCACATTTTGGAATATTAATGGGGGGGGTCATTGTATAATGGTCCTTATTTTCCCTTCCACTCCAGACTTCGTTGTTAGGTCTAATGCTGTTTAATGTCTTCACTGTGAATATTAGGCTGAAGACCAGTGTTAAAAAGCAGGTATATAGATGATAAATAGTAAATAATACATAAGGAAAAGAGTAGGAGAGCACGAAAGGAGAAATGAGGAAAGGATGGAGGCACGTTTTTTATGGAGATATGATTAAGCAGATAAATTAGACGGTGACGAAACTGAAAAGGAGATAGGAGATCATTTGAAGACCTAGCCTGGGCAGGAGCAAAATGGGGAGAAGGAGTGAAGATTTGCAAAGAGTTAAATGAGTGGTAAAGATATAAAGACAGGCTGTTGCTTTCTTGTCCTATTACACTTAGGAGGTTAACAGACAAAGAAGTCCTGAGTGAGAATTTCAAACACACTGCAACAATTAGAAGCTTTAAAGGGTTAAACATGTCACTGCCCAAGACAAAGGCATTAAAATGTGCCTGCATCAACCAGGAAATGAAACTATACCCACCCAGGCTTTCTACATCTGGAAAGAAAGTAGATCAAGAATTTTATGTTCTCTGTATGTTGTAAAGGTAAATAAGCAACACCAGTGATGTGGAGTCTGTGAAAATAGGGCACGGCTGTAAGGATGGTGAGAGTTTGTGCTACTTGTAAGGGGCAAGTATTTTGGGTGTCAATAATGCCAATGGCTGTTCACATTTTTTACCCAAATAATGGATTGAAAGCAAATGTAGTGTTTTGTTTTTTTACCAAATCAGAAAACATATTGCAGAGCCAACAAAAGGTTGTAGAGTTACACAATTATGGCAAGATGGGAAGAGCAAGAGGTTTAGTACACGTGGATGTGATCATGGACTTGAGACAGGCAGAAGTGTAAATAAAAAGTGAAACTGCTGCCAGCTGACAAAATGCTTGCTGACAGGATGGAGATAGTCCAACAACCACACTGGCAACAAAGTACTGAGGCACATGGCTGAAAAAATTAAGTTGTATTATTTCCATCTCACGGAGACCTGGGAATTGTCTCACGGGACGCTCCAAGCATAAAGGAGAAGAGCCATGCATGCAGCAATTAGGGAAATAATTGAATATTATTGATGGGTCAAGCAACATTTCACAAAATATTGCCAAACAATGAATATATGTAAACACTGTGTTAATGAGAAGTTTGAATAAGGGTATTGTAGTTTTATGCTTAAATGCCTAACAAAGTATTCTGTGTGTTTTGATTAGAGAAGGTTACATATTTTATGATAATCTAGAAATGTGATAGAAGAAATGTTTCCCGCTTACTTTGTGGCAAAATATAAATAGGACATGAGTACTTTCTGGATTTTTTTAGAAATTATTTCCTTTATATTTCTACAAATAATGTTAACTCCAGGATTATGTTTATTTTGATTGCTGATGGCATAACTGCTTGCAAAAATTTGAGCTTAAAACCATGTAAAGGGGGTAACAAGACCATAGCAGATTGCAGAGCAAGAAGCTGATATGTGATAAAAATGCAGAAGCTGATATGTGATAAAAATGCAGAGAGGCATGATGAATGCAGCAGGAGTAAAGGTACTTAGAATTCTGGAAGTAGAATAGGAAACAGTAAGAGCATTTTGCAATGAAGGATGCATGTTAATAGTACCTGAACAATGTACGAGGTTACACAGGAAGGGGTTAAGTAACTAAAAGGAGTAATATAATGTAATCTGATTATTGAGAGAGGTAAAAGCAGCTTATGAGGCTTATGCAAAAAGCAGCCATTTTTAGAAACAGCCAGCAGGGGCTGACTTTCTTCTAGGTTGCTGAGGGCATAGGTGCAAGGCTTACTCCATCCGAAGAGTCCAATGGGCTTAGCATCAGATGTGTATCAGAAATATGTAGAAGGGAGGGGTGGCTAGGGGTGCTACCTGGAATGTGTGTGGGGTAACTAATCCCATTAAGAATCAGGGACAGAAAGAGAGACAATTATGAGTACAATATTTAAGAAGGCAGTGGAAATGGCAGTAGTGCAGGAGTTGAAGTTGCTATGGATACATGTGCAGAAATCAGGAAAAAAAGGGTATGTGTGGTTAGAAAAGAACTAGATTTCAGAGTAAAGTAAGTAGTGCATGGATGGAGAACCAATTACAGCAGGACAGAAACAGTAGGAATTTTGCAGGAAGGCAAGAGGGAGAGGGCGGAAGAAAAGGGAGTGGAATGACAGTAGTTGTGTTTTATGGAACAAATGAATAAATAAAAATAATTTAGGGAAGCATTCTAAGAAGATATGAAGAAAATCTGTCCTGCAGATATGTGTAAAGGGCTAGCAGAAAAAAAGAGGATATACTTTTCTAGGAAGAGTGGTGTCAGGCAAGTATGTTGCATAGAATCTTAGTAGATAGAGTGATTATGGAAGAGGTAGAGGATATGTAGTTAACATAGAGGGAACTATTAGATCATAGCAAGGTAATTAATAATGGTGCAGAGTTCAAGACTGAGATGAGGTGGAGGTAGAATCCAGGGCAATGTTGAGGTGTAGGGCAAGTACAGTCATTACAATGTGTGATGGTACAGATAATGAAGGAGAATAAATAAGGGGTTAAATAATGTAATTGAATAAAGGCTGCATAGAGGTGAAGAACAATGTAACAAAGAGAATAACTAGAAAGGCAGTGAAAAAGAAGGTTATGCAGTTGCAGTATAGCTTAATGAGGATTGCTAAAAAAGTGGCAGAGATACAGGATAGGCTTGAGGAAGATATAGTCTAAAATTGCAGTTAAGTGAGTTCAAGGAGTAGAAAATGAGGATAGAGTTAGTTAGAAGAAAGGATGAGGTGGGGCAGAGAATAGGTAGATATTTTATTATTATTGTAAAGACTGGTAGAGATGGGTGAAGGCTGCCAGCCTAGCCAAATAGAATTTTATAGATAATTCTATCATTTGTAAATATCAATGTAAGATACAGGCTGGTTTTCTTAAATGAAATAATAGGCTGTTTAATGTTGAACTTAAAACAATGTGGCAACATTGCCCTCTGCTGTAAAGAAAGCTAAGTCAAGCATTTCTTGTTGGTCCTTTGAAATTAAAATTACTTTATGTCTGTTCCTTTGAAGTTAGAATTTGGAGTTGATGAGTCTGGAGTAAGCATCCTGCCTATTGTTTTAACTTAAGGAATAATTACTAGAATTTACATGTGGAATGTCCTTTATTGCTCTAAGTGTAAAAGAATGCAAATGCAGTTTCTGTCAGCCTGGGAACTCCAGGGAAGTGTAAACGAGATGATGTAATGTTTATCAGAACTGCAATTGCAATTTAAACAGAGAGAATCAGAAGGCATTAAGCATTTTGCCTTGATATCCAACTCAGCACTCTGTCTGTTGTCTTATGTAAGTTATCTTAGACTTGTGTTTTCTTTTAGAGAGCTAGAAATTAGAAAGTTTAAACTAAGTGTTTTTCTGTGATGTCAGAACTATACTACTGAATTATTTTAAGTATTTCTGTGTGCTCTCCGAACTCTTGAATAGCACTGACTGTGTAGTAGAAAGTATTGTCTTGTGGTTTTAATTATTTATTATTAAATATTTTAAAACCTTTTAACTGTGGCTGGTTTATGTAGAGAAAATTTAAGCTCTTAAGAGTACTTGCATGCCTTTGGCAAATCTGCCCAAGGCCACTTTAATAGCTTTAACCCTGGGCTATACTACCAGTTGGATAATAATATTGCACAGTAATAATTGGACACCCTTTTAAGGGCCTTTGAGTAGCTGATAAATATTAGCTGGGTGTTGGCAGTAATTACTACCATATAGTCTGGGTAAAAGGGGGCACAGCTGGAGAACCTGTGCCAGCCTTCCCCAGAAGTATCTGTGTGGTTGTGTAAACTCTTATCTCAAAGAGTGTGTGTCAGCTACTTGGGCAGGGGCACGAAGCACTGGTTGGACAGAGAGGGTGCTGGAGATTTTAGCTTGCCCAGATAGGCTGAGATCTGGACCCTATAGTTGTGCCAATGGGGGATCTTATTGGGGACCTGGGGAGCAAGGAAGTGACCAGCCCCAGAATGACTGTGATCTCTGTGTGCTCTTAAGGGAAATTGCACTTTACTGTGTGTATTTGTTTTCCTTCCCTCATATATGAGATGCCCTCTCTGGTGTTAGTGGTGAGGATTGAGGCTCCTTGATTGCTCTGCCAGGGCACGGGCATCACATACTAATTGGTGGACAGTGCTTGGGATATCCACATCACATATCAATTAGTTGGCAAGTACTAATTGGCTTGTAGTAGTGTGGGTAGAGTGAATCCTCTAGCTTGTGTACAGTTAACTTTGAAGGTGTTTTGTACTCTAAATCAGCCACACAGTGAATACTCAGAGTTCAAATCACAATTGTTTTATTTCTTTTGTTAGCTTAGTTAGTCAGGGTGAGCAGACAGTATGTTAGCAGAGGAGTATGGAAAGCTGACAAGGAGCCAGCTGGCAGAGATGTGCCAGGCTAGGGGACTGGTGCATGGAAACTTGACTAAGGCAGACCTGATTGAAGCTCTGGTTACAGCTGCATCAGAAAACAGCAACAAAGAGGACAATCAGAATGGCAGTGGAGATATAATTCCCTCAGAGAATGGACAGCTCAACCTTTCTGCAGTGGACTTAAAAATCCAGCTGGAGCTAAAGAGACTTGAGTTGGAGGCCAGGCATGTGGAATTAGAAGCAAATGAGAGACTGCAATGTTTGCAGGCTGAGGAGAATGAGAAACGGTTACATCTGCAAGTTGAGGAACAAGAGAGACAGAGGCAGCATGAGAAGGTAATGCTGAATTTTCACCAGAGACATGGAGGTAATGGTGAAGGGAGTAACTGGACCCCAGAAGCACAAAAGGTCAGTAAATTTCTTCCGCAGTTTAAAGAGGGGAATAATTTGATAGTTTCATTCATATGTTTGAGAAGGTATGTAAACAGTATGAAGTTGACCAAGGGCTCTGGGTATGGTTCCTGACCCCCTTACACCATGGTAAAGCTGTAACTGCATTAGCTAAAATGCCTGACATTGCATGTTTTGATTATACTGCTGTAAATAAATGTCTTTTAGAACTGTTTAAGCTAACACCTGAAACGTATAGGAAAATGTTTTGTGAGCATAGACACAAGGCAGATGAAAGTGTGTGTGAATCTGTTGCTGAATTGAGCACTTATTTCCATAGATGGGTGAGTGGATGTCAGGTCACCACTTTTGAAGGGCTGGCAGACCTTTTGATGAGAGAACAAGCCCTTAGCACTTTGCCTGAGGACATGAGGATCTGGTTAGCTGATAGACAATGTGCTACTTCAGATGAGTTGGGGAAGTAGGGAGACCTATACCTGGCAAGCAGGGCAGCACTGCACAAGAAGGGGACTCCCAGTTCTTCTCATGGGTCTCAAGGAACCCATGGTGGGCAGCACAGACTGTCCCAACAGAATCTGCCAGTAGCAGGGGAAGCCACTAGTTCAGGACATGTCCAGGAGCTAGGGTTAAATGTTTTGAATGATTCTAGTGGGGCCATATGGCATACATGTGTCCATGAAGGCATGGTGGGGAACAAAAGGTGAGAGAGTCAGTAAGTGGGAAAGACAAAATGCCAATAGTAAGTTGTCTTGGGCCAACAAGGGTACCAAACTACCACCAGAAGCTATAATCTATTATAGTGAATGGCAAAGAGGCCACTGCCAAGGGAGACACAGCCTCTGACATAACCATTGTAAAGCCTGCAATGGTTACAGAGGAGCACTACTTGCCTGGGCAGTCCACTCCAGTCAGGGATTTAGGAGGGATCCCATTCCAAATAACTTTGGCTTGGGTTCACCTTGACTGGGAGGGTGGAAAAGGAAGCCAGCAAGTAGGTGTGTTTGAGGATATACCTGGAGATGTCCTAACAGGGAATGGTTTTGATAGTGCAGTACCCTGTGCTTGTGCAGTTACACTCTGTCAGGCTTGGAGACAAGCAGGTAAGTCTGGTAGCCTGAGGGAGACCCAGACAGGCTGCATACTTGCAGCCAGGATTGGTGAGGTGGTTACTTCAGGGAGGGAGCTATGCAGTAGCAGTGGGACTGAATGTGAGCCACAGCTGCTTGTGGGTACTGATGGTCCCTTGGCAGAGTGACTGCAAAGGTAGAGGTGAGTAGTAGTACCAAGGCTGACAGTGAGGCACCACTGTCAGAGGATGCCAGACTTCCTGTGGAAGGGAAGCTGGGAAGGGTTGCAAGGAGAAAGTTGAGACAGGCTCAGCTCTCAGACACTACATTGCAACGCCTGAGGCAGGTAGCTAGGGAAGCGCCTGATTCTCAAGGAAAGGGGGAATCTGTATACTGGGACAAAGGGTTACTGTACAGGGAGTGGACCCCTGAGGGAGGGCTAGAAGGTGAGAGAGTACAGCAGTTGGTAGTGCATAGATCCTACATTCTGGCACTTCTAGCCATAGCCCATGATATTCACTTGGCAGGCCATATGGGCATAAAACGTACAAAGAGAAGTATTATGCAGAACTTCTATTGGCCTGAAATTTCCAAAGATGTAAAAGGGTACTACAGGATCTGTGAGCAGTGCTAAGGTAGGCAGGACAGGAGACAAGGTGAGAGCTCCTTTGATACCTTTGCCTGTTATTGAGGAGCCATTTCAGAGGGTAGCTATGGATATTGTGGGTCCTCTGAGTACCCCGAGTTCCACAAAGAAAAAGTATATCCTAGTAGTAGTGGATTATGCTACACGATACCCTGAGGCAGTTGATTTGTCCTCCATTGAGGCAGAGAAGGTGGCTAATGCTTTGTTAGAGATTTTCAGCAGGGTAGGTTTCCCAAAAGAAATACTGACTGACAGAGGTGCCAATTTCATGTCAGACCTGCTGGCTTGTCTGTGAAAGTCCTGTGGGGTGAAGCACATGAAGACAACCCCTACCATGCCCAGACTAATGGTCTTGTTGAGAGGTTAAACTCCACAATCAAGTCCATGCTACAGGCATTTGCAGATCAGTTTAAGAGGGAGTGGGACAAATATTTGCCCCATCTGTTGTTTTCTTACAGAGAGGTTCCCCATGAATCCACAGGTTTTTCACCCTTTGAGTTGCTGCATGGGCATAGGGTGAGGGGACCTCTAGATTTAATTTGAGATGAGTGGAAAGGTGAGTGCGAGTCTCACAAGGAGTCTGTTGTGGCACACATCCTAAACCCCAGGGCAAGGCTCAGGGAACTCATGGGCTTGGCCCAGGAGAACCTGGCAGAAGCCCAACAACAGAAAAAGGTGTGGTATGACAGGAATGCTCGAGCTATAGAGTATGCTGTGGGGCAGCAGGTAATGGTTGTCTTTCCTGTCAGACATAACAAACTGCAAGCAGCTTGGAAGGGTCCCTACAAGGTGGTAAGAAAGGTAAGTGATGTTAACTACATGGTGGAACTGTTAGGCAGAAGGCAGGAGCACAAATTGTACCATGTTAACATGATGAAACCTTACCATGATAGGGAAGCCCTTGTGCTGAGCATTTGCAGTGAATTGCAGGAGGATTCTGAGGGAGATATGGGGACTGATCTCCTCTGTGAGATTCGGGCTGACACCTCAGTGGAAGGGGTAGCAATGTCCCAGCAGCTATCTCCTACACAGGTTCAAGAAATCTGAGCAGTGTTGCAGGAATTTGGCTACATGTTCACTGGGAAACCAGGGTGCATCCACCTGGTGCAGCACCAAGTGGATACAGGACCCCAAAGGCCTATTAGACAGGCCACTTATAGGGTGCCTGAGAGAGTCAGGCAGACCCCGAGGAAGGAGATACAGGAGATGTTGGAACTAGGGGTGATTCAAGAGTCTAACAGTGCCTCCACAGTGGTGTTAGTGCCAAAGAAGGATGGTAGCACCAGGTTCTGTGTGGACTACAGGAAATTAAATAGTCACACAGAGTCAGATGCTTACCCCATGCCTAGGACAAATGAAGCCCTAGAGCAGCTGGGTGGGGCTAAGTATCTTACAACCACTGATCTTACCAAGGGTTACTGGCAGGTACCCTTGACTCCCAGTGCTAGTGAGAAGTCAGCCTTTGTGACTCCTTTTGGCTTGTATGAGTTCACCAGGATGCCCTTTGGGATGAAGAATGCCCCAGCAACTTTCCAGAGGCTGGTAGATAATATCCTAGCAGGAGCAGGAGGATTTTCCCTTGCTTAACTAGATGATATTGCCATCTACAGCCATTCCTGGCCAGAGCACCTTCAGCATGTCATGAAGGTGCTGGGCAGACTACAGAGGCAGGGTTGACCATTAAGCCGAGCAAATGTCAGGTGGGTATGGAATAGGTCTCCTACTCTGGACATGGAGTGGGAAGTGGTAAAATAAGGCCAGAACCTGCCAAAGTGGAAGCTATTCAGGCATGGCTATTCAGGCATGCTGTTACTAAAAAGCAGGTGAGGGCATTTTTAGGGACAACAGGGTACTACAGAATGTTCACACCCCAGTTATAGTACCGTAGCTGCTCCCCTCACAGACCTGACAAGGAAGAACAAGCCAGATAAGGTAGTGTGGACCCCAGCATGGAAGCAGACATTTCAGGCACTTAAAGAAGCTTTGGGAGGACCCCCTGCGTTAGCCAGTCCAGATTACAGCAAAGAATTTGTTGTGCAGGTGGATGCTTTGAACCATGGGTTTGGGGCCGTACTTAGCCAGATTTCCTCAGAGGGGGAAGAGCACCCAGTGGTTTATCTCAGTCATAGACTCCAGCATAGGGAGGAATGCTATGCACCTGTAGAAAAGGAATGTCTAGCCATAGTGTGGGCATTGCAGAAAATTCAGCCTTATCTGTATGGAAAAAAATTCATTGTTATGACAGATCACAACCCTCTAACATGGTTAAACAGAGCCACTCAGCAAAATGCCAAGTTGCTAAGATGAAGCCTGGGGTTGCAAGCATATGATATGTCAGTGCAGTACCACAGTGGGGTTAGCAATGCCAATGCAGATGGGCTCTCAAGACAGGGAATGGGGTGAGATACACTCAGATAGACCTAACCCTCTCAAGCGGTGTTTCTCAAGGGTCACTTGGAAGACTAGCTTGGGTTCAGCAGGGGGGGGTGAAGACTGGCAGAGATGGGGGAAGGCTGACAGCCTAGCCAAATATAATTTTATAGATAATTCTATCATTTGTAAATATCAATGCAAGATACAGGCTGGTTTTCTTAAATGAAAGAATAGGCTGTTAAATGTTGAACTTAAAACAATGTGGCAACATTGCCCTCTGATGTAAAGAAAGCTAAGTCAAGCATTTCTTGTTTGTGCTTTGAAATTAAAATTACTTTATGTCTGTTCCTCTGAAGTTAGAATTTGGAGTCGATGAGTCTGGAGTAAGCATCCTGCCTATTGTTTTAACTTAAGGAATAATTACTAGAATTTACATGTGGAATGTCCTTTATTGCTCTAAGAGTAAAAGAATGCAAATGCAGTTTCTGTCAGCCTGGGAACTCCAGGGAAGTGTAAACGAGATGATGCAATGTTTATTAGAACTGCAATTGCAATTTAAACAGAGAGAATCAGAAGGCATTAAGCATTTTGCCTTGATATCCAACTCAGCACTCTGTCTGTTGTCTTATGTAAGTTATCTTAGACTTGTGTTTTCTTTTAGAGAGCTAGAAATTAGAAAGTTTAAACTAAGTGTTTTTCTGTGATGTCAGAACTGTACTACTGAATTATTTTAAGTATTTCTGTGTGATCTCTGAACTCTTGAATAGCACTGACTGTGTAGTAGAAAGTATTTTCTTGTGGTTTTAATTATTTATTATTAAATATTTTAAAACCTTTTAACTGTGGTTGACTTGTGTAGAGATAATTTAAGCTCTTAAGAGTACTTGCATGCCTTTGGTAAAATTGTACAAGGCCACTCTAATAGCTTTAGCCCTGGGCAATACTGCCAATTGGATAATAATATTCACAGTAATAATTGGACAGCCTTTTAAGAACCTTTGAGTAGGCGATAAATATTAGCTGGGTGGTGGCAGTAATTACTACCATATAGTCTGAATAAAAAGGGGCACAGCTGGAGAACCTGTGCCAGCCTTCCCCAGAAGTATCTGTGTGGTTGTGTAAACTCTTATGTCAAAGTTTATATGTGTCAGCTACTTGGACAGGAACACGAAGCACTGGTTGGACAGAGAAGGTGCTGGAGATTTTAGCTTACCCAGCTAGGCTGAGATCTGGACCCTATAGCTGTGCCAGTGGGGAGTCTTATTGGGGACCTGAGGAGCAAGGTAGCGACCAGCCCCAGACTGACTGTGATCTCTGTGTGCTCTTAAGGGAAATTGCACTTTACTGTGTGTATTTGTTATCCTTTCCTCATATATGAGATGACCTGTCAGGTGTTAGTGTTGAGGATTGAGGCTCCTTAGATGCTAGGCCAGGACACGGGTGTCACAATTATATTCAATATTGAAAGATTAAATGAAGAAAGCACAGGTAAGGAAAATCAGAGGGAAAAGGAGGGTGTTGTTTCATGTAATCAAAGAAATTAAAGAAGTACTTAGGGGATTCTATGAGAGATTGTATATGGGACACGTAGGGAGTCAGAGATGAATTTAGTTAATGGAATGTCAAAGTCTTTTGACAGAAACAGAGAAAATTATTAATTGCTGAAATAGGAATAGGAGAGGTAGTGGAATATGGTATATTAAGAAGGTAAGACAAGGAGAACAGATGTCTGCCCATAGATTTTTATAAAACAGTAAGTATTCAGGTTAAGGAAAACTTGGCAAGAATTTTAAATTAAATACTGGCAAGGAAGGAGATGCCCAAGGCAACAGTGATGATATTATATTGGGACAAAGGAGAGATGAAAGACTCGGAAAAGTGTAGTCCAATCCACTGTGTAAAGCAAATATCAAGATATTTGTTAAAATCTTAGTGAGAATGTTTGGAAAATATTTGTCAGATATAATTAGGGAAGAACAGGTAGAGTTTGTGAAAGTAACTCCTCAACAGATTACTGGAGAATTTGAATGCATTTTGTTAAGTGGACTGAGATGAAGGGTAAATGGAGGCAGTGATACTTCTATTCAATATTTAAAAGACATTTTACAGTATAAGCTGAAAGTTTTAATTAAAATGTTAAAGAGTTAAGCTTTGGGGGGAAGCTAAGGGGCTCAGTAGAATGAAAGTGTTATAAAGGAAACATTGACTGTATATTTTGTTATTTGACAACAATCTAAACTTTGATCTTCATATTCAGGACTGTATAAAAACACATCAAAAAGTATGTATACTATGCAGATACAAATCTTATATAAACAAACAGACCAAATGTACATTAGCCTATACCTACCTATTACTTTCACTTCTGAATGGAGCAATTATTCTCACCAAACTTAAAGTCTCACAAAAGTTCAAACTTTAATCTTGTTGTAATAAAATAGCTAAATTTGTTATAGATATACACACTTCATCTATCATTGTATTCACCTACATTCCCTTCATTAGCTTGCGCTATCTTCAGAACTAACCGGCGTATAGCTTATAGCTGCTCATAATATACTTTACAAACCTACTTCCTGCCCTGCCTTTTTCCTTGTTCTCCAAACCTACAAACCCATTAGATCCCTTTGATCTGAAGACAAACAACATTTTATACTTTACAAACCTAAAAATTCCACTGGTAAAAGACTCTGTTCATTTTCATCAACAAAAGCCTAGAATCACCTCCTTATTAGCATTAGACTTAACTCCAGTCATCTTGTCTACAAACATATTCTAAAAGAATTCCTAAGCAAACCATGGATGTACTCTTGTTGTACACCAAGCTAAAACACCAATCTCCATCTTTCCATTATTTTACCCTTTTTCTTCTTTACTCCTTAAGTCTTCACGTACCCCATTGCTTTCTCCTTCCTGTATCTGTCCAAACCAAGTTAAACTCACTCTTTCTTACTAATGTCTGAGAATCTGCCCAATGCAACATGGCCATATACACTTAACTCCCATCACTAGATCGTTTTACCTACTCTCTATTCTTAATTACACCTTATCATTAACAACATAAATCCATGTCTCTTGTCTTACTTTTTCTCTACCCTCTCATCTAATTTTCCTTTTTCCTTTACCTCCCTGATATCAATCACCTCTATAAGACTTCACTCTAAGCTATTTTTTTATATCTTCCCTCCCTAAATCTACTAAATATACTGATTTCCACTTTTCACTGTCCCTTTTTCTCCTCAATGAACTTATCCTAATACCTAACATATTCTTTAAGTTATTTTATGTTTATGCTACTAAAATAATTCTTTCATTAATAACAAACCATCTCTGCTGTTACTTAATTATCTTTGCATGTTTAGAATTATGTATCATAGCTTGTTCTAATTCTGTACTTTGTATCAAATATTTCAAATTCTGTTCTAGTGCACATACTGTAATATTGTATTATACTGATTTTTCATATTGTTTTTTGCGATGACTATTGTATGAAATTTGTAAGTAATTTAGAGCTTTTCTGTTTGGGCCTCCACTGAAAATTGGTACATTCAACTCATTTGTGACTTTCCTGATAAACAAATGTCAATAAAATAAATAAAATAAATAGATGAAGGACGGCAGATCAAAGAGAGAGATATGTTGTGGGGTGGTGATAAAGATAGAGACTTTCTCTGAGTCTGGTTTTAGGGGCTATTGACACTTTGATCTAGAGGATACAGAAGAGGTTAGTAAAAAGAGGTTTTCAGACAGTTGGGTATGCTTTGTAGATGGCTGTATGAATTTATTAGCTAACCTGAAAAAAATCAACTTCCAGGAACTTTAGACCTTTTTAGTATGTTTCAGTAAGAATCAAGGCCAAAGAATCAATACTACTGTCCACTGGACTTAACCAGTTAACAAATATATATCTGTGTCTGTATATCTATCTATATCTACATATATATATATATATATATATATATATATATATATATATATATATATATACACACATATAAAAAAATATATATATATATATATATATATATATATATATACACACACACACACACACATATAAAATAAGCAAAAGGATGCCTTTCCATCTTACTGATTGACAACTGAAAAATAAATAACCAAAGATTTTATCAGAGATGCCTTGCATTAAATTACACTGTATCCTTCTGTAGTGGAGACTGGTTAATGCTGGGTAATCATAACAATGCCAAAGGCTTCTGGAACAGTAGTCCATCACTGGTATGCCTCACCTGTCAACTTTACAGCCTTCACTGAATTAAACATACAATGAATCAATCATGCTTATCCTGGCAGCTACAATGCATGACGTGGCAGTGGCAGGCAATGTGCAGTTATTTCCCTCGCAGAACATACATTTCAACAAGGATGCAGAATGACTTGACCCATATAAGAAAACATATATTGTGCAGTTCAGTCTTATTTTTGTGTTAGCTGCTTTATGTCATGCATTTAATTGATAAAAAAACTGACTACTTGGAGAACCCTCAATAGGGACTCACTGGCAAAAAGGAATATTTGAAATATTCTACCATAGCAGCTTTAAATATAGCAAACTCTTTTATAATAAACAGGGATTGGATGGGGCATTCATTGCATGATGTGTGTAGGGGCAAGGTTCCACACACAAAACAAATATTTTGAAACATCCATTCAGCTAATTCAGACAGCTCAACCAATTCAAGTACTCTTTCATCTATGAGTTTTTCAAGATTTGGTCATATTCTTATTTAATGGAGGTACATGCTATTTGATTTGTTTATCTGACCTTTACTTGAAATGCTTAGTTAATCAATGCTTTATAGAACTGTTCTCTAAAACAATAGAAGATTGTACGTACCTGGAGACAGTAATATTTTTACATCCTACTGTTTATGCTAATGATGTGCTACCTGTAATGTCTCTGCTGTTTGCTTCCTTTATACTGATGTGCAAGTAATCAGTTCAGCAGTTCTTTCAGCTTGCTAATACCATAGCTTCTTCTTTTGACTTTTCCCGGTAAGGGGTCACCACAGCGGATCACCTGTCCGCTCATGACTGGCAGTGGAGTTTTATGGTGTCAAGCTGCCAACCCAGCACCTAACCTTCCACAGAAGGTACACACACACACACACACACACACACACACACACACACACACACACACACACACACACACACACCTATGGACAATTTAGAGTGTCCAATCCACCTACAGCATGTCTTTGGGATGTGGGAGGAAACTGGAGCACCCGGAGGGAACCTACACGACCACAGGGAGGACACGCAGACTCCACACAGAAGGCACCCCAGCCAAGAATTGAACCAGAAGACTTCTTGCTGTGAGGTGGCAATGCTAACCGCTGCACCACCGTGGCTGCCCTTGCTAATACCATAGCTACAGAGCACAAAATATGAGATCCTACTATAATGTGCTGTGCACACTCACCACATCACTGGCAGTTCAGTGAAGGAAGGGTTAACTGTGCTCTGACTTACTTTGTAGCTTTGCTGCTTTCTCTCTCTAGTTCCCATTAGTTGCATCTTCTGTCTCCTGTCTTTCTCTTCTTGTCTGGTTTATTTTCTACAAGATGCTTCTCCATTGCATCCAGATTATTCTGTCTTATATTCTTCTTCGTCTCCTTTTTTTCATTTGCCATTCACACATATGACATTCTAGTCCCTACATGCAGTCTGTATCCTAAATTTCTACAGTATAAATATTTATTCAGAACAATGTGTTATAATATTACTGTAGAACTTGATTTCTGCATGTCACCTGTGTTTTCTTACCCATTTGCTGAATATTTTCAAACAAAATGTCTCATAAAAGTCATCCTACAAATTCACAAGTAGCAGTCGGATTCAGGACTTTCCTTTTTCCCCATTGTCAACATATCAGATAAACAACACATGTCCATTTGTCAAACTTAAAAGTCTGCATTTTACCTTAAAGATCATTGCAAACTAGCCAAGCTCAACCATGCTTGTTTTTTTCCCAGCTGTAATAATTATTTATTTCAGCAACAAATTCGAGGAGTGAAGTCAACAAGCATCCACCACCATTGAATAACTGCAAATCACTGCTGTAAAGATGTTTTCAACCTTAAAAAGATTAACTGAAAATGCTTGACAGAAGCACAGATGAGATGAGCTGCCAGGACACCCTCAGGATACATGAATGGCCCCAGCAAAAATGGAGTAAGTCTGGGGTGGTGGGGGATGAAGACTGGCTGGTAGACATAGCATGAGCGTAGGATACTGGGGCGAGACCAGTAGCAATGAGGTCCAAGGGGGCCAAAAAAGAAAAAGATAGTGTGTTCAACAGGTAACATGTTAGGGGCCATCATTAATGTATTCCAATGCCACATCAATATGAAAACAATAATCATGTCTAGAAGACTTGATAAATAAGGGATTAGTAAGGTTTGTGAACTTGTGTGTCTATACATTTCCTAATTCTTAGTATAATTATTGCATTTTTTGTTTCATTTTGGCATAAAAAGTACTTTATGTGATGTATCCTTCAGAAGATACAAATCATTACACTGATGTAACCAAACATCAAATGCAATTATACATTTATGTTTTTGTTTATTTACTATATCTGCACATTCCCTAGTCTTATTATTTTCACTCCTGTTTTTTCTGTTATGCATCACAGATATTAAGAAAAATTTGGTTCCTAACTTTTGAAATACTGGGACATATGTTACAGCTGTGAAAGAGCCAATGCAGCAAGAAAGAATTTCTGTTTAAATGTAGCTGGTCAAAGACTCTTCAGGGAAAAAGCCTGTACAAGATAGGAGAAAATGAGCCATGGGCAGATAAGCAAAGGTGAAAAGTGACAGTGAAACCAGACAAGCCTAATTGACAGCAGTATTTAAAAAGGCAGCTTAGGGGACAAGATAGGTATAGAACAGTAGTGTAGATAAAGGACAGATTGTTCCTGAAGAACAGTATCTGCAAGGTACATTTTCTAAAGTCAGGCTGCAAATGAATACAATGCAAAATGGAAAGAAGGGATAGTGGCTGCTGCAGTATAGATGCTTTTGGTGTTTTCTGTCATCGGATGGGTATTATAAATTGCTTCAAGACTAATAGGAACAAAACTAATGTCTTGGCTACAAAAAGAGCTCAGTAGCTTCAGGTTGCATGTCTAATTTATAGCCAGATTAATAAACACAGCATTCCCATCCAGGGGTAATAATTGCATATTTATAATGACTTTTATAGCTCTGTTTAGCTAGAAAGAAAGAATTTAACATTAGTACACATTTAGGATGTATTCTGCCATTTGCAAGCTCATATTGCAGGTGACATCACAATCACATGCTAATTTAAATTCTTATCTATTTGCAAGTTATGGTATACAAAGGCACATACTGTTTCAGCTGTCACTTTTATGTCAGTAGGTAATAAAGAAAGGCAGCTTGCAATCAATCAATCAGTGCCTTGGAGGACTAAAGAAAGTTGTTTGACACAAGTGCATGGTAGGACATGACAGCAGATAATTTTCTGTGTCAGACTATTGCTAAATACACAGCTAGACTTCTGAATGTCTGTAAAATTATGCACTTGCAACATTTATTGCTACATTCTAAGCATGTTTCTGATGGTTACAGTTTCCTGTTGTTATTTTAAAACTGCATTAAGAGCAGATGTAACATAACTAAAATGAATGAATGAATAAATAAACAGACTCCCACCTTAAGTAAAAAGTGTTCATCAGGGATCAAAAAGCAGAACTGCTGAACTCATAGCAGACACATTATTGTTATTATTATTTTGTTGTTATTATTATTATTATTATTATTATTATTATTATTATTATTATTATTATTGTTGTTAGAATTAGTAGTACTGTTATCAAGTAATTCCAGACATCAAAAGTCAGGTTATCAGAAAATGAAAATCATTTTAGGGCACATTAGTAATTTCATGCAGAATTTGATGCATTAATATGTTTTGCTGTATTGGTATATAAACATTTTAAGACAATGAGAATTAACCATGTAAAAAAGAAAGTTAAATGCCATCCCAGTACATAAATTTGTACCTCCCCCCATACAGACAGACCACGAGACTACTTTGATGCTTAATGAAGAATGGAATAGCTTATTGCCCAGAATATTTTCATTGTCCTCATCTCTTTATTCCTGTGTGCAACCTCCAACAGGCTGCACTTCCTGTGCTGCCCCAGTCAGTGCAGCAAAAAGTTAAGGATTACTTTCCTAAAACAATCTATGTTTATTCAGTGTACTCCAAAGTGAGAGAGAGTCCTCAAGCAAACATTGCTTAGCATTGTAAGGGTTTCTTTTGCTTCGCTTTTCTTTGTAAGTATGCTACATGAATGAGCAGTTGTATCCTGTTCTGAACTGCATGCATATTAAAACATCCATTAATTTATCATATAGCCACTTACCTAGTGAGCAGCACAATGGCATTGTTAATTTCACAGCAAAAAATTCTTGGGTTCATTTCTCAGCTGGGGTACCATCTGTGTGGAGTCTGCATGCCCTCTCTATGTTTATGATAGTTTTCTCCAGGTACTTCAGTTTTTTGCCACATTCCAAAGACATGTGGTAAGCAGACTGGGCATTCCAAAATTTCCACTGAAGAAAGGTCTTGCTGTCTACTTGTATTCCCTGCTTATCCAATAAACTCTGTAAATGGTGATGGTTGTAAAAGGAGTTGCTATATGAGTCTGATGAACTTGACACAATTGGACTGAGTGACCGTACCAGATTTCTAGGAATGATCCAATATTTTTCAAAGTTTATTCCTAACTTTTCAGCTATAATAGTACCATGGAGGAAGCTGCTAGACAATAATTTCACTTGGTTTTGCAGGACGGAAAAAGAGCTTTGAGCTGTTGAAAAGCTTGTTACAAAAGCTTTAGCAGTAAAGTATAAGGTTGCCACTCAACCTATAACTCTTCAGGTTGATTGTGATGTTCCTGCACTGGCCCACTAATTAAGGAGCCTCAATCCTCACAACTGTCAACAGCTAGGGGGTGTACACACTGGGAGGATGACAAGTACACATGGCTGGTTTCTCCCTCTCTCTCCAGATCCCCAATAAGACTATCCACTGGCACAGCTATAGGGTTGAGATCTCAGCTGGGTCGCCAAGCTAAGACCTCCAGCACTCTTTCTGTCCAACCAGTGCTTCATGTCCCTGCCCAAGTAGCTGACATATACACACACACTTTAAGATTTGATTGATATACAAATACACACACACACACACACACACACACACACACACACACACACACACACACACACACACACACACACCTGGGGAAAGCGTGCACAGGTTTACTAGCTATGCCACCTTTTGCCCGGACTATAAGGTAGTTCCAGCTGCCACCAGCCACCCTTATCAACTACTATAAGGACCTTACAAAGGGTGTCCAATCCTACTGTGTAATGTTACTATTAATATAAATGGTAGTCTGACCAAGAGCAAGGCTATTTAGGAATGGCCTGTACAGTGTCACCAAATAGATATGCAAGTACACTAAGAGCTTAAATATATCTCACAAATATCAGCCACAAAGATAGGTTTAAATATATTTAATAATAAATAATAAAAGAACAAGACAATACTCAGTAAATCAACACAGCTACTTTAGAGTTCAAAATCACAGTAAATATTAAAAAAAATTGCAGGATAGTCTCAAATAAATACAGAAAACATCTAAACTAATTTTTACTATATTCCTATCTATATCTAAGAGAAAATGCTGTACCCTAGTTATTTACTATTAGCAAGGCATGTGCAGGTGGTGATGATGAGTAGATGTTTCCAGGTCAAAGACAAAATACAAAATGCACAGTCTCTCTCTGAGAGAGTTCTTAAATCAATATCACATTTTACTGCTGGGTTAGTCTGGACGACATCACTTTTTGTCACATGCCTTCAATTCCCAGGTTAAAACAGAAACTAATAGAATTTAACAAATGTTTGTTAAAAATACATATCTCTCAGATGTTTGCCAGATTTTGGAAGTAGCAAAACAATAAAACACTTTACATTTTAAACCTAGTAATTACTTTTCTTTCAAAACAATAAAAACACTTCTAGCTCTAGACATTGTGTCTGCTATTTAACTGAAACTAAGAGATAACATCTTTTGTTTATGGCCCAGCTACAAAGTAACTTAACCTCAACTATTATTAAGTTTTGCAAGTTAAGCTTCTCTGTTCCAGCAGGGTATGCTGTGGTTACATTCTTGAAGCTCAGTGCATAACATACAGTTCTGTATAAATCATATCAATATATTCACAATTGTTCATTTTATTTATTTATTTATTTATTTATTTGACATTTGTTAACTGGGTTGGTCTGACTGGGCAAATGTCCTTTTTCAACAGAGAACTGAGGAGAAAAGCTCCATTACAAAGTTTAGAAAATACAGTGATAAATACAAAGTTTAAAGGAAAAGTGTGATTAAACTTTGTACAGAGTAAATAAAGTATTACAAAAAAACAAAGAAAAGATATTTTAGTAAATCTTAGTTATTTTACACAAAAATTTGAAAGTCAAAGGATTAAAACAATATTGGGATTGGAGAGTTCAGCAGGACAGTCAGTGTACTAAAGTGCAAGTGGAGGAATAAGAAACTTGAGGAGAAGCTGAGGTAGAGATTGTAGGGAAATTCATGGTGAAGGAAGAGAGAAGGAGGAAACTAGATGGTGGAGACAGTAGAGATTAGAGTTAAATAATTATTTACAAAATTCCAGATAGCTGGACTGGCAGCATAACATTGTTAACATTTAATCAGGATCAAGAGAAATTTTACTTAAAAAGCAGTATAGCAGTATATGGGGCCAGAGCTTTGACTACAGTAGAGCTAAGATATACACAAATAGAAAAGGAAATATCGGCAATCACGTATGAATGTCAAATGTTCCATGCTGACATACTGTATATGTTAAAACTATTAAAGAAGAATCAAATCATATACCCCTAAAATATTTATAGGAAATCTTTGTTTAAAAGATAGGTAAATGTAGTTAGGCTCCAGAAAATATTATTTGATTTATCATTTCTTAACTGGAAAAGTCCAACTTCGAATGAAGCCAATTTTCAGCAGAGGCCAGGGTAGAAGTGCTCCAGATGCATGTCTTTATAACATGGGAGGAAACCCACACAAACGCAGATTCTGCACAAAAGGCACTCCAGCCAAGAATCAAACCAACGAACCTCTTGCTGTATAGCGACAATGCTACCACTGCAGTATAATAAATCTGTAAAAATATGATTTAAGGATTCAGTAAACCAGAGTAAAAACACAAATGTATGGAAGCCAGAACCCACTCTGTGGATGAAACAGCTATATAAGCAGAATAAAAAATCACCACCAGAATCTGAGGTGCCAAATCTTTATCAGTTTGCTGAATTAACAAATGACAAAATAGAAAACATTAAGACAACATCGAAAAGTCACAACAACAAATGTTCACAATCCTGAAATTCAAGACACTGAAAAACCAGCTAAAGATGTTACACATATATTTTTTTGAAACCTCATAGCTTTGTGATCTTGGAGTTGAGATATATATATATATATATATATATATATATATATATATATATATATATATATATATATATATATATATATATATATATATATATATATATATATATATATATATATATATATATTTATATAATTTGCAGGGGGCATCGGGGTGCATGGGTGCTTGCCCCCCTGTAAAAATGTAAAAAATAGATTGTGAAGGTAAGTAGAACATCAGGTCCATTGTTTTACTGAAACTTTTGTAAGCCGAAATGTGCTCCATGTATGCCACAGATGTTCACAAACATCTCAGTGTAGTTTAAAGGGACAGATGTCTATTTGTCCTGAGTGTTTATTTATACATGTGAAACAGTGATGAATTGAATTTGCATGTTTCAATGTTGTAAGTTTCATGTTTGTGAACATTCATTGATATAACATTTCAATGTTGTTGTCTCGTTCTTTTCAGTTTCAGTTATCTATTAATTTGGTAAACTGAAATAGATCCATATATCCATAGATATATATATATATATATATATATATATATATATATATATATATATATATATATATCAAAACTATAGTACCAATGGAGTCAGAAAGAACTGGAAACGAATCTTCAGTGTAGAATATTTAATAAATCCTTGTAAACCTGTTGCAGCAAAAATCCATGACAGCGAAAAAAACATTTATATCACAACATAAATTAAGCGCTTTCGTTCGCTAATGCAGTGTTCAATAATCGAACTTCATCAGAATTATATATATACACATACAGTATATATAGATATATATATACAATATATATAGCGATATATAGTGATAGATATGTAAGTATAAGAGGTGTGCTTACAACCAATAGTACTGCATGAACCCAAAGGGCTGAAGTCTTTCCTTGGAACTAAAGAATCAGTAGAGGTCACCTTATGAAACATTGAAAGCACTGTGTCTAAGAAGACAAAGCACTCAAAATAGTTGTTAGGATCATGTGAACAAGCAGATTTTTCCCTTCTGTGACTTGCAGTCCCACTGAGGCAGCACAGCTATTTATTCATTTTATTTAACATTTGTTTACTGGGAAAGCCAATTTTCATCAGAGGCCCAGAGATAAATGCTACAGATGCATGTCTTTGTAACACAGGAGAAAACTGGAAGAAACCCACATGAATGCAGGGACGACAGGCAGACTCCACACAGAACGCACCCCCACTCAGAATCGAACCGGAGAACTTTTTGCTGTAAGATGACAACACAAACCGCTGTACCACTGCACCATTCAGTGCCATGTATTACAATTACAACTGCCATTCTGCCAGTTACCCTGTCTCAGGTAATCATTTTCTTCCCCATTTCCATATACCATTAGCCTGCACATTGAGGGCCATGATGTCACCTAACAGTCTCCTTGCTGTACCCTGGCAAGAAATGGAACCTATATCTACCATTGACTGACACAGCAGTTTGTAATAGATTACCTTGTGGGAATGCAGAAAAATAGTGGTTACATGACCAGTGTACATGATTTTTGTACAAACTGCAAGGTGACAACTGCCTTAGTCAGAAGTTTTGGTCCAGAGATTCTAATTTACTAAAGATAAATGGTTGAATTCTTGTTTATATTGTTTGCCATTTTGCTACTAAAGGATGGCATCTATAAAATCACACTCATGGATTGTAAGTAAATATGTCTGTTTGCAAATAGTTATTGTAGCTGCCATTCATTCTGTTCATGTTTCAAATAACCAGGATAAATTCAAAATGTTGCTACCACTTTTCATTGCAGTCTTCGCTCAAAATTCCCAGTTCTTGCAGTTTATGTCATTGACAATATTTCTACTAACATTTATAAATATGTATGCATGTAAATTCTGAAAACTAATAGCAACATTTTTACAAAATGTTATATTACAAGGTATGGAAAGCCGTGCAGTCATCATTCTTGGCTGCAAAGAGTTCAATAGTCACTTGAAACTTCAGTTAAATATTTTGAGTAACAAAGGTAATTTCACAATATCTGTGAAAGAATGAGAAAATATGCCCATTCACACTGATGAAGCAGTTAAGAGAGGTGAAATGTCTCAATTCATCTTGATAGGGCAGTGAAAACAGAGGTTTGTTCTGCACATCTGAGAGATTTCCCAGTTATTAATTTTTCACACTGAAGGGGTTGTAATTTCAAACATGTGAAATAGTCCAGAAGCCATTACTGTAGGAGGTGAGTCCTGTTTTGAAGCTTTGAACTTCATAAATGATTTCTGACTCCGTTGAGAACCCATAATTAAAATGAAAAGTTGGAGAAGAGTTGAGGACAATTCTTTTATATTGTTGTGTTTTTCTTTTGTTTTTTGTTATTGTATTTTTTTTTTAAAATAGACTGGATGAGTTTTATGAAAGGGAGAATGATCCTGCTAACCCACGTGCTATGCATAACAGCTGTATTTTGCTGCCTGTGTACTAGACCGTGTTTTGAGGGGCTCATTTGCAAACCGTCATCTGGCCTGATAGCTGTTGGATATTACAATTAAGTGGAACTTTTATTTTTTGCGAGACTGTTAAATAGTGTTGAATCACTGATTTCATCTCTTGCATTTCATGTACATGTTTAGCAAGAAATGTATATGAATTATGTGCTTAGAAATGGATTTTGACTTTAGTGTCCTTTTCCTGTACTTCTATGACTATGGAATAGAATGCTTTGCAGGATTAATTCTATTTACCTACTTATCTTATAAATGTCCTGTTTTAACCATGATATGTCCAACATTTTTGTTTGTGTTAACTGTGATATGACCAGGTAGTTATTTCACACATGAGTGACTATTACCACTTAGGGGCTTATTTTTATTTTCCAGACAATTGAAAAAAATCTGCTCAAGACATCATTGCAGCCATGCTTGGAAGACAATTGCTCTGTAATTCCTGGAAATGCATTTTATACCTTTCCAGTGATTCCCAAGGTACTTCTAAAGATTCAGAAATAATTATCAAAGATCATTGTGGCAAGCCCCTTTAGACCCAGGCAAAGTTGGTTCTCCCTTTTAATGGAATCAGCCATGGGCAATTACCACAAGCTTCCTCACAGACTGGATCTGCTCACACAGCATCAGGGAAAATGTTACACCCCTTCTTAGAGAAATTGCAGCTGACAGCCTGGATGATTCTGTTTTAATACTGTTTAGGCACTTGCTCCAAGAGGATGTGCAGCAGGTATTTGAGGAGATGAGAAAACCTGCAACTACTGTTAGTTAGGTAGGAGTTCTAACCCCAGGCTTGGCAACTGTGTGTGTCTGTTTGAGTAAAAGGCAACACTTTTTAGGGTGGTGACACTCCCTACAATTGCAATGCTCCACTTTGGTAAGGCTGCTGATGTCATCCACCTAGAAATACATCCCTGGAAAAGTTGTATCCCAGTCATCTCTGTGACATGTCCCCAAGCTGCATACTACCATAGTGTGATAAACTAGTTAGGTAGGACTTCTAACTCCATTCTTGGCAACTGTGTGTGTGTGTGTGTGTGTGTGTGTGTGTGTGTGTGTGTGTGTGTGTGTGTGTGTGTGTGTGTGTGTGTGTGCACATGTATGCATGTGTGTCTGACTCTGCTTAGAGAGCAATGCTGTTTAGGGAGGTCACACTCCCTACAATTGCAATGCTCTACTTTGGTAAGGCTGCTGATTTTATCCACCTAGAAATACATCCCTGGAAAGGATGTATTCCAGTAATCTCTGTGGCACGTCCCATAACTGCGTGCTGCTGTAGTGTGATAAAATATGTAGGAATTCATTTCCCAGACATGATGACTCTCTGTGTAGAGAACAATGCATTTTAGGGTAGTCACACCCCCTCCAATTTAAATACACTACTTTGGCAAAGCTGCTGATGTCATCCACCTAGAAGTACACCTCTGGGAAGGATGTAGCTTAGCAATCTTTATAACACATCTAGTAACTCCATACTGCTGTAGTGTGATAAATTAGGTAGGTAGCTGTTCTACTCCCAGACATGACACCTGTGTTTGTGTGTGTGTCTGTATTACACTGTCTCTGTATAGAGCACTGCTTTTAGGGTAGTCACATTCCATACAAGTTGTATGCTCTATTTTGGCAAAGCTACTGATGTCATCCACCTAGAATTACACCTCTGGGAAGGCTGTAGTTCAGTAATCTCCATAGCGTGTCCTGTAACTGCATACTGCTGTAGTATGCTAAATTAGATCGATAGCTGTTCTACTCCCAGACATGGCAAGTGTGTGTCTGTCTGACCCTGTTTTGTAGAGATCAATGCTTTTTAGGGTGGGCACACTCCCTACAACTGAAATGCTCTACTTTGGTAAGGCTGCTGATGTCATCCACCTAAAAATACATCCCTGGAAAGGTTGTATCCCAGTCATCTCCATGGCGTGCATAAGTGCGTACTGCTGTAGTGTGATAAAATAGTTAGGTAGGAATTCAATTCTCAGACATGGCTACTGTGTGTGTGTCTGTCTGTCTGTGTAGAGAACAATGCTTTTTAGTGTAGTCACACTCCCTGCAATCCAAATGCTTATCTTTAGCAAGGCTGCTGCTGTCATCCACCTAGAAATACACCTCTGGGAAAGTGTAACCTAGTAATCTCCGTAGTGTGTCCTGTAACTGCATACTGCTGTAGTGTGATATAGACCTCTGTTAGGGGTTCTATACCCATGCATGCCTTTTGTGTGTGTTCCACTGTCTGTGTGGGGAGCAATGCATTTTAGGCTAGTCACACTCAGTACATATCCAATGGCCTACTGTGGCAGTCCTGCTGATGTCATCCAGTGTGAAATACACCTTTGGGGAAGGAGATCTCCAGTAATCCCTGTGGTGTATGCTGTAGTGTGATATACACATCTGTTAGGGGGTGCTATATCCACATATGTCGTTGTCGATGTTTTGTGTGTGTTCCACTGTCTGTGTGGGGAGCAATGCATTTTAGGCTAGTCACACTCAGTACATGTCCAATGGCCTACTGTGGCAGTCTTACTGATTTCATCCAATGTGAAATACACCTTTGGGGAAAGAAGTCTCCAGTAGCCCCTGTGGTGCATCCTGTAACAGCTTGATGCTGTAGTGCGATATCGATCTCTGGTAGGGGTTCTATACCCACGCATGTTGGTTGTGGATATTTTATGTGTGTTCCACTGTCTGTGTGGGGAGCAATGCATTTTAGGCTAGTCACACTCAGTACATGTCCAAAGTCTTACTTTGGCAGTCCTGCTGATGTCATCCAATGTGAAATACACCTTTGGGGAAAGGGTACTCCAATAATCTCTGTGGCACGTACTATAACTGCATAGTGTTCTAGTCTACCAAAGTAGGCAGGTAGGGGTTCAACTCTCAGACATGGTGTGTGTGTGTGTGTGTGTGTGTGTGTGTGTGTGTGTGTGTGTGTGTGTGTGTGTGTGTGTGTGTGTGTGTGTGTGTGTGTGTGTGTGTGTATGTTTGTAACTTGTATCCTGTGTGGAGGTGGGTGTGAGTGTGTGACACCTGGGCCCAATGTGAAGTGGATTTTGCAAATGTCTTTTATGATGGCCCTATATCACAATGCCCACTGTACAGGGATAACAGATGTGAAATAGCCAAGCGGCTGGGGTGCAAATCCATATCCGTACATGTGACATCACTGCTAGGCAACCCCAGTATTCCCAGACCACACTCTTAACCCATGTTCATAGGTTCATAGGTTGGTACTAGGCTATCGGCCCTAGGGCCTATGCAAGCCTAGCCATAACAATTCCCTGGATATTTCTTCCCACAATGTTTATTTCTCTGGACCCCTGTCTAGCAGGTCGACTGACATGATCCCCAGGGTGTCATACACACACACACATGCACACACATGTTGACGCAACAGCCAATATGTGTGTAGTACACTGCATATTGGTGACTGATAGTAACTATGGAGTGATTGCTGTGGTCTACAGAGGGCATGGCACCCTGTCCATCTGTCCAATAGGCAAATACATGCAGACAGTGCACTTCCCCATGTTCGCCACTGGACACCTGCAACACCTATGGTGCCATCACATGTGACCCACAAAGGACATACCATGCCTGAAAACATGCCCTGTATGTATAGATGCCAGTAGCATGCTATCAGTGTAGGTGCAGGGTTAACCTACTGTCCATTACCAGTTCCTGCCACAGGTGGCCATGACTGGCACATCTGATGACAATCTGTGTACACAACATGGGCCCCACACCCTAGGTACAGTTCCACATGTCACTGTACATGCATGTGGGAGGTGTGCACATCCCAGACACCATCAATGTCATGGACTAGGGAACACATACATGGCAAACGATGCACAGCATTGGCCACACGCAATAGCCACCCAGGTGACTGGATGGTGAATACAATACCCACCTGTGTGGGCAAATGTGGAAACCACAGGCCTGAGCCACAATGCAGACCATTGTCATGTGGCCTGATGCCAAGGTATACCCATCACCTAGCCTTGTATAGCTGTCTGGCACAGTCAACCACCACATACCCATGCAGGAATGCACCCATGCATGTCAGTACTGGCACCCTGTGTGTTTGTGTGTGTGTTGTATGATGCGTATGATCACATCCACACTCACTACAACCCCAAATGGCACATTGAAGCATGCTGTCTGATGTTAGACACCTCCCCATACCCTTTGCCCATATACTCTCTGTATGACCTATGTGGCGCATGTGATACCTGCACAGTAATGTGTTGTGGCAATCTCACTAGTGATGATCAGTATCCCTGGCCCTGCCAAGTGTGTCAATGTGTGTGCATCCCTGTGAGAGTGTGCGTGTGTTGACACTGGCACCTGTTCATGTGGACAGGCACGTGTGCATCATCTACCATATAGCTACCATATCCCTGTTGCAGATGTCACTCACCATCACATATATGTTCTGTGGACTCAACACCAGGTAAACTATGTGGCGCATCCAACAACTGCATAGAACTGTGATAGCACTACATAGTCATCAGGGGTTTGATACCCTGTGCTGGTAGGTGGGTGACACAAACATGCTTAGTTTTTACACTCTCACCCCTCCCTGACTTGCCGGTGCCTCTGTCTGCCTCCCTCACTCCCTTACTGGTAGATGTGGAGACCTAACCTATACCTGCTTTTCTTAGGCAGCAGCATGTGTATTTTAGGTAATGCTCATGATCAGCTGATGGCCTTTGCATGAATTGCAGCCCGCCCCAAGCTGATTGCATGTGGAACAGCTGTGGTAACATTCCCATAGCCAATTGCATGGAAACACACTCCAATATCTAGGAACATCATGTTTGTGTTGGTCCTTTTCAGTCACTGTGAGCAAGAACTCGTTCTGTTGTTTGGCAAACAGCATCTCCGATGGAGTGGGGATTTACCTCTGACATACACTGTGAAAACAGGTCAACACACAGGAGGGGGATGTGTCTCACCTGACTGCAGACTGTAAGTGCTGCTATACTGCATTTGGAGTAATGGTTTAACAGGGTGTGTGCAGATATGGCTGTCTTACATGTATTAATACCTGCTATGTCAGCTGTATGTTTATGAGGACTCCTCATCTGTAAGGTCATCTGCAGACTGGGCAGTGTGTGGTGCCTTTGGTGTCATGTGTTACCCATAGAACATGTATCTGTGAACTGCAGAAGGTAGTTTGAGGATTGCAGTCTGTAGATGGTGAAAGACATGACAGTTACTGACTTCATATCCCTCATAGGACATATGTTGCAACAAACCCTGTTACAACAGTGAATGTATGCTGTTATCACAGCAATGTGTCAATATTGGCCCTGTGTATGTGCTTCCAGCCACAACTCAGTCAACCTTTGTACATATGTCATGCATTGAGGTGCATATGTGCTGCACACCATGATTAGTGTCATCATATCTGATAACAAACCAGTGAGATATCAGACTGCTACACATGTTATATACAGTAGCGGTTATATTTGATTACATAACCTGGACATACTGTGGTTGTTTGTACAGGACTGAGGTCTGTGTAGTTATGGTGAATGTTGGCAGTGTGTGTATTGTGAATATGTACCTTGGCCTGTGTACAGACTGTGGTAGTTGTCATCATCCGAGGTCCCGTCCTATCTGATGTTACATGCTGCTCCACTGTATGTTACCATATTGGCTTACATGTTTGTAGGGCCATACACACACGTCCCATGCCACAGTCAGCCATCAGACCAAACAGTGTAGTGGCCCAGTATATGTAGTTTTAGTGTGTGAGTGGCACAAATGAGGATGCAGTTGAACAGATAGTCCGTATACTGTAATATTATGCTAGCTTGCCATATGTGGCTGTGGCTGTGTTCTCATTGGTTGTGGTTATGCACTGTCACACAGGTGTATCTTACCCTGTGCTGTAACATGCCTGTACAGCCTGCTATATATGCAGGTACATGTGCATTCCCCCATAGGAGATGTAGGCTAGTGTTGAGCCAGTCTTCCTGCAGCCTGCACAGTGCATTGTTACATGCCTAGCAGCTTAGTGTACTTACCCAGTGAGATGTCATATGCAGATACTTTCCAGATGTACTGCTGCTGGGCCTCTCTTAAAAATCATGCATGTCAGACAGAGCAGTGGGATGCTGTACAGATGTATGTCAATATCTTGTGGGTAGAATGTGGCCATGGCACCCCCATACCAGTGGTTATTACATGTCAGGCCAGACAGGGGTGTGTGACTGCATAACCTATGGTGGCATATGTATAACAGTCATTATGTGTTATACCCATCTACATGGTTGTTAACATCCATATTGTCAGGCATGGTACTCATGTTTTGCACTAAGGGGTTCTGTGTATACCTCTGGACTGTACAGAGTGTGTCAGAATGTCCATACATAATGGCCAATATCTCTGCTGCAGTCGACAGGGGCAGCACGTGCTAGCAGCGGTACTGCACTATGATGTCCTTAGGATGTCTGTCAGTAGCCAATGGCGCACATGTGGAAAGCAGATGTGACCTCTCACACACACCATGTCTGTGAAGACAATCCCAATTACAGTAGCAATAGTATATAGAACTGTAATAGTACACAAATAAAGGTTTTCCATTTCTGCACACCTGTGTGTGGGGTATTTTCCTATGGACCTCTCTGTGGGTACATGTTGCAGGCAATGATTGCCATTTGTATGGGTGGCCCATACAGTGTCCAGATGTTCAGGTGTGAACTGTAGGCATAGTGGCTGTTCCATATTTTGTGCACCTTCTACAGATGTATCTTACTGTACATATCTCTGCTCGTGTATGTGTAGTCACATGTATATGTGAGTATATATATATATATATATATATATATATATATATATATATATATATATATATATGAATATATATATATATATATATATATATGTATATATGAATATATATATATATATATATATATATATATATATATATGTGTGTGTGTGTGTATATATCTATCTACATATATGTGTCTGTGTATATGTATCCTGGGGATGTTGATAGCTTCCACATTTTACATTCCTATGGGAGCCGGACTGTACTGCATGATATGTTGCCAATACCAGCCTGACATCATACAGGTGGGATGTAGTACTGTTAACTCTTGCGGCCATGTCATGTCAGGTCCTGGTTATGGGATCTGCAACACTTGGTAGTGTATTGCAGGGCGGACGTGTTTGGCTGTGGGGGGGTATGCCTATTCATGTTTGATGCCTCTCAACCCCATTAATGGTGCATGTGGACAAATTTGCTTTTGTTAATCTACCATTGCTATCTACAGATGTTTGGCCACATATACCTATATATATATATATATATATATATATATATATATATATATATATATATATATATATATATATATATATATATACATATATATATATATATATATATATATATATATATATATATATATATATATATCTGCTTACATATATATGACTATGTCCGTATATATCTACATAGATATATATCTGCATACATATATGTACCTTGCTGTGTATATGTAGACATACAGGTGTAGACATATGTATATGCATGTGGACATGTATGTTTATGTTATTTCCCTATTGTTACCTACAGATGTATGTCCATATATACATATGTATATATATATATATATATATGTATATATATATATATATATATATATATATATATATATATATATATATGTTGTTGTCTTTCGGCTTTTCCTGGTTATCTGCTGACATATATATAACCTGCCATATATATCTAGATGGATATCTATGGCTGTAGGCATTTGCATGCATATATGTTCATATATATGTATATATATATATATATATATATATATATATATATATATATATATATATATATATATATATATATGTATATATATATATATATATATATATATATATATATATATATATATATATAGGTTGTATATGTTTAGATATTAGTATATGTACATGCACACACATACATCTAAATGTTGGAACACATGCTCTGTACTGTTTAATGACTGGGCTGGATGATATGTTATTGAAAACTTTCGGAATTTGTGTATCTGGTATGGCTTAGTGGTAAATCACTTTGTCTACGGTGTGCAGCATCCTGGGTTTGAGCCTTGCAGAGGCTGTTTACTTTGTTGCTGGGCAGAACACAGGCTGTTGGATAAAGAGTGATTAAGGCACTTTAAAGCAGGTGTAAGTGGGTTTATGCAGAGCTAAGCAATGCTAACTTCCGGTTGCCATTTCTTACACTCAGTTAACTTCTTAATTGCTTAACCTGTGTAGGCAGTGCTTACCCCCATGCAAACAGGCTTAATCCTGCTTACTGTTCCTTAAATGTGCTTACTCTCACTTGCCCCCACTCTAGGTTCTTTAAAAGAAAAGAAAAAGGGGTTATAGGAAAGTGGTGAAAAAAGGGGCACAAAGAGGGAAAGGCAGTAGGGAAAATAGGAAGGGTGTAGGGAAGGTCAATAGCTGCCCATTTCTTCTACAGCAACAGCTGTGCATATACACTGAATTTGGTGGTAGATTTGGACACTCAAACCCTTGGGTGGGGGTGAGGACAACAATAATTCATTGTGATGCCAATTAGACCAGATTACATATGTCCAGTGGACATGTGTGTGAAAAGGACAGCTATGTATGGGGCAAGATATTTTTGTCGGAACAGATTGCCTTTTGTTTTTTTTTCAGGTGAGATTGGGATGTTGGGGAGGGGGGAGTACGTATATTTGGGGAGGTAGGTTGGGTAGGTTAATAGACAAGACAAAAAAGATGCATACAGGGGAAGTATATAACACATGTGGGGAGTAAATACCTTGGACGGGGAGGGGTGTTTGGAAGTCGCAAGCCCATGATCCCCCAAATGGAAACCATGGGACTGAGGTCCCCACCCATGTGCAGTCACCACTGCACCTTCACGGCCCCAAAGGTGGCTGTGCTAGGGGCTGGGTAGGAGGGGCAGGCTCACCCTATAATTGCACTGCGCGGCCCTCAAGCTGGCATAGCTGGTCTCGAATCTCCTTATCAAGCTCCCTACGCACCATGGCCAGGACCTGACGGCAGATGACAGGTACCTCTCTGCCCCCACTCCGGGGGAGGCAAGCCCCATTTCCTGTGGTGGTTCCACCCAAAGGTGGTTCAGGGCCAATGGAGGAGGAGGTCTCAGGCTGGGCCCCAGATGTGCTGGTGCCCAGTGCCATGGCCAGCTGAGGTGGTTCACGTTGGTCTGCTGGGACTGGCCTTCCCATACAAGCTATGGTGTTGCAGTTTTAAGGAAGATATCGGTTAGTAATAGTCAACAGCATTCAAGATTAGATATAATGGCATGTATAGGTATTCCCATTATCCCAAGACACCAGATTTACAACAGTTGCAGAGCGAGCAATACACATGCATATATGGGACAACAGTGGCCATTACAACAACATGCAGGTTTCATTGATGGCAACAGGCCACCAATATGGGAGTATTGTAACATGGCACATGCATAGAACCAAATGTGAATATTTATAAACCAATAGGACATATGTCCCAACAAAGGTTTGGATATATATATATATATATATATATATATATATATATATATATATATATATATATATATATATATATATATATATATATATATATATATATCTACATATATAGATATGTAGTATCTGTTTAGATATGAATATAATTACACACACACATACATCTAGACATTGGTATATATTTGCTGTACTGTTGCATGACTGGGCTGGATGTTATGTTACTGCCAACATCAGACTTGCATATATCTGGCATGGCTTAGTGTAAAGCACTTTGTGTATGGTGTGTATGGTCCTGGGTTTGAGCCTTGAAAAGGCTGTTTATTTTGTTGCTGGGCAGAACACGGGCCGTTGGATACAGACTGATTAAGGCACTTCAAAGCAGTGCATCTTCATTAGACAATAATTTATTTATCAGGAGGGGAACCTGTAGTGCCGTGTGTATACCAGGATTGTGTATTTCCTGTATACCTGAATTAGACATTCCTATTAGGTCTCATGTGTATACCAGGCAACCTTGTGTGCCACGTATGCTTTGTGATACCTACAAATAAAACTGTTAGTGTAAACAAAGTCACACGTGAAGTCTATTGTTATTACCAGGGAAACATTCGTCCCATGCAGGATGACCCAAAAACTGGGTGACTTTCTTTGTGGTAACACCATGTCAAAAAAGTAAGCATGGCTGTGTTCATATGTGCATGGACTACAGAGTGTGGCAGACCTAAGATACTTGGTTCGGGACAACGTACAAGATGAGTCCCGAGGGGAGGAGGAGTGAAGCGTGGCCAAAGTGTGGTGGTGTGGTAGCTATGGGCCGGTAATCATGGTAGGGATGGTGGCTGCGTGTGTGCAGCGGGGGGGGGGGGGTGAAACTATGGGTAATGAATGTATGGGTCGAGGAGGGGCTGGGATGGATGGGCCTGTATAGGTCGGCCCTCCTAGTGGGTGGTGGAGAGGGGAATGAAATATAGAACAAATAAAACATAAAAGAAACATAATTTAAATTCCTATTTAAATAAAACAATTAAATTAAAATAAAACTGGTAGTGTATTGCAGGGTGGACATATTTGGCTGTGGGGGGTATGGAAATTCGTACAGGACGTATATTGTTTGGGGCCTCACAACCTCATTAACGGTGCATGTGGATGGATATGTTTCTGTTAATCTACCATTGTTATCTACAGATGTATGGCAATATAGGTATATATATTTGCTTTCATATTTATAACTATGTCCGTATATGCCTACGGGGATATATATCTGCGTACATATATGTAACTTGCTGTGTATATGTGGACATATAGGTGTTGACATATATATGTGTAGATATCGGCATTTGAATGTATATATGTTCATATATATTTATATTTATATATATATATATATATATATATATATATATATAGATATGTATAAATTTCTGAATATATATATATATATATATATATATATATATATATATATATATATAGATATGTTGTATCTGTTTAGATATTAATATATTTACACTCACACATACAACTAGATGTTGGTATACATTCTCTGTACTGTTGCATAACTGGGCTGGATGTTATGTATCTGAAAACATCAAATTTATGGATGTCTGGCATGGCTTAATGGTAAATCAAGGTGTGTATGGTCCTGGGTTTGAGTCTTGCAGAGGCAGTTTATTTTGTTGCTGTGCAGAACACATGCCATTGGATACAGAGTGCTTAGGCACTTTACAGCAGTTATAAGCGAGTGTGCATGTGTTTGCATGGCGGTAAGCACTGCTACTTTCCGGTTACAGTTTCTTATACTCAGTTAGCTTCCACATTGCTTAATCTGTGTAGGTAGTGTTTATCCCTGTGCAAATGCACATCATCATCATCATCATCTTCTTTTGGCTGCTCCTTGATGTAATCCCACCTCCATCTTAAACACATCCATCACTCCCACCGCAGACCTCACCGCTGTCACACTACTCTCGTACATATCCTGTACCACTCTTACATACTTCTCTGACACTCCCGACTTCCTCATATAATACCACAACTCCTCTCTAGGCAGCCTGTCATATGCTTTCTCTAAGTCTACAAAAATAACATGCTTACTAGTGCTTACATATGCTTACTACTGCTTAATTGTGCTTAGACCTGCTTACTAGTGCCTTATTCATTATGACACTGGTACTTCACATATGCATTTCCTGCAGTACTCTAGTTCATAAAATATGTGTTATTTAGTGGGTTTTGCAACAAAAACATTGGTTATAAAGTGCTTTGCCATGTAAAATAGACTGCGCTGTAGTGGGAGTCAAACCAGGAGCACCTGCTCAGTTGGCTTGGATCAACTTATTCACACACCCACCAGGGGCAGCAATATCCTAGACCTGGTCATTACCAACATGGGTGACCGGTGTTCCACACCAGAGGTCAATTCCTCATTGGTCAGATCCGACCACAAGCTAATCACCCTAGACATCCACATCCCGCTCCCACCCCCCATTAGAGAAACCACCATAAAAAACTTCTCCAAAGCCAACTTTACACTTCTCAAGACAGAAGTGGCAAACTTCATGACACCCATGCATATGGACAATAGAGGTACGACTGCTGAATCCTACACAAATGCACTTTATAAGCACTTACAAGAGTTCATAGATCATGCTATCCCTAACAGAACCAAGATGCTATCCTCCAAAAAAAGCAAGCAAATCTGGTGGTCCTCTGTCATAAACAAACTCTACAACAAAAGCAAGAAACTGTTGCAAAAAAGAGTAAAATCCCATGACTGGAGGAACTCCCTTGTCAGCCTCAGTAAGAAGCTGAGATCCCTCATAAAATCCTCCAAAGCTAGTTACAAAAATAAAATTGTCACTGACTCTAAAGACAACCACAAAGCATTCTATAGCTATGTCAAGAATCTCAATGGCAGCACTCAGATCTGCTCTGAGTTACAGCACAATGGCACTAAATATATAGAACCAACTGACATTGCCAACATCCTGGCAGATAGGTTCAGTGCTAACTTTACCCCCCTCTCACCCCCTAGAGGGCCTATCTCTATACCAGAAGAATGCAAAGTTCCTGTAATCATGGCTGCACAGGTAAAAAACACGCTCTCCAACACCAAGAACACAGCATCCATGGGACTTGACAATATTCCAGGCTGCATTCTACACGAACTACAGAACAGACTGGCACCCCACCTATGTACCATGTTCAATCATAGCCTTACCTCAAGCTTTGTACCCACTGAATGGTGCACCACAATGATTACCCCACTCCACAAAGGGGGAGCCATGATGGACCCCGGGAACTACCACCCTATTAGCCTGATGAGCTTGGTCTGCAAGGCCATGGAACGTATCATCATGGAACTCATAAACAAAGACATTGGTAGTCTCCAAACTCTGGACCCCACCCAGTTCTGGTTTTTAAAAGGCAGATCATGTCTCCTAAACCTGATAGACTTCTTTGAAGCAGTCACCAAAGCCATAGATGAGGGTAATGTGGTTCACACAGCCTATCTAGATCTCACCAAGGCTTTTGACACCACCCCCACTCTGGAATTATAGATAAACTCACTAAACTAGGTATAAATCCCTGTGTCACAAGATGGGTTGCCAACTGGCTCATGGACAGAACCCACACTGTGAAAGTAGCAGACTCCAAATCCAACTTCAGATCAGTGACAAGTGGAATACCACAGGGTTCAGTCATGGGTCCTCTCCTGTTTGGTATCTACTTCTCTGAAGTACAGGCTAACACAAAAGGTCTTTGGCTAATGAAGTTTGCAGATGACTGTAAACTAGGAGCCATAATCAAAACTCCTAACGATGTGGACATCCTACAAAAGGGCCTCACTGAGACAGATGCCTGGTGTCAAAGCCATGGCCTGAAGCTCAATGCCAAAAAGTGCATTGTCATCCCCTTTGGTAAAAACTCTTTACCCATGAACTACCACATAGGTGGTAGTCTACTTAACAACGAAAGTGTGATAAGAGACCTTGGGGCACAGTTGGACAGTAGTCTCTCCTTTGATAATCACATCACCACAGTGGTCAGGAAAACCTTCTAAGTGGCACACCTCATCACAAAAGGTTTCTCATCCAGAAAAAAAGATGTCATTGTTCCCCTCTACTCATCACTCATTAGACCCATTATAGAGTACAACGCCCCTTTTGGTATGTACCTCACAAGACATCTACAACCACTGGAAAGGCCACAGAAATACCTCACAAAGAGGATTACTGGCCTCAAACAGATGCCCTATGCAAACCATCTAAAAAAACTCTAGCTTTACTCCGTCGCATATCGCCTACTCAGAGGCGATCTCTGCCTAACATACAAAGCTATGTCAAACCCAGAGCTGTTGGACATGCTCCACTTAAAGAAATTCCAATCCCTCTGAGCTACAAGCTGTAGGGACCTAAACCTTGTCGTCACAATAAACAGAACATGCTGGAGGGATAGATTCCTGTACCAGAGACCTCCCATACTCTGGAAAAGACTACCTATCTATGCCAAACAGAGATCCTCATTAGCACTCTTCAAGAAAAATCTTGATGATTGGATGGGAAATAGGAAATTCACCCTGGGGATCACTTCTGTGGCTCTGCTCGACAGGGGCATAGGAAAATAATGTTCTTGGGTGGCAAAAGCCAGGGTACCTTTTTGGCTAGGCTTATATAGGCCCTAGGGCCAATAGCCTTATACCTACCTATGAACCTATAAACCTATATTATACCAATTATCTCCCATCTGTTCAAAATCTTAAAATGATACATGCACTCCCAACTCCTAATCCATCTCAGACAACAAACTACTGTTCCCCACTTGACATGGCTTTTGACCACACCACAGCACAGCAACAGCTCTGCTTAGTTTTTTCAGAAACCATAAATATCAACAGAAGCAATGATAACCTAATATCCTCCCTGTTCCTTGATCAGTCAGAAGCATATGACACAGTATCCTACCAACTCCTGATAAATGAACTGTCTTCTTATTCTGCTCTTACTTGGTTCTGTAACTATCTCTCCAACAGACAACAGGCTGTAAAATGGAATCAGGACCTCTCCCCCTTCTTTCCTGTTTCTGTTGGGTGTACCACAAGGGTCAGTTTTAGGCCCAGTAGTTTTCAATATTTTCACAAAGAAACACACAAAAACCTACACAGTCCTGCCACCTTAGTACAATATGTTGATGATGTCACCATCATCTATTCATCCTCAGCCCTTCTACTACTTCAGCAAATGACTCAAGACTGCTTCACTTCCACAGAATTATGGCTAACAGCTTATCAGTTAATCCTAAATGCCAAAAAAAACCCCAAAATTAATGCTTTTACACATCCAGATCTCTTTCAACAATCTATACACCCTTTAATATTACTTCAACAAACACCACCACCATAGAAACTGTAACAAATACCCAACTATAAGGGATCATAATAGACAATAAGTTAAGATTTGACTTGCATATCACCCAGGCCATCAACAGAACTCATGAAAACCTGTCCTTCCTCTAACTAAACAAACCCTTACCTCACAGACGCAGCAAGAAAATCCTTAGCATTATCCTACCTTCTTCCCTCCCTTCTCTATGCATCACCCATATTAACCAATATTCAAGCCACCCTACTAAATAAATTAGAGGCATGTTTTAATAAATTAGCCAAATTTGCAACTAATACCTCCTACCGTATGCACCACTGCTTAACACTAAAAAAGCTCAACTGGCTAGAACTATCTAATCACCTTACATTCATTCAACTTCAAATTGGCCAGAAAATAACAGGCAGTTCACCCGCATGCCCTCCTCTACAAAACATTCCAAGCACTACTCCCTACCACATTGCCTTCACTCGGGTTATCAGAGGATACTAATAACTTTCAAATCCCATAATACAGCTGGAGACTTATTATACTCATACTATGTTACCAGACAGTGGAACCCCCTGCCTCTCTCTCTAAAACAGGACAGCTGTGCATCTAGCTTTAAGCACAAACTAAAACAGCACCTAAAATCCTCCTGGCTGGGTTCTTGTTCACACAATGGCAGACAATCTCTTTCTGTCTCTCTCTCTCTCTTAGATCTCTTGACTATCACCAACCCCTAACTTTCCAGCACTCCTACTTTATCCTGTAAAAGTACCCTATAAACTGCATACTGCTATTCATTGTTCCTTAGGAAATTAAATTTGCATATTGCTGTATATGAAAATGCAGCTGTTTATTAGGTTTCCTATTATATCAGCGAATGCTTAAAATAGCGAATGCTGTTTGATCGACCATTTTAAATAAAAACGGCAAAATCCCGAACGCACGGAACAGCAATTTTTTTCCCATGGATAAAAATCACTAGGCCGTTTTCGGGCCTTTGCCATTTCCTCCACTGTGGTGTGATCTCGGAGTTAATATATTTAAGTAGGGGTGTGTGGAGGGTGAAGCTCCCCATTTTATTTTCTGTTTGTTTGTTTTTTTCTTTTTTTACGGAGCAGTGAGTTTTTTCCCCTGGAAAAAAAATCTCCGTTCCATGTGTTTGGCATTTTACCGTTTCGATTTTTAAGGGTCGATTATACAGTGTTCGCTATTTTAAGCATTCGCTGTTATAATATACACCCGTTTATTATTGTATAACACTCTCACAGAAATCAAATTGTATTAACCTTTGTTTTGATTGTATTACCCACTGGATGACTCTGAAACCCCGTTTCTACTGTTAAGAAACTGATTTCTTTTCTCTGTAAATTCTTTATAATTTTTGTAAATCTAGTGGAGCTTTTTTCCCTAGGCATTCACTGAAAGTGGGCCCAAGTGCCCAGCTGGACCATTTCAGTAAAAAAAAAAAAAAAAAAAAGGCAATAAATAAATATATAGACATACTTGGGTGTATGTATGCATGTACAGATATATTACAACCAGATCTAGATATATATATATACAGATAGAGATTTAGTGATATCTATCTGTCTATATATATATTATATATAATAGATAGATAGATAGATATCACTAAATCTCTATTTGTATGTATATGTAGTGTGCGTGTGTGTGTGTGTGTGTGTGTGTGTGTGTGTGTGTGTGTGTGTGTGTATACATATATATATATATAAAGAGAGAGAGAGAGAGATAGAAATGTACGTGTATATGTGTGTGTATTGTTATGTATGCCTTTGGTACAGTATTAGAATGCTGTGCAATTGAAAATACATTGCTACACCCAGTACTGAACTTCTGCAGTTCATACATTCATATATTCAATTTCATAACCACAGATTTCAGCCTGTCATACTTATAGCTTTAGTAAGTGATCAATAAGAACATAGTCAGTGAAGTTTATGCAATTTTTTAAAGTGAAAACTATCCTGGCCCTGAACCAGCACATCAGTACTTAATTGCAGAAGGTTTATAGCCAGTATTTACTCATTACATTATTAATTGCAATTTATGTTTGCTTATTGACAGTTTAACATTCCTGAATAAAACATTCACTGCTGTTATTTTGTCTCATTAAAATAGTAATTTGTTTTTTAGCACAAGCCTCTCTCTCTCCCCCCCCCCCCTCTCTCTCCCCCTCCATCTCTCTCTCTCTCTCTTCCTCTCTGTTCCTGTGTGTGTGTCTCTCTCTCTCCCTTTATTTTATTTTTTTATCTTTTTCTTTCTCCTTTTTTGTTCTGTTTTCTGCAGGTCCAGAAGTACCAAGGGCAGCTCAACTACAAGCATCCCAGGTGAAAGGACATTTCCCACCCCCACTGCACCCCCGTTGCACACCTGGAGAATACTGACAAGATGGGAGTGGTGGCTCCTCACCAGTGGGCATCCAGGCATGTGGCAGCAAGCCAGGAAGGTGAACTTCTGGGCCTCAATGAGAGTGGATGAGGACGGTGATGAGATATCGGGCCCTTATCAATCTCTCCTCCAGTGAATACAAGACTTGCTGTCCAAACTGGCTGTAACCTTCGAGCCACTGAAGGCCTCAACCCCTTACCAAAGGGGTCACTTCACCCAGGTCTGTCAAGACAAGGAAATATTTGTGGCTGTCCAGACCAGGATATCAATGTCATGGCCCTCTGCAGCATCCCTTTTGTCTGTCCACCATATGTATTTGCTTGCCTTCCCCTCCTTCCCTCAGACCACTATAGTGCTTATATCTAAGTTTTCTATCCTTTATGTACTGTCCTAAAACATCCCCTAACTCCTCCATAACCCACTTTCCTACACATTCTACCCTTCATCCTTCTCCAACTTTCCTTATAAAAAATATTACCCAATTTCTCCTATTTTCTCTAGCACAATACTCTTTAATGTGCTCATTTTGTATTTTCCTTATCTGCTCTCTCTTATTTTGCCAACTGTCATATCTTTTCCCTTTCCAACTTTATGAAAGCCAAAACAGGATGCCCATATAAGGACACAAGAGTGAACACAAAATCCTTAAAAAGTTTTGATAAGCTGAGGGCAAGTGGCACTGAGCCAATACCAGTGTAAAAGTTCATGAAAAGTTCTAGAGAGATCTATGCAACTACTTGCTCATTACTGATTGCTGAAAATAGATAGGATTAATGAATTTATGTACGAAGAGATTTTTCCTCACAAAACACTCATTTCATGTCAGTTTACCTTGAGTCAGATCTGCAGTAGTGTACTTGCCATTCACTTGAAAGGCTGAAAAGTTCTAAAATCATTGTCACTTGTTTGCAATTTGCTGATTTAAATAGAGGCATAGAGGTGCTGTTTGTAGGTTTCATTATGCATCTGTGAAGAAAAGGACTATGAATACCACTCCTTGTCTGATGTAGTACACCTTACCTAATTTTGGTATTCTTGGTTCTGGCCTTCTCCATTTTCCCATGCCACTCTCCCAGAGACATGACTCCATCTATCACATTGTAAACAACCTTCATGTGAACCCATAAAGAAAATTGTTTTCTATATCAATATATATCATAAATATATAAATACATCAGCTTCATCAGAACATAAAAGAATACAGTACAGGTCTGCCACAAAATGTCCAGTTCCAGAACTGAGTGTAGTAAATAGAAACATGAATTAGCTGAGGGTACAATCTGAGAAAGTAAGTCTGAAGGAGAAAATACAATCATGTAAGATAAACTTACCATAACAGTAAGTAATAATAACATTAGGTACATGGATTATACCCTGCTAAGGATATAACAGACAGACAGCTTCCAAAACTTACCATAACAGTAAGTAATAATAACATTAGGTACATGGATTATACCCTGCTAAGGATATAACAGACAGACAGCTTCCAAAACTTACCATAACAGTAAGTAATAATAACATTAGGTACATGGATTATACCCTGCTAAGGATATAACAGACAGACAGCTTCCAAAGCTCACTGTAACAGTAAGTAATAATAACATTAGGTACATGGATTATACCCTGCAAAGGATATAACAGACAGACAGCTTCCAAAGCTTCAGGGTACCCTCCATGCACCCAAACTGTCATGCAACTGAAGCTGAGCTGACTAAAAGACAAGCTTGGGTATGAAGCCCCTCAGAGCTTTCCTCCCAGCAGAGCAAGGGAGGCTGAGCCCTAAAAAGACAAGGCTAGGAATATCAAAATATAAATGTTCACACCCTGACATAAAAACACACCAAAAAAATAAGGGGGATGGTGGGAGGCAGTAACTACTAGAGTAGTGATCATTCGAACATCAACTATTATGGTAAGTTCAACTTACAGAACAGTACTATGTTATTCGTATTGATCACTGCTGTAGTAGCCTTAGCTATATGGGAAGTATAGCTGACTATATTTTGAGATGCAAGGAGAAGGATCCAGGAGCCCCTGGAGAATGGTCCTAGCAAAGCATGATCTAGTCCTAGAGAAGGAACACAGCTTATAGTGCTTTGTAAAAGTATGTACACAGGACCAAGTAGCAGCTTCTAGAATTCTACTAGAATCTAACCCTTTCCAATAAGCCATGGAAGAAACCAAGGTCCTTATAGAGTGGGCCTTGACCCTACCTGGAATACATTTGTCATAGCGAGTATATCAAACTGTAATAACCTTAGATAACCATTTGGAAATAGTTCATTTTGACACTAATTGTCCCTTTTTATTACTTTCATAAGAAATCAACAATTAATCCGATTGTCTGAATATTTAATTCTGTCAAGATAGCACCTGAGTTGTCTGTGGACATCCAAGATATAGAGTATGTTTTCTCCCTCATTTTTAGGTTCAGGAAAGAAAACAGGAGACGGATAGTTTAGCTTAAAGTAAAACTCAGACACCACTTTATGCATAAAAGAAAGATTAGATGTCAAAGAAACCCTGGCCTTGTGGAAAATTAGGTAGGGTTCACTCACCATAAGAGCTTGCAATTCAGATACCCTTCTTGCAGAGGTCAGAGCAATCAATAAAACTATTTTCTATGTTAAGAGCTTCAAGTCAGCCAACTTCGCTGGTTCAAATGAAGCACGTATTAGTTTCTGTAACATAAAATTAAGATCCCAAGGAGAGGCTACCATTTTACTTGGAGGGCCCTTATGGAAAACCCCTTTCCAGGACATTTTGACATGTGACTGCCTTAAAAGAGGAGGATCCATGGGCATACATGTTGAAATGACTGATAAATGAGCCTTGATGGAGAAATAAGAAATGCCATAGGATAGTGCCATGAACTGCTGCTGGTTTTGTGGTTGGCACCACCTAGAAAGTATTTTTTCATTTGCTGATATATGATTTTCTAGTGGTAGAACTTTTTGCTTAAATTAGTATCTGCTGCAAGTCCTCAGTAAACAGGTGTTTAAAAGGAATTAAGACCCTGTCATCTAGACATGAAGATGATTGATGTTGGGGTCCATTCTATGAGGAAGGTTGTGGTAATTGCCTCTGACCATTTCCAAATTAAAAGAGGACCATGGTTCCCTGGGCCAGAAGGGAGTCACCACAATGATCTTGGAGGATTCTTTCTAAAGCTTCAGAAGTAAAAAGAAAAAAACATCTGTCTTCCAAGCCTTCTTGCATGGTGTCTTGGAACAGTTGACTGATTGAAGAGGAGGCAAAGTGGGCTACTTGAGGAATTCCAGATAGATGGATCAAATCTTGGAAGACCCCTGAATCTACTTTCCATTCATGAGGGTCTGCCCTGGTCCTACTCAGTTTGTCTGCCACACAATTTTGCTCTGATGAAGTGCAGAATGCCTGTAGAATGAGACTGTGCTCTAAAGCTATATCCCAACCTAGCATGGCTAGTCTGCAAAGGGGATATGACCTGGTTTCCCCCTTGCTTGTTGATGTACCACATCACTGTAGTATTGTCTGTAACCATTCAAAGAGGTCTCGGGTACCAAAGATGGTTCAGAGAATTGAATGCCTTCATTATGGCAAGCATCTCCTTAATATTTATGTGCTTGCATCTGTCCTGGGTGTCCCACACCCGATTTGTCCTGAAACTGCTCCCCAAGCAAAGTCTGAAGCATCTGTGGTGGCTGGGTGCTTTGGAACAGGGAGGAAGAATGGTAGAGTTTGCTTTAATTATATCTGTTGTCTCCACCAAGTGATTTCTCTTCTGACAACCCCCCAGTACTAGGATCTTAAAAGATAAAGAGTGTTAATACTGGGACCAAACAGATTTCAGATACTATTGTATCTTTTTCATGTGGAGTCTTGCCAGGGGTATCATGAGAATCATAGATGCCACGAGACCCAAACTTCTGAGGTATTCCCTTGCAGTGACCAAAGTCTGAGTGAAAACCTTAGAAATAGATCTAAATACAGATGCATTTTTCCTGCGGAAGAAAAGCTGTTAGAAATGAGCTGCCTAGTTGATATCCCAGGAACACAGTCCTGTGTTAGGGAATCAAGAAAGACTTTTGAATGTTATTGGAAACTCAGCTTGTGCAAGAGGTCTGTCACCCAAGAAAGACAAATTCCTGACATTTTGAAAAAGACTCTGCAAAGATAAGTAAGTCATCTAAATATAGAAAAATGTACATACCCCGTAGCCGGAAATAAGCTATAACACTGTTGGTGCAGTGGATAGTCCAAAGGGTAAGGCAGCGAACTGATAATGTGATCCAGACACACAAAACCTTAAGAAATGACTGAAGTCTGGATGAATAGGGATATGATAAGCATCTTTTAAGTCTAGTGTTACCAGGAAACTGAAAGAAGAAGAGGCAACAGGTTGTGAATTGACATCATTTTGAATTTGGGCGCAATCACAAACAGGATTAGGAAAAAGATCAAGAATTAGTTTCCAAGCATTTTCTTTCTTTGGGACTGGGGGTATCCTTGAAGTAAACCCTTCCCCACCTGAGAAAGAAGAACTGGTTATATCACTCATTGGGACAGCATGTGATGAAAAACAAGTGGAGACAAAACACTCAGTGCTGCAGGATGAGGAATGACCCCCTGGAAAGGAGGAATTTCCTCACACTGCCATCTGTAACTGTGATGAATGATTTTCAGAACCCGCTTGTCTGACATAATTTATTTATTTATTTATTTATTTATTTATTTATTTATTTATCATTTGTTGACCGGGAAAGTCCGACTAGGTTCCACAGAGCCTGTTTTCAGCGGAGGCCCGGGGAGAAAATGCTCCAGATGCATGTCTTTGGAATAAACTATTGCCAAAGAGATAAACAGAGATTCAGACTTTCTGGAAAAGAAAAATGGCCAAGGTGGTAGGTGATCACAAGGTCCCTTGAGCAGTCATTCACCCTAGTTGAAGTGACCTTGGTTTTGGGAGGTTTGAGACTTCTTTTTCACAATTCTTTGACACTCCTTGTTAAATGTCTGTTGCCTGAATTCTGTTGAGACTGTTTATTCTTTTTTTTTGCCAAAACTGAATGAAGAGAAAGAAAATAGCTTGGACAATATGAAAAAAGGAAGACTGAGATATCTTAGGGATTCAGAGGATCAGCCTGCCCCTTTCATCACACTTTTTGATCACCTCTGCAGCAGAGCAGCCAAATAACAAATGTCTATCCAGGTGAAAATTTAAAATCACATTTTTAACATCATTTTGGAGTGCAAAACTCATAGGATCATAGGAAGTTACTAGGCTATTGGCCCTGAGGTCATTATAAGCCTAGCCATGAGTTTAGCCCATGTTTAGACAAGTCAACACCTGATACCCTTGTCCAGCAGGGACACAGGTGGAATTCCAGGGATGTGTTTTCTGTTTTCCATCCAGTTATCCAGGTTGTGCTTAAATAGGAGTAAGAGGTACTCTGCTTGATGTGGCAAGGGAGTCTGTTCCACAGATGATGAGTCTTTGGGACACAAATCTGTCCCGCCAACAAGTACTATTGATGTCACAGACCAGGTTGAAGCCGAGCATGTGGGTTACTCAAGTGGAGCTTGACTTGCAGATATGCAGCGGTCTCATCAAGGCAGGGTCCGAGATCACCTTGTATGCCAGATAGAGGCCACCTCTGAGGAGTCTGTATGAAACTGAGTAGAGGGATAGGGCTTTTAGCCTATCTGTGTATGTTGAGGCCCTGGATTCTCCTGGGGAGTTCTAAGAATACAGCTAAGCAAACCTCCTTAAAACTATACCAGTGGCCATAGCCTTGGAAAAAGCATTAACAGAGGCACACACACACTATGCAAACAATGAATAGTAACCTGTGCAATAGAGGAAACTGTTATTTAAAGCAGATTCTTCTTCACATACAGAAACTGTAGATAAAACATTCCTTATATTTCCACAGCATGTCAGATGTCCTCCCTACGGTTGGGTGGGCATTCAAAAGACATGCGTAAAAGGGCGTGCTTTTGTTGAAGGTTGAATGTCAAGCTGGCACCTCGGCGTTCGTCAAAATCTACTGCCAATCATTAGCAGACCGGAGTTCCGCTGTGGTGACCCCTAACCGGGAAAAGCCGAAAGACAACATGTCAGAATAAACTTTAATATATGAGCCTGACTTTAAAATTCTAAAATTCAAACTTGCAGAAGTATACACCTTTCCCCATACCTATCAATAATTTTTCCACCCTTATTAGGAATAATAGGATTGGAATTAACTCAGTGCTTAGCAACAGCTGCTGAGCCAGCTTTGGGAATAGTGTACACAAATTTAAAAGACTGAGGAACTTTATATATTCTATATGCCTCTTCAGGGACAGCTGGATGACTATCAAGAAAATTGCAGGCAGTAAGACACACATCCTCTAAAGCAGATAGGACAGGAGGAATTGGTGTAGGTTCTGGAAAATCCTTTTGTAACAACTCATAGTACTTTTTTGAGGGACTAAGAAACCTCAGTGCTCTCCCACTAAAAACACTGGGATATTCTTGCAATAGAATCAGAGAAAAAGAAACCCTCACAGAGAGAATCAGAGAGCTCTCCTCTGAGTCGAAATCAGAAATCTAAGGACAGAACCCTGAATCCATCCCTGCATCTTCTTGTTCAGATTCAGAATCTTGAATCTCTTCAGGAAAGGAGGCATTCCTCTTTCTTTTACCGGAAAATTAATCTACAAGAATGATCACTAGCCTGAATCAAACACTGAGCCAGTAAACTACTCCAATCCAAAGAAGTTAGATACATCTTGGTTTTCTGTTTCTTTTTGATAGGAAAAATTAGATCAGCTGTGTTACTAATGGCAATCACTGCTTCCTCAGGGATGGGCACAGCATTCTGACACAACAAGCAAATCCTCCCCATTCTCTGTCCCATGACTAATAAGAGTGGTTCTCCTTTGCCCACTGAGGGGACCCCAACAGCCCCAGAGGATGTGGCTAACCCCCAGTCCATAGTGGCTGTAGATGCTACACTAGAAGAATCCGGGCTAAAACATTTGTGGTCTGAGGTGCGACAAATGGCCACAGCTGAGTCCCCCCACTGCAGCTGAGGCAAATTGCTAGCCTGTTGTGGTGGCAAACCTGTTTGCTTAACTTTCTCTTGTTGTGGTTGGAAGAAGGGCAAGCCATTGCAGTGACAATCTGTTCCACAGTCAACACAAAAATGGTACCTCTATCCTGGGGAAAACAACAATGCCATTAAAACTATAGAGTCCACAAAAGTTACTTTTTTGACATAAAAAGAAAAGTAAAAAGCACTTTCAAACACAATGGCAGCCCTACAGCGTTAAAATAAACACAATTTCTCAACAGAAAATATGTTAGCAGTTAGATAACAGCATTTTTAAACTGATAGAAAAAACAAGTGCTCTATTGAAAAGTATGTTAGTCTTGTGAGACAATCCATTAAAACACGACTCCTAGCTTTAAAATAATGTTCCTGAAGAGAAAAGTAATAAAACATCAGTAAAAAAAATAAAATGGAAGGGTTTTTTTCCTCCCAAAGGATACTTATCTGCCCAGCTAAGGAAAGTACAAGCCAACTGTCAAAATCCTCTTTGGTGGTAGTAAAGCCCTGAAGGGCTTTGCACCCAGACTTTTCTTTTAGTCAGCTCAGCTCAAGCTGCTTGACAGTTGGACAGTTTGGGCATATGGCAAGTACTCTGAAGCTTTGGAAGCAGGCCGGCTATTATATCCTTGGCAGGATATAACCCATACAGCTAAGGATACTGCAGCAGTGATCAGTATGAGGAACATAATGCCTGTCATACAGCTAAGGATACTGCAGCAGTGATCAGTATGAGGAACATAATGCCTGTCATACAGCTAAGGATACTGCAGCAGTGATCAGCATGAGAAACATAATGCCTGTCATACAGCTAAGGATACTGCAGCAGTGATCAGCATGAGAAACATAATGCCTGTCATACAGCTAAGGATACTGCAGCAGTGATCAGTATGAGGAACATAATGCCTGTCATACAGCTAAGGATACTGCAGCAGTGATCAGCATGAGAAACATAATGCCTGTCATACAGCTAAGGATACTGCAGCAGTGATCAGCATGAGGAACATAATGCCTGTCATATAGCTAAGGATTCTGCAGCAGTGATCAGTATGAGGAACATGATGCCTGTCATACAGCTAAGGGTACTGCAGCAGTGATTTTTTTTTTATTTATCATTTGTTGACAGGAAAGTCCAACTAGGTGCCCCAGAGCCTGTTTTCAGCAGAGGCCCGGGGAGAAATGTTCCAGACACATGTCTTTAGAATGTGGGAGGAAATCGGAGTACCCGGAGGAAACCCACACGAGAGCATGGAGAACATGCAAACTCTGCACAGAAGGCACCCCAGCTGAGAATCGAACCAGAGAACTTCTTGCTGTGAGGCGACAACAGTAACTGCTGCACCACTGCGCCATCTGTAATCAATATGACAAACATAATGCCTCCCACAAAATATTCAGTTCCAGAATTGAATTTGGTGAAATGAAACACAGATTAGCTGAGGGTGCATTTTTATGAAGCAATCTCACATACACAATTCGCAAACCAATTAATTAGTTAGCCAACTATTTGTACATATAGAACAAAAAATCATGTTTTTGTTTATACTGAACTATTCCATAATATTCAATAACTTGGACTGAGTAAGTAGCAGTGATAATTTTAAATGTGTGCATCAACCAGAGAGGCTTTTAGCTCAACAAGGCATTTTACAACCTTTTTTTCAGTTTATATTTTATCACCTTGTCATTTTAATACTGCCAGATATTTCATAATAATATATTTGACATTTTTGGCCCGGTAGTGCTTAATTATATTTGTTTGATAAACAGGCAAACTGAACAGAGCTCATGTTTAATAAAATGTTCAGGTATTACTTGCAGTTCCATAGCAACATATTGATTGACCTTAATACCCAGAAATGACAGAGAACAATTTCTGAAAATGAAAAGTATTGGAAACACTGCATGTTTAAATGAGATATGTCAGCATTTAAGCAAGTTAATGTCTAAATACAGATTTAGTAACAGGAAAGTCTGGCATTTAATGCTATTGCAGTACAAACTGCAACCATACATAAAATCTGCTGTAATTTTTTGAAAAATCATTGCAATATATATAGAAATGATAATTATTCAATTATCATTGTCACCGATTTATTTCTTAGATTATTTTTAAGCTGAGATAAACATATTTCGTCTGATGGCAACAAAATGCCTTAGTTTCAGAATCAAAAGGCGTATATTTAAAAATGTAAAAAACACTCAGATAGCTGCTGCTCGCCCACAAACTTCTTTAATAACACAGCACACCCAGTAAAAAATAACGCTGAATACAGTTCTCAGTACATTTTCATCCAAGACTTCATCAGAATGGTTACAACCACAACTCCCTCCCATTTTATACAAAATCTACTTCACCAATAAAGCAATTAGGACAATAAATCAATTCATTAAGCTTTTTAACCTGCTTAACACAACCAAGAACTTGCTTGTGAATATAGTGCTTAAACTGCTTAAAATTACTATAACAATGTCCCTACATATTATTTCATTAAAAAATAATAATCCTTATTTATACACAGTCATAAACATTTAATAAATATCTGTATTTAAATATAAATATACATTTGTATATATGTTGAAACATATTAAACAAAAACATAAAGAGAATGCATATAAAAAACAATTCTTTGCTGCCATCTAGTGACCTAAAAGTTAATTACATTAACAAATATATAACATCAAAAATCAAAGTGTCAAACTTTCTAAAACCATGGAGTGATCAGTACCTATTTGTTAAAAAATTCTGACTTATTAAAACAAAAATCTAACTTATTGAAACATTTAAAAATGTTCCTAAGGGATATGTTAGGTTTAAATATTTATGTGCAAAAATGAATGAATGAATAAATACATACATAGATACATAAATAGGGTGCTAGGTCGCCCTATAATTTAGCTGCTTTTAATTTCAATACAGGTGCAAGGGAGACCATCTCATTAAGCCCTGGACATTTATTTGCCTCAAGGACCAATTGCAGGTACACTTCTTGATATTCAGTTTGTGTCTCCCATGGTCTCCCAAGAATATCCATATGGATTTCCTCTAGCACAAAAAAATACAAAAGTAGTCTCTTTGCATGTCAAAGTATGTTTATATAGGGCATTCCTATTATTGCCCTTTTTAATGTCATAACTGTGCTCATATATTCTTATTTTTAAGTACCTTTCGGTCTTGCCTACATAAAAACTTTCACATTTTCCACATAGGGCCAAATATACTAGCCCTTTAGAGTCACAATTAGAATAACATTTTGCACTAATGCATCAATTTCTACTAGTGATATAAACATCTGATTTGTTAATAATAAAAGGGCATTGTGGACAAGCAACACATTTATATGTCCCTACTCTTCTATATCTTTTTTCTATGCCCTTCTTCTCCAAAATATTTTTAATACTTTTACCCTTCCTGAATACAAATTTTAGGGGGTAGTTCAGTTCAATATTCAAATCCGATAGTTTGCTAAACTTATCCCATTCCTCCTTCAAAATTGTAGTAATGGTTCCTGTATCTCCACTATAATCCATTACAAAAATATTTTCCACCCTATCATTACTATCAATAACCTGTTGGTTTCCCCCTGTCCCACTATTCTCTGTTCCTAAAATAGGTGCAAACCTATTATTTCTGTTTTCTAGGACTTCAGTAAAAATTTCATTAATGATTTTGTAATAATGTTTAATAACATGTCTAGAATAGAGGAAAGGACCTTACAGGACAGGGGGAGGGGGATTTAATAATGGTAGAATAGAAGACAGACACAGTCTTAACAATAAAATGTATAATGAAAGTGTGAATGGCCCAGGAGATATGAATGACCCTTTAGGATGTCCCCCCCCCCTCCGAAGGTCCGAAAGATTGAAAAACAAAGGAAATGTGGACTACTATCAGGGAAATTGGAGGAGGTGGCACAACAAGGGCATGAACCATGGTTATTGAATCAGGTATCAGCTACAGGGTCTGAAGGGGTGGTTCTGACTACTGACCAGATAATTAATAGCAACAATATTTTAACCTTTCAGGGGTATAAATTTTTTAATTATAGCAATTTGGAAATGAATGAAGATTTTTTTAGGTTATTTGCAAAAGGTTTTAAGTTTGTGCCTAAGAAGAAGAGTGAGATCAGTTTATTTATTGATTTAAAAATGTTCATAAGAAAGAAAAATTTAGATTTATTGTTGGGCAAACAAAAAGATAAAGTACAAACCTTGAAGAGAAAGAGTGTATGGAATCCATCTCTTCACCCACAATTAAAGAATTTTGAGAATATGGTGGAAAGTAGCCTAAAGGAAAAAGTGCTGAAGAACAGGGTTTGGTCAAATCTAACTAAAGAACAAAGGGAGATTTTAAACACACTTCGTAATTACAAATATGTTAGGGTCATGAAACCAGACAAGGGTGTGGGTACAGACCTTATGGACCTAGTTATATACGAAAGTAAAATGATGGAGCTTTTAAATGATGCCATTAAATATTCAAAGGTTTCACTTAATGAAATTAACATCGCCTACAGAAAGATTTATGCAGCTTTGAATGATTTAGTATTAGAAGGGGTGATGGACATTGAGACTTTTAAATGTTTGCATAACAAAGATCCCAGGGTACTCACAATATTCAGTTTCCCAAAAGTTCATAAGGATTCACTTGACCCACCCATGAGACCAGTGGTTGCAGCTAGCCAATCTGTCACAGCCCCTATTGCAAAGTTCCTGGATGTTAAATTGAAAAATATTTCCATAAACGCAACTAATGTTATCAAAGATTCCTGGGATTTCCTCAGAAATGTGAAGATAATGTATTTAGGGACAGTATGTTATTTATTACAATAGATGTTGTTGACCTCTTCACTTCCATCCCACACAAAGAAGGCTTGGAATTTTTAGAAGAAATTTTAAGGGACAATGAAGGTTTTAGTGAGAGAGATATGTATTTGATTTTAACCTTAATGGAACTGGTTTTAAAACATAATTTTATTTATTTTGAGGGAGAATTCTTTCGCCAGGTGGTTGGAGTGGCAATGGGTGCCATGTGTGCCCCAACCTTTGCAAATTTAGTGCTAGCCTGGTGGGAGAAGAAATTCATTTTTAATTCTGTATACAAGGACTGTTGGGTCCTTTATCAATGATTTTTTATTTATTTATTTATTTATTTATTTTATTTTATTTATTTTTGGATGATATTTGCCCCTTCTGGATAGATAGTGAGGAAAAATTTTGTGAATTCTTGAACTGCATTACTAACAGTACAGAATTTTTAACGTTCACCTTTAAAATAGGACAGGGTTCTATCGGTTACCTGGATTTGAATATAGTGATGGACTATGACAGTAATAGGTTCACTTCAAAGGTGCACAGAAAAGCTACCTACTGCAATTCCTTTCTACATTTTCAGAGCTCCCATCCATTTACACAAAAAAGGAGCATTGTGAAAGGTCAATATGTTGAGGGTAGTAGAATGACATCAGAGGAGGACGATTTTATACAAGAAGGTGAACTGTTGAAAAGTATGTTCTTTGATGGGGGGGTACTCTGAGAAAATTATTAATGAAATTTTTACTGAAATCCTAGAAAATAGAAATAATAGGTTTGCACCATTTTTAGGAAAAGAGAATAGTGGGATGGGGGCAACCAACAGGTGATTGATAGTAATGATAGGGTGGAAAATATTTTTTTAATGGATTATAGTGGATATGCAGGAACCATTACTATGTTTTGAAGGAGGCGTGGGATAAGTTTAGCAAACTATCGGATGTGAATATTGAACTGAACTACCCCCGAAAATTTATATTCAGGAAGGGTAAAAGTATTCTTCTATACATCTGAAGTATTTTTTACACTGTGGGTATACATATTTCCACTAAATACCCATCCCTATGTGTCCAACCTAAATTTCACCATGATTACCTTACCATCAGTCCTGGGTTTTAAATATGCAGTCTTTTCTCCAGTCCTCATTTGTCCTCCACCTACTTGTTTTATATTACCTATTCATTCCCTATTCACTGATTCTGGTATGTCCACTTCCATCTGTAGTTAGTAAATGGGGAGTTGGAGTTGTAACGTAATGCCTGTGCTGTAACTCACAATTGATTGTACATACGGACACTTGTTTCTGCTTTCTCTATGTGCACTTACATGGTTACATGGTACACTGGCATTTGTAGCATACAATTTTCAAAGAAAACATTTAAGAGAAAACCAACCCTGGGATTCATGAATCTTGTGCCAGGCGCACGCATAGCGTAGGCGTTATAACACCAAATATGGCCGCCGAGTGATTCAGGTATGATCCAATTCCATGTGCACTACCAGCGTACGCCAGATCTGCGCAGCCCCCGGCGTAGGTATGCAAATCATCCCATGTGCAGTGTTGCACCATGCAAATGAAGGCATATAGCGATTCATGACGTGGTGCAGGCGTAGCGTAAGCCCACGGAAATGTAAACCAAAAAACACGGTTTACATTTTCCCAAACATAACATCGGAGCTATGGAAGAGGGCCAGACCCAGGTATCACAACGTGAACATATGCCAATGGCAAAATACACAGCCAATGGCATAAGAAAAGATGCATAACACATAAATAACAACATTTAATGTCATGTCCACAGTAACGCACAGCAGAACATCAGGGCATGTGTGCGGAAGCTGTAACATAAAGAAATAATATAAAAATGTCATAAAATCGCAACGTAATAGAAAGCAGGTTTACAGCATAACACACAATGGTAGGCATGGAACACCACAACCAAGGTGCAAGGGTTGCTAAGAGCTTGCGATAGTGTTCGGTGCGGTAACTATGAATTAGTAGTCAATGCCATGCAAATGAGGCAGATAATACTGAATCGCAAATGTCCCACCGGAGGAAGGTTGTACCATATGGCGCAGCGGTATAACACCGAGGAGTGGCTCAGAGGAGATAAATGATATCAGCAGAGGGGTGTGCCACTGTAGCACTAAGCACATTGGAGCATTGCAAATCTGGCCTGTCCGTTGCTAAGCAAAGCTGCAGGATAGGGGTGGGGAGGAATCGTTTAGCTAAGAGCACACATGGTGGCCAAAAGCGCATGTGTACGAGGATGAAAAGGTGCCCGAAACCCAGTAATCGGATGCACGCGCCGCAAACAATAGCAGAAACAGAAAGGTCAGGGGAGGAAAAGGAAATGCGGAAGTAGGGTAATTGGAGTACTAATGAGCAATCGACACCAATCAACACACGAAGGCCAATCGACGGCAGCTGACAAGTCCAGTGAATGCAAAGAAAGGAGGGGAGGTATTGGATTGCAAAGATAGGAGACCTGACACAGCAGAGCAAAGCAAACTGACAGCAGACTGGCAGTAGCACACATAACGCAAGATACGCCAGGTCCAGCAAAGCACAAATGAAAGTAGGCTGCAGGATGCATGCCAGAAAATGGTAGGTGCAACGCGCAGAAATGTAAAGGGAAGGTCAAGAGGTAATCCATGGCAGGCAAATGTAATTCAACACCAAAGGCACCACAATAGTAGTTCCGGCAGTAAAACACATAACTTAACCTGTAGCTACGAACGTACATATACACCCTATGACATCATCGGTGTTCACAGCACAATAGTATAAAGTGTGTAAGCACCCAACACACACCTGTGTATTCCCAAACACCGCACCATAGGTGTAAACACACGGGGAACTTTTAAAATGTACATGTTGGGAGCTGCCATAGCTGTGATTCATCAGCATGTGTTAGAGACTGACGGTGTTGTGGAGGATGATGCCGACAACCACCGCAGGCCTCGGAGGAGAAGGAGAGTGTTCAGACCAAGGGTAACTTACCAGGGGCTACATGACCTGGAGATAGTAGAGCGTTACAGGGTGGACAGGGACATCTTACAGCAAATAGTGGAGCTGTGCTGGCCACACCTGAGAACCAGAAACAACAGAGGGGAACCCATACCAGTGGACACGAAGGCATGTGTAAGCCTGCGAATACTGGCCACAGGTACCTTTCAAAGGCCAACTGGAGATATAATGGGTATCTCACAGACATCAGCATCCAGGGTACTACACCAGTTCCTGGATGCCATGTTACCACATGCTAATGAGCAGATATACTTCCCCAGAACTCAGGAGGAGTTGGCCAGCAATATGCGTTACTTCCACCCTGTGGCACAATACCCGGAGGTACTGGGTGCAATAGACTGCACGCACATACAAATCAAGTCACCACCCGGTGAGCAGGGTATGCACTACATAAACCGCAAGGGATTCCACTCCATCAACTGCCAGGTCGTGTGCAATGCCCAGGGCATTATCATGGATGTGTGTGCTGGCAGCCCTGGAAGCTACCATGACTCCCATATCTGGCATGCCTCACAGCTGTATCAGGTATTTGCCGGGGGGGACATCCCACATGGCCATCTCGTGGGGGATGCTGGCTATGCACTGGAACCATGGATGATGACTCCCATCAGAAATGCACACACACCCATGCAAGAACACCATAATGAGGCACACGCACAAACCAGAATCATCATAGGGTGTGTGTTCGGGATGCTGAAATCACGGTTCCGGTGCTTGGATACATCTGGTGGAGCCTTGCAGTACTCTCCAGGCACGTGTGCCCACATCGTCATAGTATGTGCCATGCTACATAATATGATCCTGCGGAAGCAGCTGCAGCAGGGACAAAATGGTGAAGGCCCTCATAGCCCACCACAATTGCCAAGGCCAGTACAGGCATAGAGGGATTCAGACCATGAACACACTGTGCCAGCCCCAGTAGGCAGACAGAGGCATGCCCAATATGCCTATGCCTTGGCAAAGAGGGAATGTATAGCACATACTCTGACCATGTAGGCCCCTACGAACTGACACCTCTCCACCTGCACACACAGTAAAATGGATGGCACACAAACATGACCACCTGTAAATTGTAATGTATAGGTGGCCCAATGTGTGACTCCTACATAGGCAGCCCACAAACATTGTAAACACAACAGCCAGTGTAACACGGAATGCCAACACCTGAACAGTACATGAGTCTTACAGCATATGGTGGTGCTGTGTGCCTGTCACGTTCCCCACCAGATATAGATATATATATATATATATATATATATATATATATATATATATATATATATATATATATATATATATATGTACACATATGCATATATATAATACAGATAGAAAGGGCAATAGAGGGATATATGGTGATATAGATGGATTCAGCGATATCTGCAAATATGATAGATAGTCCAACGACATTCATAACATCGTGGAGGTACAAATAAATAGGATACCGCCAACCATGGAATGTGTAACATACCGACATGCGTAACCACGAGGCCAAAAGACCGATAGAACACAGTACCGGAACAGTACATCTGCGAGTAATAGTATGATGATATGAAGGAACGGTTAGTCACCGCTGACGGTGTCGCGGTCCACGTAGGTACTGTGTTCAACTGTGTCTGTGAGTGCCGTAGTCTGTTTAAGTGTGTGTCAAGGGTGCCGTGTGCATTTCTGTGTGACTGTAATGTGTGTGTGTGTCCACAACATGTGTATGTTAGTGCCAAGTCAGAGGCAGACCAGTATGGTAGGTGTGGGTATAGCTAGCCGTAGGCATACGGTACTACCTGTACCACAGTAGGAGGGACATCCCCACCCTGGGCAGGTGTGTCCTGACATAAAACAGTAAGAAGGGCAAATGTCCAAGATGGAAGGACATAAATATGTCCCATATATAATGTAACAGTCATATTTAATAGTTATGCCTGTATGTAAGAAACTTAAATGTTACATGCAATATGATAAGTATCCAAAGTCACACAACAATAGGTATGTAGTGAGTATAAAAGTATGTGCTACCTGTGTACTGACCGTGGCTACGTGTTGGCCTGTAAACACTGCTTTGTGTCCCGCAAGTGTCCAACAATGACCATATGATAAGGTGGCAACCCATGGCAAACAGGCTCTTTTAACAACACAACCACAATGACTGCAAATATCTGGGACAGAAATACAAGGGATAGCTGTCACCTACACATATCCCCTGATATATCGCTGCAATTACGGAGGTATACAAGTAGCAAGCTCACCTGCAGACGATATAGAAACCAATTAATAACGGTCCAACATACAATCCCGTAACATAAATCTACTAACTGTTAGCTCTCTAATCAGGGACGGAGCCCACACACATATATACGGATAATGTAGAAATGCAAGGCCCACAAACCGTATATGTTACGTACAACCACCAACATCCCCCACACTAGAAACTAAAGCAATACAAACTGTAATAGCAGCACAAACATCCAGTCAGTCAATTACATCTGCAGAACCCTCAACATACCATGTGAGAGACACAATTAAAGGTGACATGCAAAATTGCAGGCGTTGTATAATGGAACAAACAGCCATGTTACAGGTATTGATTGCAATACTCTGTTATCAGACGTCGGGATGACAGGTACACCCACATGTTGAACCAAATACTCTATCTGTCACACACAATCCACAGGGGACATGAATCCAAACTATACTTGTCTCCATGCATAGCAGTTGCAGTTACTCATAACAAAACACAATACAGATCGTCTCCCCGAAGGTAGGGCAAATAGGCAATGCCCAAGTGGAGAATCCAATTATACCCCACTGTCGCCGCGTAATTGGCGAATGGAGTAGCTGCACAGCTGATATGCAAGTAATTAGTCACTCAGGAACACCAATTGGCGGGAAGAATCCACATGTTTCAGGTATCGACCTATATAAGGATGACTTGCCAGACATTCAAACCGTATGCTCATACCGAAAAACAGTTGAAACACTGTTTGAGAGATAGAAACGTCGTAACGACGACAAGGTATGTAGAACGCCCGATATATAAGGTTATGTATAGCATGATCTGTATTAATTAGTTTTACTGTATGTATAGCCTGGTTTGCATTAATTAAACATGTCCGCAATGCATAAATGGGGAAAGGTATTTATGTAGTGATGTCTTGCTGAGCATACTAACGCTTGTAGAATCTGTGCGTCCAGCAGTGGGACACAAGGTACATAGCACAGACACCAGAAGAGATGCTACATGAGGCCATTAAACAGAACAATGCCATACAACCCGCCATCAGTGGTAGGGTATGTCCAACAAGGACGTGCCATAGCAGGGGATAGTATATGTTGATCTACTGTCACAGCACGCATGTGTATGGGCAAATAACATTAACGACATATGTAAGGTGGTCCCGCTGAGCAAGTATGCTTTGCATTATGGGATACTATGTGAAATATGTGTAATCTATAGTATTATAGGTAGATATGACAGATATTCAACACAGCATAACAGGCATATCATGCATACCACAGGTATCGTCTATTGGTATGTACAATAACAGGATACATATGGCCTGTAGGTATGGGACATAGTAAAAGCATGATAGCTAATCTAAATGGAAGGGCTACCAAGTAACCATGCACAAAGGAAAAATAATAGCTGCACAGGTGCATAGTGGGGTACTATGCAGTCTGTCAAGTCCATGTGTAAGCACAACTACAGTGTTCACACTAGTGGCACCTCTCCAGGGTAGTGCCCTGTGAAGAGCAGAGACAGGTGTCACCTGCACCACTGCACAGTACAGCCACTGCAGTGATCCCAGGCCTACATGTGTCTCCCAACCACCAAGGGAGGTATCACATGAACAGTGCTACTGAGTGTCCCTGTGTGATGTACAGAGGACTTATGTGCCACAGCATGCTGAGTGTCCGGTTTGGGAATGTAACCCAGAAGCACATCCCACTCATTGTGGCGTGTGTGCACATATCCATGGGCATGTTGCTCACAGTGGCCTCTGCTTATGTTGCGTATGAGGAGTATATCCATCAATAATGTTGTGGACATGGGCCCTGTCTGATCAGCAGAGGTCACCCCTGAGTATGTAGTATGCAAATGTGTACAGATGTGGTGTCTGTAGTGCAGCCGCATATTGAAACTGTCGGAGCTCAGTAAATGTTATGGCGTGTTAATGTTGTGGCATGTAAAGCTGTAGCTGTTGTGTAAGGTACACCCTAAATGGGGTGGTGTACCCTTGAATGTGTGTAGATGTCTTGAGTTCAGAGGTACAATGGGTGCCTACATACCAGTTACACACCCAGTACAGATAGGTGTGGCTACGTAGGAGAATATCCACACCACAGTGGCAATACGGTAACCACAGGAGTGGGTGCGACATATGTGTGTACTGCAAACATGTACAATGTGATATGTATGTAGGGGACCACCATCCATGTGATAGTCATTGGGTGAATGGTGTAATGCAAAGGTGATGTGCATGCACCTTGTGTCATGCAGCTTGATGCCATGATAGTCATATTATGTATCTGTCACAGCGACATCCATATGGTTGGAGTCAGTATCAGCTGGTGGAGCAGTCATGGCACTTGGTATGTAGGGGTTCTAAAGCTAGGCAGGGAAAGTCCCCTGTGCCAGCCTGTTCTGCAGGGAAGCATATACTTAACATGAGGGGCCCTATGACTGAGGACCGTGGTATGCCAAAGTACCTGACATGTAATAGGTACTATGGTATGCTGGCCTCACTGTGTGTCCTGTCCATGAGCCACATAGCATAACATCCTGAGACACAGGGTACGATGTGCAGGTGTATGTGCATGTTGTCAATACCAGAATGGGGAATGGTGCTGAAAGGCAATGAGAGGACAATGTAGGATGTGTGGACTCCCATACCATCAGCAACTGCCCTGGTAACTGTATGAAAGGAGTCCACCATGTATAGGGGCCATGCTCTGGCCTTAACAAGCCCAACCCAGGTGGCAGCAAAGGACGGGAGACCAACAATGTCTCTGAGAATGACGTCCTTGATGATGTGCCCCATAGCCATGCAGAACAGTCCAGTCAGATGTGTAGGACTATAGTCCCACTCGTGCAATGCGGTGCCACCTGTGTGTAGTGTGATAAATGCTGCTGTGTGCCATTCAGGATCTACAATGTCTGAAACAAGGCTATTACTGAATATGGTGGCCTAGTGGTGAGACATGTAATTCGGAGGTTGGTGGACATCACAGCCTGGGACGTTGGAAGGTGACATGGGGCCAGTGTCCCAGGACACATAAAGTGTAGGTCAGTACTGTGTAGGTGTGACCAGAGGGACACCACAATGTTCATTTATGGATTGAGGCCCTGTAGTGAGTGAGAGGGTGTACTGTCAGCATTGAATCCATCCTCCAGCATGTTGCCAACAATACCTGGGTCTGCAATGTTCCTGAGTGACTGTTGTATGTGACAGCAGATGTGGGTGATGCCATTGAATACTGACATACCACCATAATGCCTGGTGGTACACCCCGGAATGTGTGGCAGTCATGTTTACGTAGCTAGTCTTGGAGTATGTGATGAGGGACCCTGTGGCCCCACCACGGCTGACCAGTGAGCCACCCCACACATGGGAATGTACACCACTGTGCAACAGCCTACACCTGTTGTTGTACATCATATGTCCATGGAACATGACCACCAGAGTGGCGTCTGTTATCTGGTGTGTACCATCATGGCTCTGTGTGGAATAGCATGATCCATGCAGTTGTGTACATGCTAATTAAGTGCACTGGGGTATGTGTCAGCATTTGTATGTGCATTGTCCATCTGCACGGGTGTCATGATGTTAACAACCGCTGTCAGCAGACATCTGTAGTAGGTGTAGTAGTACACATGTACTGTGTATGCTGTGATGGGTGTGTTTCCAGGATGTGGCTAACACGGTAGATTAGTATATGTTCGGAATCCACCAATGATGGGATAACCCCAGGTGTGTAACACCAGTCACATGGTGGTAGTGTTCATGCCAAGGGTAATGTAGGTCTTGGAGGTGGTGTGTATGTGTTGATCCAGCAGAGTGGAGGGTATGACTCATGGATGTGTCGGTACATGAGTGGCTATCCCAGTGAAGTGTGGGGTAGTGTCAGTCACACATCAGTAGTAGCTGAGGCCCACTGTCCACTATACCACCATAGAAGGTATGTTACCCGTGGGGTATGATGTTGACTCTGTCACTTGTTACAATGTGTATAGCAGTCGCAGACACAGTTAGCTGCACATGGAGCACCTCTGATGCATTGTGCTAAGCAACTTGCCAGGATGTGTGCAAAACATAGTGGGATATGGGAACCCCTCAGCTGTGGGTGTGCCAGTCCAGGTATGTGCCTGGAAGGTATGGTCCTTCTATAACCTGTCATTGCAGGTGTGCTCTGCAGAGCCTACAGCAGGTCCCAATCACTGCAGAGATGTTGGAGTGGTGCATTATAAGGTGTGCCTTGCCTGCGTGCATCACAGGGGAAGATGCAAGCAATGTGTCACATGACCCCATGTCGCGCATGCCAGTTACCGCCCTGCCAGTGACAGTTATTGGAAACTGTGCAGGACAGGCAGTATAGAAGCAGCAAGAGCCTAGCATGTGAGCTGTACTCCCAGGGCCGACAGGTGCAAGTCATCTGTGCCACAGCATTGTGTTTGACCAGGACAGTCATAGTGGACAGATACCACATGCCTCTGGAATGACAATAGGAGCATAGGCAACTGTTGCAGTGACACAGTCGGTCACTGTACAGTGGTATCGTGTCCGGACAAATGCAAAATGCTCCCCAGGGCTAGGCCCACACCCTCAGGGCTATAAGACTGGTGAGCTATTGCATGTCCCTGCACACGTAGTCTGTGAAGTGGCATCACAGGGCAGTCACACTAACATGGCGAATGACAGACATATCGTACCTGGTGAGGTGTGGCATGGGTGCATAGGTTATGTTGCATAAGCAGTTACCTGACAGCAAGATGTAAGCGACTAATGCCTTGTGTAGCCTGCTGTGTGGAACTGCAGTGTGACACCCTACAGAGTCAGCTATGACTGGTGTGTTGTGAATGTTATAACACACTATTGGCTGTATGTGGTGGGCACACATGAGTCTGTGGGCTATAAGCTGGTGATGTTGTCTTCCATGATGGGGGCTACCTCTGGTGCCTACAGTGAGTATGGAGATGTACTGCACAGGTTGTCCTCGTAGGTGTGGCCAGCAGTGTAGATTATGTGAGACTATGTGATGGGTGGAGTGTGTTGTGAATGTTACACATCCACAAATGACTGTCAGGTGCAGTCAGGGTTGGCGACAGCATTACCCCCAGCCATAGCTGTCAGCCTCTTGTCCCCAAAATGAGGAACATTAGCCCTCATACAGTGTGACAAATGGGCGAAACGTGGAACACGTACAACTGGCTTACTAACAGCGTCAACTAGGAAGGGCATATGATGGCTAAAATAGGCTGGTCTTATGTATAAAACAGATATTCCAATGAATTAATATGATTCTCATCTATCTAGCCATGGCTAGCAGATAAACTATGTACAACAATGAATATGTGACAGACCCTTCCAATGTGGAACCTTGAGAAACATGCACCTTTTAGAACCCCAAATGAGGTATGTTCCCCGTAATGAGGTACACCTGAGAGCTATGGGCCTAGCACGGCTGCAGACGTGCATCCCCCACAGGCTGTAGTGCCGTATGTTGGGAAGTGAGCATTGAATGTGTACATGAGACAATTGCTCTATTGCCACATGTACAACATATCCCTCATATAGACAGGCAGTAGCACTGGTATGTGACAGTTGGACATGCCTGCATATACAACTATGTCCCATAGGATATGTGCGTTACATGTGTACAACAGCTGTCGTACCTTAAGCAAGCTGGGAAGTGTAGGACAGCCAGTGTACCTGTGGGAAATGGTGTGGAATGGGCGCTATAGTAATCAGTAGCTCATGACATGCTCACATGTTCTGAACAAGTGCCTAGCATGACCATACAATACAGATAGGGTGTTGGATAATATCAACCCACAAGAGGTGATGACAGTCATTTAGGGTGGCACCACACTATAACCCTGCTGAGTATGGTGTGCATGTCCATGAACCATTAGCACTGTAGATGTTAGCAGTACAGATGTACAAGATAGCACGGATATTTGATTACAAATACCTTTGCATGTCACAGGTGTGTTCCACCAGTGGCCTGTTGACAGACCCACAACTACAAAAGGTGCAAGAGTGACATGTGCACAGCACATCTGTGCCAGATACAGTAGAACAGGGTTAATGTGTTGTACCCCACCCTCATTGTAGCCCATACCACACAGACATATGTTAGGCATCTATGTATGTAAGGCTGTGAATGGCCATGACCTATCAGTTTAGCTGTGTCAGTGTTGTGAACAACATACAGAATGGGCTGTGTGTGTGAGGTGTGTCACATATGTGCACAGTCTGATGGATGATACCAGCAGTGTCACCGCTAGGTGAACATCCCTGTACCCATAAACTGCTACCTAGGCTGTGGTCAACATTATGGAGACTGTGTAAGGGATGGTGCTGTGCAGTGCACCCCCGACATGGTGACATCTCCAGGCCCCTTAGGTAGTCATCTGAGGTACCCATGTCATGTCAGGGTGCCATCCATGAGCACGGAGATCACTGGCCAGGCATATACAGCACTGTGGTGTCCAATATTGGATCACATACCACCTGTAAGGGGTAATGGCTATGCATGGATGTGCGATAACAGCCTTCACAATCCACACCTCCACTATGCAGTCTACCTTGCAGAAGGACATTTGCTACACCATGATGATGGACATGCTACATGTCCATATCCTGATCTATATGACATATGTCATGGACAGCCACCATCCTAATACTAGGATCGCCACAGGCTGGACAGATCCCTGTGCCATATATGTGACATACTCCCGCCATACCATACAACCCCGTCCATCAAATCTGCAGATGTCATCCCAGTCATACATGGTGTGATGGCCACATGGTAGATGTACTATCAACTGACTGGATCAGTAATGTGGCACTGATGCAGCTTGCAGTGGCACAATGGCCGTCTGTAACAGCGTGGAAACCGTGCCTGCACATGCTATGGTTGATGACCATCCCTGCGAATGTCGTCTGACTATCCATTGTACCATGTCTATCACATGTGTAATACACGCGATCCGTGTCAGGATGTTGAACAGTTGTACAGTGCTGTGTAGATGTATATGGCAAAACACATGCATGTACAGGTGTCCATGCATATGTGTGCATTGTCACTGCTCAAGTCCATTCCGGCTGTGTCTGTGTTGATATGTGACATATACACAGCATCCAGGTCAACAGTAGTACCGTGGACACATCGAGGCATGTGCAGATAGGTAAGAACACAAGTGCAGGCAAATAGACATGCCCACAGCAAGACAGCATTTACATGGAGTATGAACACTGTAATGAGGTGACACACATATATGGTGATGATATCCAATGCATAATGGGTGTGACATGTGTGACACAAACATGTCAGTCATGTCAGTGTCATGGTGCTTTGCAAAGATAACTGTGCAGATGCAGTAGATGTCATAGAAATGTATGTGCAGCAGTACCTCTGTACATCTCTGAAACTGTGACCTGTCACCATCATTATGTTTTACAGATAATGCCCCGTACACGCCTCACAGCATACACCCGCCAGGAGGAGGATGTCCTCATCCCACAGTTCCATGACAACTATCACTTGTTGTTCAGCCATGTGCCACAGCATGCCCAGCAGCGGGATGACCTGTGGCAGGATCTACGCAGGAGGGTGAACGATGTGGGTGGCCATAACCACACCTACCAGCAGATGCGCAGACACTGCACGGACCTGATATGACATGCAAAACAGTGTGCCACTGCAATCACCAGGGAACAAGGTGGAACAGGTGGTGGGCCACCAACCCAGCCCCCACTCACACACACCAAGGAGCTACTGGCCAGTCTGGGGACACCCAGGGAACAGCATCCAGAAACATTAGCTGCCATTGTGGAGGTGGGTGTCTCACAACCAATGAGCCTGGAGTTGCCTGGTAAGTCAGTAATGCACATATGGCTATTATATCCCATGTAGTTGCATGTGTCACTGTACATAATGTAAAGTAACAACATATGCCAGGTATGTGGACACACATGCTGCATAGTACAGTATGCTATGTTGTGTATGCACACATGTGCATACTATATGCTGTTACACAGGTGAATGTGTGCACATGCACAGTGCAACCTGTGGCTGTCATACAGTCATGGATAATGTTCATACTGGTGTGTCACCCCTATACAGGTACCTCTGGCGTGCCGCACAGACATGGGTCTGTTGCAGGTGAGACTGTCATCAGTATCAGGCATGTTACAGTGTAGATCTATTTGCCATGTGGCCAGTTAACACTTGCACACCTGATGTTTGTTCCAGTCACGATATTCAGGTCGCACCACCATGCATTCACACATGCCACCCATGTGCAATATATGCAAACGTAATGATACACAGACTTGAAACCACAGTACTTGTCATTGCGACATGTGTGGTCAGCTGTGCATACAACGGTGGAGGTGTTCTACAATGGAGGCATATGTAGTATGCATTGGAACAACATGTGTGGTATGCACACAGTACCACACAGTGAGCTGTGATATGGGCAGCCCACAAGTGTCACCATTGTGTCATATGCCCCTGCATCAGGTGCACACATTGTGATGTGCCAACTGACATGTCCTTGACATGTAGTGTTCTGTCTGCAATATTGTCACACTATCACATGACCTATACCCCACATACCAAACATACAACCCGTTGTCTGCATAGACCTGTGGAATGTGACATATCTGACATGTATGGGTGTATGTCATATGGGACCACACAGACATGTGGAGAAGATGCCCATCACACACAATTGGCCACCACATGTGCACACATGGCCATGGGGGATGGCCAGAGACATGTAGCCACACAGTACATGGGATGTGTATACACCCTGTTGCACATTGTCCACACATGGTCCAATTATAGCCTTAGTTGACCGATTATACAGTTGATGTGGTACAGTGGACAACCTAAAAGCCTGTGCACAGCTACTGGAGGTGTCACTGAAGTCTACCATATACGATCTGTCGAACATCACGACTGTGTTGCAGTTATGGCTATGTAATATGTACATATTATGCATTCTACAGCAACATACATGCCTCATGTTGCCATGCAATGGCACAGTGTCTGTACTTCACACTGTATAGCAATGTAGACGGCTCACACTACCCTCCCGTGCTCATGCACATTTGCTAAACATGCATTCTATCTGTAGGGCATACACACAACACTGCAATGTGAATCCCATTATGATGCTGTACATGTGTCAGGACACCATTGTGTCAAACATGTATGCATGTTAATGCACATGTCAGCAAATTACATGTCAAGGTCACATCAGACATGTGTACTGTTATCCTGTTCTGGCCCACATGGTGTATCACGGAGATGCATGCATACTACTATGATTGTGTGAACTGCATGGCTACTGATATGACACCTGCTTGCTGTAGTGTGCACCCCAGGGAGGTATGCTTACTAACACTATTAATGTCTGAGCTGCATGCCCTCTGCTCTATCGCAGGCATGCTGCATGCCATCTGACAAATCACATGCATGGTGTGTCTGTGTGTGTGTGTGTGTGTGTGTGTGTGTGTGTGTGTGTGTGTGTGTGTGTGTGTGTGTGTGTCTGTGTCTGTGTCTGTGTGTGTGTGTGTGTGTGTGTGTGTGTGTGTGTGTGTGTGTGTGTGTGTGTGTGTGTGTGTGTGTGTGTGTGTGTGTGTGTGTGTGTGTGTGTGTGTGTGTGTGTATGCGTCTGTGTTTATTGTACTTTACAGTATTTCTTTGCATTCACAGGTGATGTAGGTGAGTTACCCGCCTGCGGTCCATCTGATGTTAGTGTCCCCACAGATACTAGCGGTGATGAACATGCATTTCTGTGTTTTTTTGGCAAATTAGTGACAAATAATTAAAGACTGAAGTTAGAAAATAATGACAGACATTTGAGTTTCAGATTTCATACCATTCAGAAAATTCATACTAATGCAAGACCTCTATTAGCTTTCTAAGGTTATAAGAGCGATATTTTAAAAATTGTCCTTATTTTTGGGCCTTTGTCCCATTTCTTTGTATGGCTTTGTCCAGATTTCTTGCTCTGAGGTTGAGAGGTATGACAAATGTGTCAGGGCCATCACAAGTCAGCCAGAGACATTTCAAACTGTGACATACTTGTTACACCCCACTCCCCCATGTAGTGACTCTGGATGTGTCGAAGCAAGGCAATGAGTAGTTATGCAGTGTAAATGTGCAGAGAATCCCACCCATCCAAGGTAGACACAAGTACTAGAGTGGCTTTTCATCTGTCCTTGATTTTTGCAGAGTGGTCTGGTTTCTGTCATATTTTTTGTGCTGTTGATTTATGCTTATTACTCAAAGTGCATGTTGCTCTGTGTTTAAGTAGCAATACTTTAATGACCATCAGGTAAGCTTGGCTGAGATTGCAAGATGCAAGTAAGTTATAATAAGCATACTGTTAAAGAATTGCCAACATTGAAAGCCTTTCTGTTGCCATGTAGAGAATACTTAACTAGATAATGTATAAGCCTTGGGTATTGAAATGCATATGTCAGTATTTGTAATAAAGGACAGAATTACATTATTTTAAGAGTCTCATTACACTTGGAGACTTACAGTCATCTCTGCAGGCTTTAACCATAAACCAAATGCCAATCGTGTGGTCTATAACCTGTACAGTAATCCTCTTAAGCAATGTATCTTGAGCTTATTTCTTGTTTGCTTTTCATTTTTTACTTTGATCATGTTTTCCCCATGAAACAAGTAGTTGTCAGGCAGCAGGTCTTTTTTTGGATAAGGAACATTTTTATAAGTGATCAGTACATCAGAGATTTCTACTTTCAGCATGTTACTTGTTACTTTAATAAAGCTGAATATAAATTATAATTAGAACTGCAGTGCAAGAAGTGGTTTGAGTTGAGTGCTGCTTGTTTTTCTTATACTTGATTTTGACTGGCATTCCATTAATGTATGTAAAAAAAAAGTAATTTATTTCTTCATGCCTCACAACCTTTTTTGTTTCCATCTAGATATTAAGCTGTCATGCAGCCAATGCATTGAAATATTTTTATTCTTCTACACTTCATTTTGTCTTGATTGGACTCTCATGACAACTGTTTGGCACCCAATGCAGTATATATTTAGTTTTTGTGGTTTGCTACTACAGGTGTTTGTGTGTGTGGTAGGGAATACCTCAGGCTTGAATCCTGTACCTTGTATACAGGTTTTAAAGACCTTAATTCCCTACCCACCACCATTTGTGAAAAATAAACTGCAGATTTTTGCCTCATGTTTGATCTATTCTGTTCCTCATAATATCTGTGGTTTGTAAATGTTGTAATGCTTGATATTTGATGGGGCAGTTGTAGCATTGTTGCCTCACAGCTGCAGGTTCTCAAGTTTGCTTTTTGGCTGGGGTGCCTTCTTTGTGTGATCTTTATCTTCTCCCTGTGTTTGTGTGGGTTTGCTTTTGTGTCCTCCCATGTTACAAAGACATGTCTGCATTATTTCTTCCTGGGCCTCTGCTGATTTTTTTTTTGTTCCAAGTCAGACTGTCCTGATTAACAAATGTTAAATAAAATTGACAGGCATTTGAATTTCAGACTTCAGGTTTCTGAATGTTTAAGTCCTTGCATATTTGATGGTGCAGTGGTGGTATTGTTTCCTCACAGCTATAGGTTTTCTGGTTTGATTCTTGGCTGGGGTGCCTTCTGTGTGGAGTCTGCATCTCCTCCCTGTGTTTGTGTGGATTTGCTCTGGTGCCCTGTCATTTTACAAAGACGTGTCTGCAGTATTTTTCCCTGGGTCTCTGCTGAAAATTGTTTTTATTCTGTCAGCAGTAAAATTGACAGGCATTTGAATTTCAGACTTCATGTTCTTCAGAAAATACATAGTAACACAACCGTAACACAACCTTTTATTCTAGCAATTTTCTAAGTTTATAAGATGAATATTTGAAATTTGTCCCTATTTTTGGGACTGCATTCCCTCATTATTCCAATTGTAAAGAGAACAGGAACCTTCCAAAGAAACTCGTACACGAAAGAGTGTAAATTCTTTTATTCCACAATCCTATAACAGTTAAGCGCTTTCAACTGGAACCCAGTCTTCTTCAGAACAGTCAAAAAGCACCATAGCATCCTTTATATATGTAAACCAATACAATCATTTTAAAAAATGCGCCAAAACACTTAAAGATACAGTGCACATTCAGCAGCAATAACCATATAGAATCAGTATTTATTGTCTTCCTAGAAATTTAAATAGACACTTATCAAATACATACAATATATATACTATATAAACTATATAAACTATATAAAATATTCATAAAATATTTATAAAATATATATTTAAAAATGTATTTATGAAACGTGTATGTTAACTATATATAAAGTATGAAACTAAGGTCTCTATTTCAAATTCATACTACTATCAATTGTTTAAAGACTTATGAGACATTTTTAAAAATCAATGGATAAATTACTACTCAATCACTTATACTAAGAGAGGACCAAAAAAGGTTTAATACTGATGGACTCATTTAGTCCTGGGGGTCTGGTAGCGTCTAATAAAATCTGCCATCTACTTTCCAAGGCCGCTAATTGCATCTTCCAATTCCCCCCAAATATTGAATACCTAATGGTATCTATGATAGCAAACTGAAAAGTGTGCTCTGTACCATATTCATGGATATGTTTGAACAATGCGTTCTTCATGTCCTTCCTCTGAATACGGTAAAAGTGTTCATATATACGCTTTTTAAAAACTCTTTCAGTCTTGCCTATGTAATACATAGGACAAGAACAACATGTAGCTATATATATCACCCTATTTGTGTTGCAATTTCCAGTTCTAGTTCTGATACATGTAGAATTGAAATTTTTGAGTCTGATGTATCTAGATTCATTGATATACTTACACTGTTTACATCTGCCACATTTTGTTGTACCTTTGTACATATCCTTTGTGGCAGTATCATAATTAGCTTTCTCTAATAATCTTTTTATATTAATACCTGTCTTATATACAAATTCAGGAGAATTTCCCACAATACGTTCCAAATTCGAACTAACAAGTATGTTCCAATGTTGTCGTAATATGTCCTTTATAAAACACGTGTGTGGAGTGTAAGTCAAAATACATGCTCGACTAGAATAACTAGATAGTTGCCCTTCATGTTTTCCATTTACCACGTATTTACCTAATAAAGGGGGGTATTCCTTGCCCCATTCATTACCCACATAGTCTGTTATGTCCAGGAGCATGTGATCCGGATATCCACGATTACTAAATAATTTCCTAATGGTATCGAGTTCCATTCTCATCACAGCTTCAGTCGAAGACATCCTCGCTGCACGGATACACTGCCCCTTTACGATGTTTTTAAAAATGTGTGGAGGATGGTTGCTTGTGAAATGTAGGTAATCATTGGAAAAAGTTGGTTTGCGGAAAATTCTGGAAGTGAATGTATGTTGATCAAGACCAACCAAGACATCCAAATAAGCAATGTCCACAGTACTAGTTTGATGAGTAAATTTTAAAAATGTGGAGGAATGATTGATGAAGGACATAAATTCTTGTAATTCCTCTATAGAGGCCTTCCACAAAATGAAAATGTCATCCAAATATCTGGCATAGAATGTGATGTTGGTGTAAAAATGACTCTTAAATAACACTTCCTCTTCCCATTCCAGCATCACCATGTTGGCAAAGATAGGGGCACACGACGCACCCATAGCAACACCTTTTGTTTGCTTGAAATATTCCCCTTGAAACACAATATAATTGTGTTCTAACACAAGTCCCATCATGTCACACAGCAACACAACCCTGTCCCAACTAACCCCTGCATGTTTCCTGAGGCTATTAGAGAAATGTTCGATTCCTAGTTCTCTGGGTATACTGGAGAAAAGGTCGACCACATCAATGGTGACTAAGATGAGGTCTGGTCTCCAATATTCATGTTGTAATTTACCCAAAAAACTCCACGAATCTTTCATGATGTGTGGGATGTTTCCATAAATGTGTTTTAGCTGGTGATCTATCCATTTCCCTATGTTGTATGTCTTGGAATGGGAGCCGGAAATGATGGGTCTGAAGGGTGGTTGCTCCAAAGATTTGTGAAGTTTGGGTATGCCAACAATGGTTGCCAAAATGGGGTGATCATTCTTCAGAAACATATAAGTGTCATTTGTAATCCTGTTGTCTATTAAATATTCCTCTATAGCCAGATCAATACGATGGTGTCCGATGTTAATCTGATTTAGGGAGACATTTTCATAAGTGTCTGCCTGATTTAAGATGTCATAGATGCAAGACTTGTATGCTTCAACATGAAATATTGCTATCCCCCCACCCTTGTCGGGTTTCATGATGCGTACCTCTTTGTTGTGCATCACTTTGTTAAGACATTCCTTTTCCGACTGAGTAAGATTGTGTGGTGGGTCGTTATACAACGAATTCCTGTGTCTAATGTCCCTATGTAGTCTGTAGATATCTTGACTAACCAATTTCTCAAAGTTTGATATACTAGGATGAGATGCAGGTACATAGGAACTCTTTTTGCGCAACTGTATGTTTTCCTTACTAACTACCTGGTCCGTTGAGCCATCATAAATCACAGCCAAATTGAGTTTGCGACAAAAAAGTTTCACCTGCTTGATATTGTCAACTAAATTGTTGCAAACAGTAGGAATAAACTTCATTCCTTTGTGCATGACCCGAATGAAGTCGTCATTTACCTCCACGTCTGTGTAGTTATAGACTTTGAAACCTTCGAAACATGTGACCATAGGATATTTCAAGGATGACATCCTACTACTAGTTATATTTCCCTCCAAAACAATATTCTGATCAATAAGAGGGGTAAATGTCACAAATTCAGTTTCATAAGTCTTGTCTACTGTAACTACACTAGCACCTGTGTGGGAATGTTGATCTATTTTTTGTATTGGGTCCACTGTTTGTTGGGATGTCTTGCAAAAAGAGGCTTGGCACTCTGAAAATCCCTATGTGTGGTCCGACGGGGGGTGGACATGAAACCTATTTCTAACTCTTTAACTTTAGGCCATATGTAAGCTCTGTTGTTACTATATGCTTCATGGTCCCTAGTTAGCTTCTTGCTTTTCCTCTCAAAAATAATATTGGCTCTACTCTCAGCTTGATAAAATTGTTTTTTAAAAAGATCATTCCAGGTCTCATAATCTACATCATTACAAATGGTCTCATACATAATTTCTAACTCATCTCCTAAGGAGTCACATTTCTCTTGTTGATATTTTAATAACAATTCCATGAAAGCAATTCCAAAACCATCAAACATACTGTTAAATTCATTCATCACTTCCACATTATATAATATGCCTAATGGTAATTTAAAAAATCGTAAACCTTTAGGTACCATCTTCGTATTTATACAATTTTTTAAATAACTAACATCTATTTTGGCATTATTATATGCAGTAAGTTTCTTACCAAAGTCATAAATCATTTCTTTCAGAGAGCTATAAATGTGGTTTTTCTCATTAAATTTCTTGTTGTAATTCTTTTTACCAAAGTCATACATATCACCATGTCCATTTAGAACATTGTCAAATAGCTCTCTTTCATTTGTTTTTGTGATAAACAAATCACTATTAATTAATTTATTATATTCAGGTCGATCAAAAGTCCTTTTTGTTTGTTTAGATTTAGGACTAGATATAATATAGGCAACAGTACCTTTTTTATCAATATGATGTTTCTGCTGAATACAACCGTTAGGTTTGTTCGTGTATACCGTCTTTGGTCTAGCCCCATTCCGTTCGGCCTCACGTCTTGCCCTCGAAATACTAAAATCAAAAGTAAAGTCCTGGGCTGGTGTAAGTGCTTCTTCGTGAAAAACAAACCGCCGCTGTTCTTTAGGAGATATGACAAAGCCATCACAAGTATCCGGTAAATCTATTGTGGCTTTGTTGTTATGAACTGCATCCTCCAAAGGTAGTAAGACTACGGGAAAGCCACGTTCAGGTGTAGGTAACCTCCTCCTGAAACTAGTTGCCTCATGTTCCGATGCATCAACGCCAGACACCTTCCGGTTTTCTTCAGGGACTTCCCCTTCCCTTCTAAACGCCAACGTGCTTTCTTTCGGTGGACAAACATCACTTTGGGGTGAATGCAAACAAGTCAAAGTTTGCAATCCATCATTAGAAGCCTGAAGTGCCTTATTGAAACCAATACTGTTTGAAAGTGCCTTATTGGAAGCAATACTGTTTAAAAGTTCAAACAGTTTACGTATCTCACACTGCACGGCTGATACTTCAGCCCGAAGTCCATTAAACTCCTCTCGAGACAATGAAGCCTCTAAGGTAGTCTCCTGTTCAGCCATATCGACCAACAAGTAAAAAGAAAGTTCAACAACTCCAATTGTAAAGAGAACAGGAACCTTCCAAAGAAAGAGTGTAAATTCTTTTATTCCACAATCCTATAACAGTTAAGCGCTTTCAACTGGAACCCAGTCTTCTTCAGAACAGTCAAAAAGCACCATAGCATCCTTTATATATGTAAACCAATACAATCATTTAAAAAATGCGCCAAAACACTTAAAGATACAGTGCACATTCAGCAGCAATAACCATATAGAATCAGTATTTATTGTCTTCCTAGAAATTTAAATAGACACTTATCAAATACATACAATATATATACTATATAAACTATATAAACTATATAAAATATTCATAAAATATTTATAAATTATATATTTAAAAATGTATTTATGAAACGTGTATGTTAACTATATATAATGTTTCATAAATACATTTTTAAATATATATTTTATAAATATTTTATGAATATTTTATATAGTTTATATAGTTTATATAGTATATATATTGTATGTATTTGATAAGTGTCTATTTAAATTTCTAGGAAGACAATAAATACTGATTCTATATGGTTATTGCTGCTGAATGTGCACTGTATCTTTAAGTGTTTTGGCGCATTTTTTAAAATGATTGTATTGGTTTACATATATAAAGGATGCTATGGTGCTTTTTGACTGTTCTGAAGAAGACTGGGTTCCAGTTGAAAGCGCTTAACTGTTATAGGATTGTGGAATAAAAGAATTTACACTCTTTCGTGTACGAGTTTCTTTGGAAGGTTCCTGTTCTCTTTACAATTCCCTCATTATTGGCTTTGTCCAGGTCTTTTGTGCTAAGGTTGACAGCTATGGCAAGAACTGAATTCACTGAATGTTTGAAGGCTGTATTCCCTCATTACTGGGTTTGTCCAGGTGTTTTGTACTAAGAGGTTGACAGCTATGGTGAGAACTGAATTCACTAAATGATAGCCATTTAAGTTTCAATCTTCCTCTTTTACAAAGCAGCTGATTTGGCATAGTGGTATGTTGCTCTGTTTTGCACAGGGAGCTTGGCAGTAAAATGTATGGTTCTAGCAACTTTCCAAGATTATACAAGCAATGTTTGTGTCCCTGGTTTTTGGGCTGTTGACCCCCCCCCCCCAATACATTTTGGCTTTTCCAGTTTCCTTGTGCTGCAAAGTTGAGTATTGAGTAGATTTTACAAGGAGCTGAGAGCTGCAGGGGAAGAGAAGTTTAGTGCTGCTTAAGGGAAGTTGGTCTGCCTTGTTAATAGCACAACAAGTTGTGTGCTTGTTTTTGATGCAGAAGGCTATGGGTTCTACTCCCACAAGGGGTGAATGCTGCTGTACTGAGAATGTTCTCCTTGGTGAAGATACTAACTATGAGTTCGTTATCAGTTTGCCATCCATTTCCTCTTGCAATATTACTAGCTTATCATTTTTTAATGTAATATAGGCAATTTATTCCTGAGGGGCAACAGGCACTTTATTTTTCGATGAAACCATGAAATATAAAGGTGTTTGCTAGCAGCAACCTCTTCATTAGTTACAGATTTCTTTAATGTGGAATTATTTAGATGACTTTTACTTCTTCAGAGATAGTGCATATTTACTGATAATGGACTGTAGAATTGTGCATATTTACTGATAATGGACTGTAGAATTGTGCATATTTACTGATAATGGTGGACTGTAGAATTGTGCATATTTACTGATAATGGTGGACTGCGGAAGTCTGAGTAGACTTTTATGATAAATGTTCTGAACTGGGCAGTTTTGTCATTATGGGTGCATGCATTTTGTTTCATTGTTTACTGGAAAAATGTTCAAAACAAATTTAAAACGCCCTCTAACAACTGTAATATATTGTACAAGGAATATAATTTAGTACAATGAGGAAGGTGTATCAAAGAGCACATGTATGTTTCATATGCAAGGGGCCTATGATTTGAAAACAGCCCAACATTAATCTTTATCTGCCACTGGCAAAATGTATTTTCTTTGAATGTGGGTTTCAATGCTGTTTCAATGAATGTGAGTTTCAAGAGCAGAGAAGTTTTAATGCTAAGTTTTCATTGTGAGACTGCATTGCTTTGTTTAGTAGATGACTTAGTGTTTGTGCTGTAAAATGCAAAATAAAACTTTCAAATGAAGTCCAACTCATCATACAAGTAAAGCAGTATACACATTAGTGTTTATGGTAAATGGAGTGAAATAGCCAAGTAATGGTTCATAGGAATGGCTGCAGAGGCTCCATTCAACCGTGATTTTGTCAGAGGGGAAGGGCAGCAAACTCAGACAGGCCCAGCTGAACTATACCTCCCAACTGTCCAGATTTTCAAAGAATGAATAGATTTTTGCTTCTTATTTTTGGTTTGTTCTTCATAAAATTTGTAGTTTTCTGGCAAATCATTTAGAAATTAAGTCACTACATAATGATACACTGAGTTTCAGACTTCATAACCTTCAGAAAAATGCATGCGAAAGTAAGAACTGTTATTCTATCAACTGTCTCAATTTATACAAGATCAATTTTTAGTACTGTTTATATGTTCCCCCAGTATATTTGGCCTTGTTCAGATTTACTGCATTAACAGGTTGAGAGGTACATGCAAATAAATTGCTTTATAGAATTAGACATAGCCAACCTCTCAACTGTCTCAGATTTTGGCTTAAAATGTTGCTCTTCCCTCTAATAATCCCTCCGCAAAATAGCAATTTTGGAAGAAAACATGGAGGGTTTACAATTAAGAAATAACTGTAATAATCAAAGTTATAGATTACTTGAAATGCATGTAGATTCTTTTATTTTGTCAGCTGCTCAAGGTAGCAGTACTAATATTAAAGTGTCCCTTCTTTGACAGGTTCCCAGCTGTATTGTGTGGCTATTTTATATTTTTGCATCACATTTGGTCCATTTTTCATAAAATTGTGTTTTTTGGCAAATTAGTGACAAATCACTAAAGACTGAAGTTAGAAAATAATGGCAGACATTTGAGTTTCAGATTTTATACCCTTCAAAAAAGTCATACTAATGCAAGACCTATTCTATTATATTTCTAAGTTTATTAGAGCAATATTTAAAAATTGTCCTTATTTGTGGGCATTTGTCCCATTTCTGTGTATGGCTTTGTCCAGATTTCTTGCTCTGAGGTTGAGAGGTATGACACGTGTCAGGGCCATCACAGTCAGCCAGAGACATTTCAAATTGTGACATACTTGTTGCACCCCACTCCACCATGCACTGACTCTGGATGTGTCCAAGCAAGGCAAGGAGTAGTTATGCAATGTAAATGTGCAGTGTGTCTCTCCCCCCCCCCCCCATCCAAGGTAGACACAAGTACTACAGTGGCTTTTCATCTGTCCTTGATTTTGCAGAAAGGTCTGGTTTCTGTCATATTTTTGTACTGTTGATTTATGCTTATTACTCAAAGTGCCTGTTGCTCTGTGTTTAAGTAGCAATGCTTTAATGACCATAATGTAAGCTTGTCTGAGATCATAAGATGCAAGTAAGCTTTAATAAGCATACTGTTAAAGAATTGCCAACATTGAAAGCCTTTCTGTTGTTGCCATGCAAAGAATACTTGACTAGATAATGTATAAGCCTTGGGTATTAAAGGACAGGATTCCATTATTTTAAAAAGCTCATTACACTTGTTGGAGACTTCCAGTCATCTCTACAGACTTTACCCGTAAACTAAACAGAATGCCAATCATGTGTGGTCCATAACCTGTACAGTAATCCTTTAAGCAATGTATCTTGAGCTTGTTTCTTGTTTGCTTTTCATTTTTACTTACATGTTTTCCCCATGAAACAAGTAGATAGTTGTCAGGCAGCAGGTCTTTTTTGGATAAGAAACATTTTTACAAGTGGGGGCATCACAGAGATTTCTACTTTCAGCATGTCACTTGGCACTTTAATAAAGCTGAATATAAATTATAATTAGAACTGCAGTGCAAGGAGAAGTGGTTTGAGTTGAGTGCTTCTGGTTTTGCTTGTACTTGATTTTGACTGGCATTCCAGTAATGTATTTAAAAAGTAATTTATTTTTTCATGCCTCACAACCTTTTGTTTCCATCTAGATATTAAGTAAGCTTTCATGCAGCCAATGCATTGAAATATTTTTATTCTTCTACACTTATTTTTGTCTTGATTGGACTCTCATAATGATGGTTTGCCACCCAGGGCAGTGTATTTAATTAAAGTTAGTTTTTGTGGTTTTGAGCATAGCTCCCCCCCTTTCTGGTTGGCCACACCCCTTCCCCTTGACCCCACCCATTCAGCTGGCTCCTGCAGCCCCCCTTTGATTTGAAGTCACCAGCCACCACTGGGCAGTGGACAGACACAGTGAGCTGTACAACCTGCACTGTACAATCTGGGGCTGTCAATTATACCCCATGTAGGCATCACAAATGGCAGAACTGTGTACACACATACACGCACACAGCAAACACAACTGTAGGGCTCCACAACATCCACATGCATTCTGCACAGATATGTCCAGTCAACTCACCGGCCCTTACACACACACATGATGTTATCCATTGGTGCAGCCTATGCCCCTGGCAAACATATCACCTTGTGCATATGATGAAGCCTGTGCCGCATCGCTGTCATCCACACCATCGGTGCAGGGTTATGCACAAATATTCTTGTCTGAGCCTTGTCTTGTATAAGCTTGTCTGAGATCATAAGATGCAAGTAAGCTTTAATAAGCATACTGTTAAAGAATTGCCAACATTGAAAGCCTTTCTGTTGTTGCCATGCAAAGAATACTCGACTAGATAATGTATAAGCCTTGGGTATTAAAGGACAGGATTCCATTATTTTAAAAAGCTCATTACACTTGTTGGAGACTTCCAGTCATCTCTACAGACTTTACCCGTAAACTAAACAGAATGCCAATCATGTGTAGTCCATAACCTGTACAGTAATCCTTTAAGCAATGTATCTTGAGCTTGTTTCTTGTTTGCTTTTCATTTTTTAATTACATGTTTTCCCCATGAAACAAGTAGATAGTTGTCAGGCAGCAGGTCTTTTTTGGATAAGAAACATTTTTACAAGTGGGGGCATCACAGAGATTTCTACTTTCAGCATGTTACTTGGAACTTTAATAAAGCTGAATATAAATTATAATTAGAACTGCAGTGCAAGGAGAAGTGGTTTGAGTTGAGTGCTTCTGGTTTTGCTTGTACTTGATTTTGACTGGCATTCCAGTAATGTATTTAAAAAGTAATTTATTTTTTCATGCCTCACAACCTTTTGTTTCCATCTAGATATTAAGTAAGCTGTCATGCAGCCAATGCATTGAAATATTTTTATTCTTCTACACTTATTTTTGTCTTGATTGGACTCTCATAATGATGGTTTGCCACCCAGGGCAGTGTATTTAATTAAAGTTAGTTTTTGTGGTTTTGAGCATAGCTCCCCCCCTTTCTGGTTGGCCACACCCCTTCCCCTTGACCCCACCCATTCAGCTGGCTCCTGCAGCCCCCCTTTGATTTGAAGTTACCAGCCACCACTGGGCAGTGGACAGACACAGTGAGCTGTACAACCTGCACTGTACAATCTGGGGCTGTCAATTATACCCCGTGTAGGCATCACAAATGGCAGAACTGTGTACACACATACACACACACAGCAAACACAACTGTAGGGCTCCACAACATCCACATGCATTCTGCACAGATATGTCCAGTCAACTCACCGGCCCTTACACACACACATGATGTTATCCATTGGTGCAGCCTATGCCCCTGGCAAACATATCACCCTGTGCATATGATGAAGCCTGTGCCGCATCCCTGTCATCCACACCATCGGTGCAGGGTTATGCACAAATATTCTGATGCACAGGGTGAACAGCATAGTGAAAGGTGTATGTAATACCTGTGTATGCATAGTGAGGGATGCGTATGTTGCAGTGGTTGTGTGTGAATACTGAGTTGTGTATGTGACATAGGTTGTGTACTGTTGACATGCACCAGTCAAACCATGTAGTGCAGGTGCAGCATGCATTGTGATGTGTTCACAGTATGTGTCTCGGTTACATCTGTAGCACCATGTTGGTTGTGATACCCTGGTTCCCTCCTATGGTGTACTTGCATGTGCCTACAGGTAGCAGTGTTTGCAGTCCCCCACATGTAACTGTGGAGTACACACAGGCACGTCTGGCAATATCAGCATGCTACATGTACCCTTATCCTGACTGTTGGACACACAAACATGACACAGATGTCCGCACATATACTGCACCTGACGCATGTGGTCGGTGCCACAGGCTACACTGGACAGAGACATGACATACAATGCAAGACACATTACAGGTATGGTGACATGGTGCAAGGGTTGTACACAGCGGCCTGGCTAATGATGATGTGAGATGTCACTTGGTAGCTGGAGGCCACACTGTGCAGCAGTAGGACCCGTAATAGTACGTGAACATGGTCGCAGTCACGGAGTGTACACCACTATAATGCACACCCCATAGTGTGCAGCTGGGGACCCTTGCCTGTGTAGTCATCACCCTCACAGTACTATGCACCCACATGAAGTGTCACGGAGAAGGGACAAGCACAGGTAGCCAGTATGGCTGGGACCTATGGCATCAACAGGGTTGTGCAATGCATCACCATTACGGGTTAGTCAACATGTGGGGCCAGTGATAATTTCTCACCGTATATTAGCATACACACTCACACCAAGCACCAGACATACATACAGACACACACACACTGTGGTGACCACACATGTGTATATGGACAGCCGATGTGTGTGATGCACATCACCGGCAAATGTCATGCTTCCCACACTGATGTATGTACACATGGGAGGTTGTAGGTGTTACAGGTGCCATATGACATATAGTTGTTAACACCTGACCACTGTGTATGCATTATGTCAGCACCATCACATTACATCGACATAGCGTACAGTTAGCACATGGCATGATAGGATGGTGTGTGACACAACTGTGAGCCACCCCCTGCACACATACATCTAGACAGGTGGTTCACCACATTATGTACACACATCCCTCCATATATGCTGTTTGTATGTCACCGTATACAGATGTCAATGATGGGTCTGCATTGCGTCTGCATGTTGTAGGTAGGTGCAACTATGTTATGGACATCGGCCACTGCACATGCATGTTTGCTGCATACACCTTACAGATGTCACATGTGTCTCCTGTTGCCATGTTTGTATGCATTGCAATTGTTGGACATGTGTGTTGACATACATAACACATGGACTGCGGTATGATATCACGGGTGTCACAGGCGACCAGTACAAGGGTATGTGTCCCGGTCAACACTGCTACCCCCTGTAGTGTGAGCATTCAACAGACATGGGCCCACCTTCAATTCGCATGTGTAGCATTGATTAGGCCAGTGTTATGCACAAGGTACATCAAAGGTCATGTGTGTATGTGTTGTGTGTGCAGTCCATGCACACATCCACACAATCACATGTATGACATACCCAGACATGTGTTCATTGGTGTACAGCAACAGTCAGGTGTCACAGCTGTGTAAGGGCCATGGTATGTCTTGAGCCGACCTGTTCATGTATACTGGTATCATTGCAATGCATAACACCTGTTGGATCCCTGTTGGTACGTGTGTACTCTGCACAGCTGGTGTACACCGCTGTACAGCCCAGTGGTCATGTGTCACATGGTGTTGTGGGACCTTAAGGCTGTGTAGTGCTGCACCAACAACATGGTGCTGACTTGACAGCTACAGTGTACACTGCAGTGTGTACGTGTGTGACCTGCACCTGTGACAGCTGTGATGGCAGCTGTGTGTGTACAGGTCACTGCATGTGTGACCACCCTGTGCGTGAGGGCAGTTATACCTTACTGTGCCCTTCTGTATGTACACTCCATCCGCATGCAACATTGCCCTTTGCAACAGCTAAGTGTGTGAGCATGCCCAGTACGCCATTGTGTAGATGGACACACAGTACATTCCACACTGCGCCCCTCCATGATTAGACTCCGTGTGCATGCAAGATGGCCCTTTGCAACAGCTAAGTGTGTGAGCATGCCCAGTACGCCGTTGTGTAGATGGACACACAGTACATTCCACACTGCGCCCCTCCGTGATTAGACTCCATGTGCATGCAAGATGGCCCTTTGCAACAGCTAAATGTGTGAGCATGCCCAGTATGCTGTTGTGTAGATGGACACACAGTACATTCCACACTGCGTCCCTCCGTGATTAGACTCTGTGTGCATGCAAGATGGCCCTTTGCAACAGCTAAGTGTGTGAGCATGCCCAGTACGCCATTGTGTAGATGGACACACAGTACATTCCACACTGCGCCCCTCCATGATTAGACTCCGTGTGCATGCAAGATGGCCCTTTGCAACAGCTAAGTGTGTGAGCATGCCAAGTACACCATTGTGTAGATGGACACACAGTACATTCCAAACAGACGTGTGATACTAAGCGTGTGGGCATGGCCATTGACATCCTGTATAGCCATGGTGGTCATCCAGGCACCAGATGTTCAATTTCAATGTCACGATGGATGCCTACATTGAACACACTTGTTGCTCTCTCGAAGGGTGTACTGTCTGTGGCGCATCCCGTATCTATTCAGTGTTGTTGTGCTCCATAGATATTTAGTTGGCCCGTTGACAGCACTGGCATGTTTGTGTATGTCTACCTTGGGATGGTAATATGCTTTCAGACCGCTCACTCTCTAAACATTCCCTATCGGCATCTTTGCCTTTGCAGATGATGTCACCCACCTAGAAGTATGCCTCTGGGAGTGCTGTGTTCAGTAACCCTGGTAGCGTGTTCTGTAAATGCGTAATGCTGTAGTGTGTTAGAGTAGGTAGGTGTATGTTCAACTCCCGGCCCTTCCAGGTGTGTGTGTGTGTGTGTGTGTGTGCGTGTGTGCGTGTGTTTCCAGCTGTCTGGGGACACAGTAATGCTTTTAGATGCCTCACAACACATACATTCCCTATCGGTGTCTTTGCCTTTGCGGATGATGTCACCCACCTAGAAGTATGCCTCTGAGAGTGCTGTGTTCAGTAATCTCGGTAGCGTGTTCTGTAAATGCGTAATGCTGTAGTGTGTTATAGTAGGTAGGTGTGTGGTCAACTCCCAGCCCTTCCAAGTGTGTGTGTGTGTGTGTGTGTTCTTGTGTTTCCAGCTGCCTGGGGACACAGTAATGCTTTTAGATGCCTCACAACACATACATTCCCTATTGGCGTCTTTGCCTTTGCGGATGATGTCACCCACCTAGAAGTATGCCTCTGAGAGTGCTGTGCTCAGTAATCTTGGTAGCGCATTCTGTAAATGCGTAATGCTGTAGTGTGTTAGAGTAGGTAGGTGTGTGTTCAACTCCCGGCCCTTCCAAGTGTGTGTGCGTGTGTTTCCAGCTGCCTGGGGACACAGTAATGCTTTTAGATGCCTCACAACACATACATTCCCTATCGGCATCTTTGTCTTTGCGGATGATGTCACCCACCTAGAAGTATGCCTCTGAGAGTGCTGTGTTCAGTAATCTCGGTAGCGCGTTCTGTAAATGCGTAATGCTGTAGTGTGTTAGAGTAGGTAGGTGTGTGTTCAACTCCCGGCCCTTCCAAGTGTGTGTGTGTGTGTGTGTGTGTGTGTGTGTGTGTGTGTGTGTGTGTGTGCATGTGTTTCCAGCTGCCTGGGGACACAGTAATGCTTTTAGATGCCTCACAACACATACATTCCCTATCGGCGTCTTTGCCTTTGCGGATGATGTCACCCACCTAGAAGTATGCCTCTGGGAGTGCTGTGTTCCATAGTCTCGGTAGTGCATTCTGTAAATGCGTCATGCTGTAGTGTGATAGGGTAGTTAGGTGTAGGTTCAATTCCCAGGCCTGTCAGATGTGGGTGTGTGTGTGCATGCTCCCTTCCACCTAGGGACTCAGGTTATGCTTTTAGACGCTTCGTAACACAGATGTATCCTACTGCCGTCTTTGTCTTTGTGGATGTTGACACGCACCTAGTAGAATGCCTGTGTGTCTGCTGTGTTTAGTAGTCTCTGTAGCGTGTTCTGTAAATGCGTCATGCTGTAGTGTGATAGGGTAGTCATGTGTAGGTTCAATTACCAGCCCTACCACATGTGTGTGTGTGTGTATGTCTGTATCTCTCTCTCTGTATATATATATATATATATATATATATATATATATATATATATATATATATATATAATCTATTTTCTGCCCATAACCCTGCTCTTACATGGACAGCTGACTGTTTCATGTATCGCATATTTGCATAGCTTTCACATACCAATGGGGTATGTTGCAACTCCCAACATTGTCCATGCAACGTCCGTGTTACGGGCGGTGTTACACGCCCTTACAGGCATTTGCTGTATATCTTGGCAGACATCTATCCTTGCTGTACTCTCACTGTACTCGTATACGCCAGAGGCTTCATGTATCATGGCCTAGTTTTGATGTGTGTGTGTCTATTTGTGCTGTGTGCATGGCTGTGGGTATGTCCCAGTATCATCATTTGTAAAGGTGACAGCCCTAAAGGTTCTTCATGTAGACTGCTGTGTCATTTGACATGTCAGCACATACCTGCGAACAGTACTGCACATCCTACTGCAGCACATTTCATACCTTCTGCGTTATCTTGCAGTCGATATTGCTGTTTCCTCACACATGTATCTGTTTCTGTTCATACCACTCCACCTCCTAGAGCAAGTTGCTGGACAAGGCCTTATCTGATACTGGGACACATAGGGGCAGTATTGACATGTTGCTCTTACAAACGTAAATAGTTGACACAATAATAGGTTTTGCATTAGTATGGCTTTTCTGTCGGATTTGGTGTCTTACGCACATGTTTGTCATTATTTCATGTCTTCAGTTATCATGGAAGTGCCAGAATGTTACTGTTACGTGGAACACACCAAACATATGAGGCAGAACACTGCACATTCATCGTAAATCTGTACAGTTGCGGAGTATGTGTCTGTAACAAAATATCAACTTTCTGACACCAATACACACACTGTATGGCTGCATCACAGACCACATGCCATTACATTTATATTGCAGGACACACCCACCCAGACAGTTGTATTCCTCACACAGGCCAACAGCTGCTTATCCACACTAATTGGTCTATCATGTACCGTATGTGTGCGCCGGTATTTGCGCTTTCCGTCAGTGGCAGAGCTCACATACGTGTCTGGGGGACTGGACATTGTTACGGTGACACTGCATGACACCCTGAGGGACACATTACGTTTGTGTCTATTAACCTTCCACATTGACATTCACAGGGCATACGTTGTCATTCACATTTGTCGGTGTACATGCGTGTGACTTGTACATGTTTTCTCATTTGTCCTGATGTCTTTCTTCTCACTTGTCCACCTAGTATCACTAGTTCTGTACATGTATTTTGGACAGGTTATCTTCATACCCCTAACCTGTAAACATTATGGGTAAACGCCCTGACGTTTGACCTTGTTACATTTGTCATAGTGATGTGCCTTTCTGGTAAATTGCTGGCAAGGCATTACGGACTGTGCGGTAGATAATAGTGACTGACATTTCCATTACATGATTAGTAACACTCATAACATCTGTATTCATTGGTACACCAGTATTCTCACAACATTCTGACTTTGTCTGGGGTATATCTAATATAGTGGTAACCAAATCACCAAACCACCTCCAAACACAAAGTTCACCAAAGCACAATCCGTTTAATTAACAATTAATATATGGGTCAGAGTCATACAGCAGTTTAGGTTTGTACTGTTATATATATATAATTTTTGTACATTGTTTTTCTTGTGTACATTTTTCTTGGCACATTTTGTATGCATTTTATATTGTAACATGTATTGCTTCAACCATGCAATATGCTTTTAAAAAGTTCAATTTGAATTAATTACCAATTAATGGTCAATTGGACAAGTATTCAGGTGTATATTTAAGGTTTGCATCTCATGAAATCTTTAGATTCTGATGAAGTCCAGTAGTTATGGATGAAAGCGCGCTCAATCTAACAATGGTTCATCTGGAATACTAACAAGGACCTTTATTGGTGTTGTTTGCTGCTGGTTGCTGTGTTTTGAGCTGTTTTAATAATAAACTACCTTTTTCACTACCGGTGGTGGAACATTTGTTGCAGTTGGAGGAGAACCCTTTATTGTACAGAACAGCGGATTGTTTGTGCTTTGGTGAACTTTGTATATCTAATATAGTCCCTATTTGTATTTCATGTACTATGCCTTAGTGCAGCTGTGTTATTCTGACAGTTTGCCAGTTATGGGTACCATCTTGGTTGTACGCATGTCCATCCATGATAATTGCCTACATGACACTGATATAGGGCCCTACATATTGCTAAAAAGGTTTCCGCAATATCCAGTGGATGGTTTGCCCCATTATTGAGAATTTAGGCGTGTGCTATACCCACATCACTCCCACGGGGCGGGCCTACGAAATCCCTGCCAAACAACACCTAGGCCCATTTCTGCATACCCATGATTCCCATACCTGACAACCCTCTACAGTACCCATTACACATGTTTAATGTGTGCGTTACTGAAGTGTGGAGACACTTATATGCACTCCCCACTCTCCGGATATCAGTTCGTACATCATACATTCTATCGACACGTGTCATCACCCTTGCACCTGATACTGTTGCATGTACAGCTATTTCGTATTTGCTGCGGTCACTTCTTTTGCGTCAATGTCGTTTGACACTACGTATTTCGATTTATGGAGTCCTGCAATGGACACCTATCTGCATGTTTAAAGTGTAGAACTTGCTGGACTGTCACTTTCTGGCCAATGTTTTTGAATGCTGCGGTTTATTCACCTTTCCTGCATGTCTGTTTGTCTACCCATATTAGATATAACGTCACCTATTTATGTACATATGTCATATCTACGGGACATAAGTCTGTTGTGTATACATATATACATGTACAATCCTCATTTCATAACTTGCTTTGGTTTACGTCTGTGGATTATGTGTATACACATATATCTATATCCATACCATACCTTTCCACTATACAGATTGTCGCAGAGTGTACAGCTGCTTGCCCCTTTATCTTAGCTGTGTTTTACATAAACCTGTGACTATCTGGCAATGTAGTGGCATTTCATTTGAGACTTACGGTGGGGATTTCTGGCAAGCAGTTCAGGTTATGACTGCATACCCTTCAGAGAATCCATGCTACTGACACACCCGTTATTCTATCCACTTTCTATGTTTGTTCTGGCACATATCTGGGGTTTGTCCCTATTTGTACCGGTAGTTTGCATGGCTTCGTCCGGTTTCATACTTTACGAGGTTAACGGGTTTGAGCCATGTATAACTAACATCGGGGAAACAGCATTCATTTACTATGCTGTGAGCGGATCACACACGCACAGGCGCACTTGCATTTCCTTATTGTGGGTTACGCGCGGGCGCGCATACATATCCTTATTGTGGGTTACATATGTTTACTAAGTCTTTGTGCTTACGTGAACTTTATTACTTGTGACAGTACCAGTAATTATCTGTAATCTGGTTAATGGACGTTTGCGAAACACACGTTCACCTTTACATATTTAACTGTCTGTACAGCACAGACGCATTCATTACACTTTCACATTATATGTGCTGTAGTCGTTGTTCAACCGGGACTGCATTCACGTTGGCCGGATGCTGTAACCAGTATACGTTTGGTGTTCTGACTCCTTTATATGCATACCCATAGTACATAGCTACATTAACATATGCCTCACCGCTTCACTTATGTCACAGGCATCCATTCTCCTGCTGGGAAAAATGCGGTACTACATGTTACACATTCCCTATTCCCTACTGCTCTGGACCCAAGCTGCATATTTCATCACTGCAGGGATATTCAGAACCCAAAGGCTTATATTCCTGACACATACAGGTCTTTAATTGTCAGGGTGTTCATGTGGTGATCTGGGTTTAGGCTTGTCCGACTGGGGAACGGAACTGCCCTGACCATGTTCAAATGTCAGACAAAGCACATGGACAGGAATTGCCCATTTTAAACATTTAATCTATTTACAGACACAGGTGTTTGGGCACCTGTCAGCAGCTTATGATGTTGGCAATACATAATATGGGTGGGGATGGTTACGATACATAATCCACAGTGAGTGGTGTTCCCATTCACATTTGACTATTTCCTGTATTCATTCTTACGAGGGTTATTATTTTGCACATGACGTAACTATGAATTAACTACGGGTATGCAGTAGTACAGTCAACATATGTGACGGTTTGTTACAGTATATATGTACGGACCTCTGTAATACTGGGGACTACCCCACATCCTTCACAACATTTCCTGCCTATGCACATACTATTATTCAGTGAACTTTCAAAGCTTGTGAGAGCAGTAATTACATCTGTCCCTATTTGTCCACCCATCCTTTTAGGCTTTGTCCAGGTTTTGTTGCTGTAATAGGTTGAGAGGTGGTGTCAGTATGTGATTCAGTTGAATATATACTGTCAATAATTCAGTGGGGAGTAGGGTTACCACTTGTTCCTCTTTGCGAGGGGGGAGATCCTACTTTGGACAGTTGTGTCCTGCGATGACACCTAAGACATGGCATATGTCCTGTGATTTTAAGACAATAATATATTTCTTATTTTCTGCACTAGTTGCATGATACAGGTATTTTGTATCTGGTACACATAACTATTATTTGGGATAGCATAAGCTATTCAAATGCTATGGCATAAGCTTTTATCTTGGCATACACGTGTAATTCTGTCCTTTGCAGTTGTTGGGGGTATGTTTTATCCTGCAAATTCTCACATTTCTACAAGGGATGTCCCACCTTGGCCATCTGAACAGGTGGCAACCCTAGTGGGGTGACCTGCATGGTGGACAGCTGTTCCATCCTGTGTAGTATGAATTGCATGTCTGTATAGAAACTGAACAGTACCGTGACTACACATACATGTTTTGTCCAGATGTGTACAGTAATGGACACCGTGGCATGTAAACAACTCTGAGGTTTCAACAGGTTACTTATCCCACGCGTGATGTAGACACATTTTGCCGTAACATTAACGCACGGGCATTTGGATTTACGTACCTGTGATGGGATGTTTACAATCGTGGGATACATATTTGCAATCCTGACACTGCCTAGGACGATACTTCCTACTACATATGGGGAATACTCGCTATGTGCAGGTGTACAGATGCGCAAGGCTGGTAGCTGGATTTGGTGGACATTCGGACATGGGTGCGGGTTATGTGCTATACTGGGGTTGTTGCGTATTGCATTTGCATGCATGGGTTCTACTTTTGGATATCCCAGTTCTGCATATAGCATCCTATGTGTATGTGACGGTTACATTCCTGTTCATGTGTATAGCACATTTTAATATACATATGTTTGTGTGTGTTTGGTATACAATTTGGACTGTCAGGTTTCTTTACGGTTGTTATATAGCCACAACTGCCCTGCTGTGTACTATCACTACCACTGTGGGACTGCTGGTGACCATACCCATAGGGCTAGACGTGTGTATTGGTGGCGCGCTGACATGATGCGCTTCACTTCCACTGGGTATAACTTCTGACAGTGCAGTACATTACGGACACATGATTTTAAATATCATTTGTTCCATGGATGGAAACTTATATTATGTTGCGTGCATTTCTGTTTGGTTCTCCATTTTGTGTGGCCGGGAACTGTCTTGCATGCTTTGCATACGTTTCATTATCCATGGACACTGATAGGTGCGATTACTATTGCAGGCAGGCTATAATATTCAGCAGTTTAGGTTGCTCATCGCCAGCCAACATTGACACGCCTCCGGGTGCAGCTTAGTAACGCCCCATGCACTCGCGCACGTGTCCTATGCACGTGGATGTGGTAGCGGCGCACCTTCATTAATATGCATATGGCGCTACTACACCATTTATATGCCGCACGGCCGGCGCAGACCTTACACCGGCCTTGCGCCGAGCTTCATGAATCCGGGGGCAAGTAACATCATATTATTAAATAATACATTCAATGACTGTTAACATTTCATTATATTTATTGACTTTCCTGTCCAAAGGAAAGTATTTCACCAACAATAATTATTCAATCTGCAAGAGTTTTGACATCAGTTTGAAGCAATACTTTGCTCACTGCCTAAAACTTCAACTTTATATTACAAATTCTATAAGCTGGGCTGGACCTCATATCTTAATACTATTTATATTAAAAAGCATTACTGATATGCTAAGAAATGACAATTGATATTAGTTCATAGTTATAATGGTATTTTGATCATGACAACATTTTGATAGGCTTTCTAATAATAAATGTAATGAGTGCTAAATATACTTTAATACATACTTAAATGTGACCTGTTACAATATACCTTATACTTTGACATTGGAACTCGGTCTTATACACATACAGCTTTTATACATATTATGTCAGTCTGGAAGTTCTTTTTAGACAAACAGTAATGCTTGCATACTTAGAAAATATCATTACAATACAAGCAGGTTGTTTACAATTAATAAATTCATAAATTATAGCTTATGTATTAAAATGTCTTTATTAATACTCTTTTTTATATATATATATATATATATATATATATATATATATATATATATATATATATATATGGGTCTACTGCTTTTCATCGAATACCACATGTTCAAAAAAGAGCGGTAGACCACTCAGTTATGCGAAAGTGCACTTATTCAAAAGTGCACTTTTGCGATCTCAATCCTACTAACGGATCGCACCACAGTGGAGGACAGCAGGAAAACATGCTACGTCGTTCACTGTGGTGTGGAAGTTATGGACCTTAGGGTTAGGGCATGGGTCATGGTAAGGGGATAGCCCTACTAGCTATCCCCTTACCATGACCCGTGCTCTAACCCTAAGTTCCGTGACTACCACACCACAGTGGAAGACAGGCTATCCTCCACTGTGGTGAGGTAGTCACGGACCTTAGGGTTAGGGCATGGGTCATGGTAAGGAGATAGCCCTACTAGCTATCCCCTTACCATAACCCATGCTCTAACCCTAAGATCCGTAACTACTGCACTAAAATCAGTAGTAGCCCATTCGCTGAAGTGGGTTTTGTGAAAGTGAACTTTCGATTAAGTGCACTTTTGCGTAACCCAGGGCATACTGTGTGAGTTTGAAGAAGTGTATTTTCGAACTTATATAGTAGACCCATACATATATATATATATATATATATATATATATATATAGTAGAGAGTCAATTATCTGAATGCCGATTATCCGAAACGTCAATTATCAGAACCAGCCTTCCAAAGTTTTTGGGTAGGAAAAATCATAAAGTCTGAATATGTAAACATTATACATATTCGCTTGAGCATGTTTTTTCAGCTTGTAGCCAGCTTGTGTGTAAAAAATATTCCTTATCGTTCACTGGAATTGCTGGATGGTTGAAAAGTGTATTCCTGTGTGCAGAAAAAACAAGATTTTAGAAGTTTTTTATCCGGTTCAATTATATGTTTGATTATCCGAACAATCTGATTATCAGAACTACCCTATGCCCCACTAGTTTAGATAATCGACTCTCTACTGTGTATGTATATATGTGTGTGTATATATATATATATATATATATATATATATATATATATATATATGTATGCACTGCTTAGATTTTGTTTCGACTCTATATACTTAGATCGTAACTTTGAATTTACTTTGCATCAGTCATTACATTTAGATTTTAGGTAATCATGTTTTGACATTGCTTGTATTGCATTTACCAAGGCTAAGTGCTTTTATCGGGTGATGTTAGAACACTTATGATGACAGGAGATGGCTCTGATTCCTCTCATCTGTTATAGTCTAAGACATTTTAATAACATATGCAACTGCAGGCAGTTTGAAAATATTTTGAACAAAAATAAGAATAGTTACATAAACTACACTTTAGAAGTGCCACTCTACATTTTATGTAATAGTGCTTGGTTACACCAAATAGATGAGATGACTTTTCGTGGAATGTATATCATCATTATTTTTTTAGTACTTTAAGCTTATGATAATACATGCTTTCAGTATCAGCTAGTGAAGGCCTATTTAGAAAGTTGAGACAAACAAGTAATAAACAAGCATATTGAGCAGTGTGGTTTACTGAACAAATTCAGTCCCAAGGCTTTCTAACAACAAAATTACAGCAACATTTAAAATGATTAAATGAAATATAATAATTTAAATAAAATGTATAACATTAAATATCATGCAGAACAACAGTTATGCATTATAAGACTTGTTCTTCTCCATAAAATAAAACTAAAATATCATCTCTTTCACTACAGTAATGTATTTGCAAGTGGCAGCTGTCCATGTCATGGTTCAGACCTAGGTTTCTAGTTTTTCCCCTAAGCCATCTCACATATATATTCTACATACATATGAAATATTATTTGGCTGCTGTGACATTATCATCAACACATGGTAAACATGTAATCCACTATAACATTCAAAACCCAAATGGTACTATGTTTTGTGTATATAAACGTGTTGTGGATATTTATGTGCTGCAGTTTACTGAATGCAGACTACTCTGCTTATATTCTTGTACTTATATTTGCCACTGCATATATACCTTAAGAACATGTATGTGTACAAAACATGCTATCAGACATCCAGATGGACATGTTTTCTGTGAAGATCTGCTTGGTGTCTTGTTAAATATGGGTGATACCATACTACGCACAATTGATCTACCAGTCTCACACACTTCTTTAGCCTGTAGCTGTGTTGCTGTTTGGGGGGTTAAATATCTGTGTGTATATAGTTCTGTGCTGTATGGCCACCTGATAAATTTTTAGTTACAGATAATTATTACAAGTAATGGGTGATGGACAACATCCCACAGTAGTTTATGTTTACAGCATCTGTGCATTTTAGTATGTCTGTGATGCCCCACTTAGTTCATCACGTATGTTGCCAGCTGAATTTGTCCACAGACACATGCTTTTCCAATGTGCATGCATTACCCAACCTAGCTAACAGAATTATTCAGATGCACATGACAGGGATCATTTTGTGGCATACTGTAGCTTACTGTTAATATTTTGTTTTGCTGTTGGTCACTGGTTTATATATATATGAGCATGAACATATCTAATATATGTATGCCTGTCATGTATGTGCTGTTTATTTTTCTATCCATGTCACAATTTCTGGCTGTGTTCACACTTGATGTTGTGTTACAAACTTTGTCCATGTGTGTCATGGTCTATCAGTTGAAAAATATGTCTATTGGAAACATAAAGAGCTTGATAACTGAGATTTATTAAAAGCAGAAACTTTTGAGAATTTTGCAAAGTGTATTTAGCCTGTTCATAGTATAAATTACCTCTATATATCAGTATGGGAAGGTCTGAAGAATCTGTAATTACTACATTCCTTTAAAAAATTATTTTTAAAGCCATCATATGCAGTATTCCTTTAGCATGACATAAGAAAGCTAAACACATGATAGTGCAATCTGTAGTCATAATTTTGTCACATTATGTAGTCTGTGATATACTGTGATAACAAAGTGGTTATACCTGCTGTATGGGCATGGAGGTCTCTCTGTGGGTGAATGTAGTCCAATCTCTTCTTCTCTGCTCATGTTAAATAGTCTTTACTCCAATTTTGCAAGGCTAGTATTGTGTTTCTTTGAAGTATGCTAGATTACCTTACTATAGCTACTGTGTATCTATATGAAATAACGTCAAAACACATTACTGGGGACATTATTTTTAACACAATGTCTGAAGTATACTCAGTTAACAATGTGGTTATAACTATTGGGTAGGGGTGGGGGACCACTGTTGATGAAAGTAACTTTCCCTTTGTCTGCTCAATTTCATCATTCGTTAATCTGGCAATGCATGACTATTATGCATTTGTGGGAAGTAAGTTTTGATACTTTACTATGGCTACTGTGGTTTGTGTGAAACAAACATGGAATACAATGCTACTGCCATTATGTTTATTATAATCTGACATATGAGGTGTAGTCAGTCAATGTTTACCAGATCAACAAATAGGTAAAAAAATGTTTAATTTTTTGCTGGAAAAATTCTCAAGTTTACAAACATGTAAAAAAGTTTCCATTATTAAATTATAAATATAGAAAGATAAAAACAAAAGAACATGTGCCTTTTGCAAGGTCCTAAAAAGACAAATAAGGGGGCTGAACTAGCTTTGTAAGGTACATTTGTAACTTTTCCACTTGTAACAGATGACATATGAGTATGTTACAGAACAAAGCAAAGTATTCTATAGTAAGTCTAATAAGAGCTTTTCAACTTGAGACTGTTTGTGTGACCTTTTTACTCTTTGTTTGATTGTTAGTTGGGATATTTTGCAGACAATCATCATCTGGGTCTAAAGACACTGTGTTCCTGAAGTATACCCAAACTATCCACTTATGCTGTACTGACAAGCATTTAATATGCGATTAATAATTGGATTAATTGCTAACAAAACTGTTGTCAGAGAGGGGGGTGGGCAACCCTATCTAACTTCAGACTTTTACAGATCTAAATCTGTCTCTCTGTTATTTAAGGTCAAATTATACTTTATCTGAAAGAAAATAAGGCTGTAATTAGGTTTGTAAATTTCCCTGATAAGTTTATATATTTCAGAATATAAAAATGATAATCTCTATCAACACAAACAAAAGCTGTTTGTGCATCTAGTAAACACAATGCCACATCCTTTTTAAAAATTTTACTATTTTTACAATAGAGAATAAAAGCTTGCAAGTGTGTTGGAGTAGGCAATGTTTTACAAGGAATTAAGTCAAAATGATAGGGTAAAAGCATTGTTAGGCCTTGCTTTAATATTATTTGGTTCAGCAACTTGTTTGATCCTTTCCATGTTTATGTATTAAAATTACCCAAAACTACAGAAAAAAACTGATCTATCTGGTAGGGGAAAATATGTAAAACCTCAAACAGATGTTTTATATGGGGTGCCAAAATATCCACAAAAATGTTATAAAATTCAATTGGAAGATAATCTGGTACTGGTCCTTTTTTATCCTCAAATGAAAGAATATTTTTTTAACTTCAATATTTGACAGTATTCCATAAATAAAATCAGATAATCCATTTGATTTTTTATAAACAAACCCTCTATTAGTTGCTGGTCTAAATTCAATTTCTAATTATAAATGTGTTTATAGTAAGATTTAGCTTCCTGCATAAATATTTTTCGATCTGCAGCTATTTTCCTTCCTAAATTTAATTTTGTCTATAAAATTAGTTTTACGTCTTTAAAAATTCATCCTTGAAGAAATAGCCATGAATATAGGAATATCTGTATCTGCCTATTCTAATATCTTTTTCTGCATCATACAAATAAGTCATCAATAAAGTGATTTTTTCCATCCAAAGACGGGCATACATAACAGGATTTAATTGCAAAGACTGCCTACTATAAAGAGTTGTTCAGTGAACTGATTTGTTTTTCCTCTTCTTCTTCTTTTGTCTTTTATTGTCAAGTTAAACAAAGTGCCTACAATATAAGCTTTAAAAGAAGCTCACACAAAAGAAAATACATTTTTTACATTTTTCTGCTCAATTATTAACCCAATTATTTTCCTAGAAAATATCAACTGCCTCCTTAATTAAATGATAATACATTGAAAATATGTTATTATTAATATATTTTCTTGGAAATTTACCCAATACCTGGGTCATACTTATTATAATAAAAAATGATCTGAAATGCATCTTTGCAATGTTTATATACTCTAAACTTTGAATCAAGTATTCTGGCACAAACAATGATCTATTTTCATATATGTGACTTTAAAACGTATAACCATTAGCTATTGGTTATTTTAACTGCCAAGAGTCCAATAAAGCATGAGCTAATATTTTTTTTACTCCATATTGACTGGTACTAACATGACTACTTAGGTCAACATTGACATCTCTAGCTAAAAGAATTACTGCACTCACTAACTGTCTCAGTGCCATTGAAAGTTCATGCAATAAATTATTATAATTATTAAATGGTGCCTGTTAATTTTTGTTCACCTATGACCAGAGACTTGATGCATGAGTATGAGCTTTACCAGAAAGGCTCATCCAGACTCTGCTACACTTTGTGTGAAGGAAAGGTTAGTTTGCTTTTATTTTTTGTATTTTGTATTAATTTATTGCCTTTCTATATTTTGAATACTGTGGTTTGTTTTCTTTACCATGTGTTTTACTTGCATTCTGCTTTAACAGCATATTAAAACTTCAAGAGACCACAGCTCTCTCTCTTCTGAGTCAGGCAGAATTTTTTCCCCACCCTCCCACGCAGTCACAGTTGTCTTGTTAAATACCACTGTCTTTCTAGTTGCCTGCCTCTTATGTTAATCTGACCATATATCTCATTTCCTCTCTACTTTCACTGGCTTGTGGGAGTAATCACAAAATCATCATTTTTGAAATCCCTCCCCTTCAACAATTTAAATTTATTGGCCATCCTGCTGTATTCCATAGTACCAGAATACAAAAGTGACCACCCCTTTCAATCCATCTTGCTGTTTTAAAAATAGTACCTCTCCACTAAACCTTAACTTTTTAAACAGGTAAAACTTAAGTTACCTACTTTCACATCTAACTTCTCTAGTGCACATTGCAGTGTGCATTTTTTTTCATCTTACCTTTAAGTATCCCTGTGGCTAACACTTTCTCTAATACCTGCTGGAAAGCACTAGGAAGCCTTAAACTGATACAAGCACTCAACTCTCCTTGTTAATAAGGAGAAATTAATAGTAGGCACTAAACAGCCTATAATTGCAAAGTACCTTGCTAAGGTAAGGGAAAACAGCTCCTGTACTTTACAAAAAAAAAAAAGCACCAAACCAGGCATGTCCAAGGGTCAGCTTCCGGTGATTTCTCCTGTCCACCTGGTGAATCTGAGCATACTGGGGCAATGCAGAAATTGCCTTATGTACACAGACAACACTCTCCTCCTACCACCCAACACTACAACCTGTGAGAGATGCACTTACGTAGCCAAAATGGAAGCAAAGCTCTCTCCACCTAAGATTGTGCTAGACAGTCAAGAGGAGAAGGTTAACACCCACACTACACCTCAAGCAACACATAGCCCTTCTAAACCCACACCACCAAAACCCACACATAGCAACACTAAATCCACATATGCAGAGGCCCTTAACTGTAACCTGCCCAAGCAACAAGGACCTCTGAAGCTGAAACGCAAACAAACACCAATTACAACCAAAGTGTCACATAGTTCACAACACCAGTGTGCCACCCAGCAACAGCCCCTAAGGCAAGACAATGTACCTAACACTTTAGTCATAGGTGACTCTATAGTCCGGCACACTAATGTCCCTCTCACCAGGTTGAACAAGGAGAAAATTACAGTCAGCTGTCTGTCGGGTGCCAGGATCTGCCACATAACACATGCACTCAAGTCACTCCACAACAAGTACAAATATGACTCTGTCATTGTCCATGTTGGAGTGAATGACTTGAGATGTACCTCCCTGGACTACATGAAAAGAGACATGGAAGAGCTCTCCGATCATGTGGCCCAGGCAGGTATAACCCTAGCCCTGAGTAGCATCCTGCCTTTGCCCATAATGATACCACAATATAAGGACAAAATGATTGACTTCAACAATTGGCTAAGCTTCTGGTGTCATTCAAAGGGGATCCAGTATCTGTCTGCCTGGGACGACATGATTGACAGACCACAATGCTTTGCCAGAGATGATCTGCACTTGTCGCCCCTGGGATTCAGGTTACTGGCTAAGGCTCTTGCAACCCCTATAGTGCCTTTTTTAGGCAAAGTTCAAAGGACAAAACCACCACCATAACAGGTACAAGCATTCAAAATCTGAAGGTAATGCTACTCAATGCTAGTAGTCTAAACCTCAAAATGCACTCTCTCGAGGCACTCCTAAAAATGGAGAACATCGATATCTGTGCAGTAACTGAGACCTGGTTCAAGGCTCCAGAGAGCACCCCTGCAATACCAGGCTACAACTCTTACCACACTTTTCGGCCACCAAACCAGGACCGAAACACTAAAGGTGGAGGAGTGTCAATATTCACCAAGGATATTCACACCACCAGGCTAGTTGCCCAACACAATGCATCTGAAATTCTCCAGGTGCAACTAACACTAGGTAAGACTGCAATCCAAATTGTAGCTTGCTACAGATCCCCTACCATACCCCAAGATTCTCACTACACCTTTCTAAACATACTGGAAAATATTAAGATAGAACCAAACACCCTAATACTGGGTGATTTTAACTACCCTGCCATTAACTGGGAAAACTACTCCTGTACCAACACCTTTGCCCAACGGTTCTTGGAATTCATAAATTCCAACGCCCTGGATCAACTAATCCATAGTCCCACCAGTGGGTCCAATATCCTAGACCTGGTCATTACCAACATGGGAAATTGATGCTCCACACCTATGGTCACCTCCTCGTTAGTCAGGTCTGACCATAAGCTAATCACCCTTAACATCCACATCCCACCCCCACCCCCACTCCCCAGTAAGGAAACCTCCATAAAAAACTTCTCCAAAGCTAACTTCATACTATTCAAGTCAGAAGTGACAAACTTCATGACACCCATGCAGACGGGAACTGAAAGTTCAACTGCTGAATCCTACACTAAGGCACTGTACGAGCACATCCACTCATGCATGAATCGTGCCATCCCAAATACAACCAAGGTGCTCTCATCCAAAAAAAGGAAGCCAATCTGGTGGTCCCCTACCATAAACAAACTTTACAACAAAAGGAAGAAACTGTTGCAGAAAAGAGGAAAATCCCAAGATGCAAAAAACTCCCTTACAAGCCTCAGTAAGAAATTGAGATCCCTCATAAAATCCTCCAAAGCTAGTTATGAAAATAAAATTGCCAAAGATTCCAAAGAGAACCACAAGGCATTCTATAACTATGTCAAGAATCTAAATGGCAATGCTCAGATCTGCTCTGAGCTAAAACAGAATGGCATTAAATATACTGATCCCAAGGATATTGCCAATATCCTGGCAGATCGATTCAGTGCCAACGTCACCCCCCTCTCACCCCCTAAATGGCCCATCTCAATACCGGAAGATTGCCAAATTCCAGTAATAATGGCCACACAGGTAAAAAAACGCACTCTCCAAAGCTAAGAATACAGCATCCATGGGACCAGATGACATCCCGGGCTGTGTACTACATGAACTACAATATGAACTGGCACCTCACCTAGGTGTCATGTTTAATCATAGCCTCACCTCAGGTTTTGTGCCCACTGAGTGGCGCGCAGCTACAGTTATCCCACTCCACAAGGGGGGATCCACCTTGGATCCCGGAAACTGCCATCCCATCAGTCTGACAAGCCTTATCTGCAAGGCCATGGAGCATATTAGCATGGAACTTATAAACAAAGACATTGGCAACCTTCAAACACTAGACCCTACCCAGTTTGGGTTCGTAAATGGCTGATCTTGTCTCCTGAACCTGATTGACTTCTTCAAATCAGTCTCCAGAGCCATGGACAAGGGTAAGGTGGTCCACACAGCCTATCTAGACCTTGCCAAGGCCTTTGACACCATCCCCCACTCTGGAATCATAGATAAACTTACTAAACTGGGCATTAATCCCTACGTCACCCAATGGGTTGCTAACTAGCTTACTGATAGAACCCACACTGTAAAAGTAGCCGACTCCAAATCCAGCTCCAGACAAGTGACAAGTGGAGTACCTCAGGGATCAGTCCTGGGACTGCTCTTGTTTGGCATCTACTTCTCTGAAGTACAGGCCAACACTAAGGGACTCTGGCTAGCAAAGTTCGCAGATGACTGCAAACTGGGAGCCATTATTGAATCCCCAAAAGGGCCTTACAGAAACAGATGCTTGGTGCCAGAGCCATGGGCTCAAGCTCAATGCCAAGAAATGTATAGTTATCCCCTTTGGGAAAAAAACATGTATCTGTGAATTACCATATAGGTGGCAGTGCACTAAACACCGAAAGTGTGATAAGAGACTTAGGGACACAGGTGGACAGTGGTCTCACCTTCAATAACCACATCGCTACAACAGTCAGGAATTCCTTCTATGTGGCACACCTCATCACTAAGGGCTTTTCATCCAGAAAAAAGGAGGTCATTGTCCCACTGTACTCATCCCTCATTAGACCCATTACAGAATACAATGCCCTGTTTGGTATGTACCTCTCAAGACATCTGCAACAACTGGAAAGGCCTCAGAAATACCTCACTAAAAGAATCACAGGCCTAAAGCAGATGCCCTATGCTGACCACCTTAAAAAACTCCAGCTATACCCTGTCGCATATCGTCTACTCAGAGGCGATCTCTGCTTAACATACAAGGCCATGTCAAACCCAGAGCTGTTGGACATGCTACACTTAAAGAAATCCCAATCCCTCAGAGCCACATGCTCCAGGGATCTAAACCTTGTCATCACAATAAACAAAACATGCCGGAGGGATAGGTTCCTAACCCAGAGAGTCCCCAGACTCTGGAATAGATTGCCCATACATGTCAAGCAGAGTGCCTCTCTGGCCCTCTTCAAAAGAAACATTGACGATTGGATGGGAGAAAGGAAATTCACCCCAGGGATCATGTCAGTTGCCCTGCTAGACAGGGGTCCAGGGAAGTAAATAGTGTGGGAAGAAATAGCCAGGAAATTGTTATGGCTAGGCTTGTATAGGCCCTAGGGCTGATAGCCTAGTACCAACCTATGAACCTATGAATGATACCATCTACTTTCTTTTCTATTCTATTCAAATCCCTTTTGGTATCAGATTTAGTTAGTTTATTCTGCATAATTACATTAATCAAAGTGAAAATAAAATGTGCAGTAGACTGCGTTTAAACAGTGCACTGCATTCCTTGGCACATCATAAATAACTAAAGTGTAGAGACACTCTTTGTCTAAATTGGCAAGTACTTGGATGTGGGTGTTTCTCAAGAATGTAAAGGCCCAAGGATGGCTACTTCAGAGCAAAGGCTACCAAGGTCTATTTTGAATTAGATAGAAGGACTCCAAGTTTTAGCAAAGATCTGCCTATCTGGAAAATAACTCAAGGCAACCCATCTAGATTACATTTAAGAAGCATAAACGGGTGATGGATTCAGGTTCAGAATGAAAGACATAAACTCATAATGGTTGGTAGGAGTAAAAGTTACACCATGCAGGATTATAAGACTATACCAAGGGTCACTGTCAAGTCTTTTGGGGTCTATGTGGAGTTCCTTGCTCAATGAGGCCAATCTTCTTTGAGCAATTTAAATATTTATCAGTGTCTATTCATTTTCCATACTCTGCAATACCCATACACGGTGCACGTGTATTTCAACACTAATTGCTGTTAACAATTTCATATTTATATGCTTATGCAAAACTAATAGACTAGACTCATGTCAGACAATCTGTGTCTACACTTAACTTTCAATAATATGCAATTGCTAAGCATGTAAATCCAAATATCACAATCAACTATGCAGTCTAGTGTTAGTATCAAGATTGATTTAAAATTGCTACTGAGACAAAAACAGTTAAAGGCACAAATTAAATATTTACAACATAAATTGAGATTAGGAGTTAACTAGGGATTAGATTGCTTTATTTTTACTATATTACAGATGTTAATAACTAGATCAGAAGCTTCACTCCTTATACTGCAGTCCACATTACTAAACAGATATGAATCCTAGGTGCATTGTTTCTTGTCAATGTCCTCTTTCAGCTCAGTTTCCATAGCAGAATCACATATGGCCCATTTATAATACAGAATTATATTTCTAACCTCTTATAGGTCTGAGTCATACATATTTAATTACTGCAATCTTTTTTTCATTTCTCTTATTTATGGTTTGCCATTGACTTTCCATTTCCTACTTATAGCTTTCTCTGTCACTCTCATCAGTAAAAATAGTAATGCTTTCACCTCTTTAGTACATGCTACTTTTCACCAACACAACAAAAATATCTGTATACTGTAGTTAAATTCTCTTCTATAAGACTTACTATATTATTTGTCATTTTTATACTGAAGCAATTCCATAGATTCCAAAAGTGTATGCTCCCAAGAGTCCCTTTCTGAATCCTCACATTTCCAATATATGCCTCTTGTCTGCTGGAATACTTTCAAGTGTTGTAGGGGTACAGAAATATTTGTGCAAATATTTCCATGCAAATATTCTATAGATTGTCAACTTAGTAGCATATGTATGATTAAGACATATTTCCCTCCACAGAAAATCTGTAATATCATTAATTGTTCACTCCATCCTATTTTTAATTTTGTGTATTGTCTTCTCAAACCTAATATTGTCTTATGTACTCTACTTATAACTCTTTTCCAATCTGCCATTTCTGTTTTGGCCTCAGTTATTAAATCTACTGTATGTGGTTTATCAAAATTACAATCCAATCGCTGCACCTTCCTTCAACATATGGAAGTCGATCTAGTTCAATAACCCAAACGTTTTTCTAACTTCATCCCACATTGTTATCCCATCCCCTTTTATCATCTGCTCTCAAAAATGTCGTCCTTATTTTTTGTTTACTACAAATGCTCATTACATTTTCTTCTGTGCCTTAATTAATACTATAGTTCAAGGTCTTACTTCTTTTAGCATAAAGATTTGTTTAATACTTTTATGTACAAAAGGCTATCTGTAATGTTCTTTATATTCCTTGCCTAGATCTGCCAAAATGCCCATGTGTGATCCAACTATTACCTCTATGGCATATGCTTATGTGTTTCCATTTGGGCATATATCACATGTCCTTTTTCACATTCTTCCATATCTGATCTCTCATTTGATACATACAAGTCTGACCTACATAAAGAACCAGCAGAGCCATACTCATCTTAATCACTTTTATTGCATTGTCAAACATTAATAACAATTTTCATTTTATGATCTTATTAACTTTTTAAGTAATTTCTTCAAAATTTCTTTAGCTACTTGATCAGCATCCTAATCAACCAAATTCCTAAGTATCTCATCTTGTCATGACCTCATAAAAAGGAGAAGCTATCTACTAAGTCATGTTTTGGGGCATAATTCATTACTATAGCCTTTGCTTTTGCTTCATTTACTTTATATACCCTACATTATTAAAAAATCTTTGTAATAAATATAATTTTTATATCATGGTCTGGACTGGTAACCTATTGTTTGTTTGCGTCTTTCGGCTTTTCTCGGTTAGGGGTTGCCACAGCGGAACTCCGGTCCGCTAATGATTGGCAGTTGATTTTTACGTACCGGCTTGCCAGGCCTGATGCACAACCTTCAACGAAGGTACGCCCATTCACACATGTCTCCACGCAGAAGATGCTCTAGCTGAGAATCGAACCGGACAGCGTCTTACTGTGAGGTGACAACTCTACTACAGCACCGCAACTGTTAACCTATAATAATCAAAAATAAAATGCTGTAAAGTGAATGCAGCTGCAACCAAAAGCAAACTGATAAGTATTCTATTGAGTGCTTTCGCTCCAGACTTTGTTACCTAAACTTCAAAGGATGAAATACTTTTGGACTGATTATGCAGGCTGAAAAGCAAACTAATAAACAATCTGGAAATTGTTGCTACTCATTCTGAGCTAGAAGTAATCTTTCTGGACAATCATACAGCAGAGATCTGCATGACAAATTGTATCAGAATCCTTGAGCAAAATTTGTCGTCAAGTGGGTGTGCATATTTCTAATGACATTCCATCCTGTATTCTTCTCTCAGAGTCTGGAGTTCATATTTAAACCATGAGGTCTAGAGCCTAGTAGCAACTGGGCATACATGCAATGGTACAATTTGATAAGAGTGTACAACAGACTCAATAAATGCTGATGCTAATGTTTCATAACCATCTATATCACAATCTACAAAAGATGGCAAAGTAAAGGATCCAGATCATTTGCTGTGATGTTACTTTAATTCCTGTGCTTGACCAACAGGAAATGTAGGAAATAAAATGAGGAGAGCTTCAAATGGACATGACAAAGTGACAGTATTGATCAAGGTCCTCAGTATGTTGCTATAAGGGCAACTCACCTAGCTGAAAATCGAGTTAAAGGGATGTCCTGTTTTGGCAGCAGTGGTAATCAGCTGAACAAAGCCTAGAACACTCTTACTTGATTAAAAGTCTTAATTTATTACAGCCGAGTGACAATTCCAGGTGTTTCTGCAGTTACACCCTACTGCTGCTCTAGGAGTCAAATATTACCTGTTCATATTTGCATTAATAATTCCAGAATCATGTTACATACAAGGTATTGGAAAATTTTATCTTGAAGCATACATGATGGCAATCGCAATTATGTTGACATATGACCTCTGTCAATAGGTATTTGTTAAAAATGTAAGGTGATAACTTCAATTTTTAAATGCTGAAGCCACTCCCACTAGGAGTTAAAAGTGCGCACTCAAAAGAGCTCTACTGGAGGGAATAGGTTCATAGATTAGTACTAGGCTAACTTGCCCTGTGGGCCGTTTTAAGCCTAGCCAATTACCCGATGTGAGAATCGAACCCTGCACCTTGTGTCTGTAAGGTAAACACCTTAACCATTTTGCCAGCCCCTCCCCTAAGTTAAGATGCTGAATTAACATTCACTCAGGTATTGAAATCACCATCAATTAGCCATTTTAGGAGCTGCTGAGGTAATAGTATAATCAATGAGGAGTTCAATGAGTTCCTGCAGAAATCCCCTCACAGCACTGGGCAGACAGTATATGAGAATAAATGTGCATTTATTCCATCTCTTGGGATGTATTTTGCTAAGCTGGTAGATTTGCTGGTGACTTTAATTACTGCCAGTGTGTATCTAAAATACAGAGCTACCCACTCCAACTTTGTCTCAGTTAAATCACTGCATAATGAAGAATCCTGATGATATTGACCTTCCTAAGTAAAATCTGAACTTGGAGTCCAGCCTGGTATTCATTATGAATGTGATGTCAGCTTCATGCTACAGGTTAGAGATAAGAGCCAGCTTGTTGTGGATGGTCCTTGCATTCACATACAGTGTACTACATGGTATCATCTGGAAAGAGAATCCTTCCTATATGCGTGTAATGCTTAGCAAGTTCCTTTGGCATCTCATGCAGACAGGGAAAACACTTTGTTAAACATATTGTTTAGCCCAGAGGGGTGCTGAGTAATCCTAACAAGAATCATCATTCCTCACCCGGAAATCCTAGCTATAGAAACAGAAAGGATCACCTATGCAGAAAATTTCCACAGGATATCCAGCCTTCTGTAGAGGTTCTAAGGTGGTTTGGGGATCTAAACAAAGACAAAAGCACAATGGACCAATAAAAATAACTTCTATTAACAATACTGTACCAAGACGTTCTGCAGTATGACAAAGCAAACACATGCTAATATTAATATCCAAGCAACAAAAATGTTAAAAAATATGCCGAAAAATGCAAAATGAAAATATCAGCAGTAGTATGGAAGTTGTAACAAATATCACACCAAACTTTAGCTAAGAAATGCAAAAATTAGGCAAAAATATGAGTCTTCCATTTAGCTGGAATTAACTAGCTGCCACTATGAACTACATTATATAGGCTTTTCATAATAAAGGCAAAGTATATTGCACTGTCAAACTAAGAGTGATAGCCTACTCAGCTTAGAAAAAAGTGATTAAAATTAATATATTTAAAAACCAAAAAAGCAAGGATGAGATAGAATACAGTGGGTTCTTCAATATATTTCTATTTTTTTTTCTATAAACTTAACTTTTAGAAGTTAAGTTGCTTTTACAAAAATACATACCAAATATGTTGTATAAGTTCTATTGTTAGGTGTGCTAAGATCAAAGTTATGTTATGCAAGGTTTTAAAATAATACTTTTGCATATGACATTGTAGAATCTTCAAAATATAGAAACATCCCTACAATGGGGCCAGGCCCAGGGGGAGGATGGCCCCGCTGTTGTAGAAGGAAGTAGCAGTCCACTAAAATCACAAAAACTGATAGGCCAAAGAAGAGCCATAAAGACAATGGAGTGTACTATTGAGGAAAAGAAAGACATTATGTATTGTTACTATTATGCAAAAAGCCCAGAATTTCCAGACACAAGATATACAAAAAGATTAAGAGAGAAATTAGAGGAAAGAAAAATACTTCCAAAAGAAGAACTGTCAGAAGCTTCAAATAAAAAGTTGTGGTCATTAATACAACAGATTTTGGAAAAACGGTATATAGACCAAGAAACTTTGATCTGTTTGGCAAAAGAAGCATCTGAAGAAAGTGTGAGAATATAAACAACAAAACCTAGAAATTTCTGCAAAGTATAAAAAAGAAATATGGACATGGGAAAGAAAGAGAAATTTGATATGGTGCAATATCTATGCAAAGGCAAAAGCCAAATTAATCAACATAAAGAAGGCAGCCCCAAAGATATTTGAAGAGAAATACAGGCAAAGGCATCCAGACATGGAAAATTTCTCAATAAAAAGATCATCTCACAAAGAGAGAATGTAGAAAAGAGGATTAGTAAAGTAGAAGTTAAAAAAATAGAAGTTGAAGTTATGGAGTGCCTGCGAAGTGACGGGTTTGATGTAGAAGCTCTAACACAGGTTACACAACAGCATGATGGAATGAGTAACCAAAGTAAGGAGAAACAGGAAGATCAGAAGACATCTGAAGAAGAAATATGGACATGGGAAAGAAAAAGAGAGTGAATATGGTGTAATATCTATGCAAAGGAGAAAGCAAAATTAATCAATACAAAAAGAGCAGCACCAAAGATATTTGAAGAGAAATACAGGCAAAGGAATCCAGATACGGAAAACTTTGCAATACAAAAAATAAGAAGACAAAGAGGAAAAGTAGAAAAGGCGATCAGTAATGGAGAAGTTAAAGAAACAGAAACTGAGGTTATGGAGTGCCTCCAAAGTGAAGGATTCAGTGTAGAAAAAGGATAGAGCAATGGAACGCCAAATTAAGGGGAAACCAATGGAATGGGAAGCAATTCATCAGGTGCCATATGAAGATATTTTAGAGCCTTCCACAGGAAATGTGTATAAACATTCAATTGAAGCTGGATGGCAAGGAAAGGAACAGGAAACTGTGGAAACTCTGACACAGTTAATGTTGAGGCCGGTGAGTTCTCATATGACAGAGCAATGGATGGCATAGGATGAAATTGAAGAGAATATCTCACAGGAAGATGCAGTAGAACTTTCTATAGAATGCCCGCAGGAAATGGAAAACAAAAAATATGCCCTCAGTTTAGAAGAAAATGAACTAAGAGAAGAGCCGCTTGATTTAGATAGACCTGTTAAGATCAATGAAAGAAATAGACTGCAGAAGGTTAATAAAACCCAAAAAGTCAGAAGTTTGATAAAACAGATGAACACAATAATTAGAACTGTCCATAAAGATCCATGTGATATAACATAAGCAAACAGGATATATTACTGTGCAGCTAAATTAATAACTGATAAAGTTCTACCGTAAGAACACAGGGTAGTGAAGGAGAGAAAAGGGAGAAATTGAATACCATCCTGGAAATATCATATAGAAAAATCTATAAAGCAGTTAAGACATAAAGAGTCACTGTTAGAACACTATAGAAGAGGGAACAGATCAACAAAAATACTAAGAAAGATAGATATGATAAAAGCATTGCACAGTATTAGAACAGACATCCACTATCGCAGCTAACAAACTAAAAATTTCAGCACAGGCGGAAAGACTTAGAAGATATGAAGATAAATAGAAAGGAAAAGTGCAAAATAAGCAATTTATTGATGACCCAAAAAGGTTTTATAGACAACTGAGAAACAAGGTAAAAGGAATTGAAAGACTGCCAAAAAAAAAAGAAATAGATACATTTTGGAGAAATATCTATGAAGATACTGTGGAACATAACAAAGATGCTAAATGGATAGAAGAAGTTAAAGAAAGAATAAGAAGTTTAAAGGTACAGGATATGAAATGGGGTAAAGGTAACTGTGACGACCGTGCCCTGGCCCAGCAATCAAGGAACCTTATCCTCACCACTAACACCAGGGAGGTCGTCTCCAAGAAGAGGAAATGATAACTAATACACACAGTAAAGTACAATTTCTCTTGGGTGCACACAGAGATTACAGTCAGTCTGGGTCTGGTTGCTCCCTTGCTCACCAGGTCCCCAATAAGACTCCCCACTGGCACAGCTATAGGGTCCAGGTCTCAGCCTAACTGGGCAAGCTAAAACCTCCAGTACCCTCTCTGTCCAACCAGTGCTTCATGTCCCTGCCAAGTAGCTGACACTTTGAGGTATGTATTTATACAACTTCACAGACACTCCTGGGAAAGGATGACACAGATTCTCCAGCTGTGCACCTTTACCCAGACTATATGGTAGTAATTACTGCCACCACCCAGTAAATAATATTAGCTAATAAAAGGCCCTTAAAAGGGTGTCCAATTATTACTGTGCAATATTAATATCCAAAGGTAGTATGACTAACAGTCAAGGCTTACTTTAGAGTGGTCTATTACAATAACCTCTATAAATATGCAATGTACTCTAGAGCTTTTCTCTACACAAATCAGCCACAGGTAGAAGGTTTTAAAATATTTAATAATAAATAATTAAAACACAAGACAAAACTACTACACCACAGAGATATCTAAGAGTTCAGAGATCACACAGAAACTTAAAATAATACAGTAGGATATGTTTGCATTCAAAGAAAAATACCTAATTAATCTTTACTAGCTTTAACTATTCCTACCAGAAATCACAGTGCTAAAAACTTATATGTGAGCACAAGGCTGAGTGCTGATAAGTTAGATGTCCAAAGTCAAAATGCTTTCAGTCTCTTGTGAGAAATAGTATTTAAACATTACTAACAAACATGTTTGTTGGGTCCCTCCCCAAATTACATCATTTTTGACACTTAGTGTTTCCCAGGCAAACAAACTGCATTATTTAGCAATCTAACACCTGCACAGAAACTTACAACAATAGAAGACATTTCACATGTATATGCTAACAGAAACCAGAGCAATAAAGTACCTTCCACATCTAAATTCTAGTCATAAACTTTAGCCTTAAAACAATGGGCATGTAATCTTCATCCAGCCTCCCTGGAGCTGAATTCTAACATTAAAGAGATTCATAAGATCTTTTCAATTTCAACATACACATTTGAAATGCTTGGCTAGGTTTTACTTACAGCAGATGGCAATGTTGCAACAATCTTGAAGTTCACATTTTACAGTATTTTCTTACATTTAAAAACACAAACCTGTATTTTACATTTATTTATACAGTTGATATAATTATGTATCAAATTCTATTTCACTAGGCTGGCAGCCTTTGCCCATCTCTCCCCAGTCATCACAGTAGCAGTCAAAGAGACTGAAATAAAGTTAAGAAAAGCCTCTAATTGGAAAACCCCAGGCCCAGATACAGTACCTAACTTTTGGCTAAAAGTATTAGCATCTTTGCATGAAGATTTAACTATGAGTAAGAACTATTTATATGAGCACCCCGAACAGACACCAACCTGGCTAACAACAGAAAAAATAATGCTCCTACTTAAGAGTGAACCTGCAAGCTACCCTAAGAATTATAGACCAATAACTTGCCTTCTGACAACATATAAACTATACATGGGAATTGATGCCAACAGAGTGTATGGTCATTTAGAAGAAAACTTAATTATGGCAGTAGAACAAAAGGGCAATAAAAGAAAGTCATATGGAACAAAGGATCATTTGTTGTTAAATAAAGTCATAGTGGAGAACTGTAAAAAGTGGAAGAATCTAAGTATGGCATGGGTTGACTACAAAAAAACATTTGATAGTATCCCACATTCATGGATAAAAGAGTATTTAAAAATGTATATGATACATCCTACACTGATCGACTACATTACAGTGACCATGAAACAGTGGCAGACCACTTTTCAATTAAGCCATAATAAAGGACAAATTATTATTGCAGGGATAAAAATTCAAAGGGGGATATTCCAGGATGAATCTTTGTCACTGCTGCTATTCTGCCTTGCCCTTAATCCATTAAGCTGTCTACTTAACAGATTAAGCCATGGCTGTAATTTGGCTCCTAGAAAACAAAGTGCAAAGACTTCTCATTTTCTCTTTGGCAATGATTTAAAACTGTATAGCTCATTAGATGAAGAACTGAAAGCACAACTGCATGTTATCAAAACTTTTCAGATGATGTAAGAATGTCATTTGGTCTTGATAAATAGGGTGGCCACACTGGTACAATGGTTAGTATTGCTGCCTGACAGCAAGAGGTTCTCCAGTTTGATCCTCAGCTGGGGTGCCTTCTGTGTGGAGTCTGCATGTCCTCCCTGTGGTTGTGTGGGTTTCCTCCAGTTGCACCGGTTTCCCCCCAAATCCCAAAGAAATGCTGTAGGTGGATTGGACACTAAATTAGTCCTAGGCATGAGTGCATGTATGTGTGTGCCTCCTGTGGAAGGTTGGGCGCGGGCTGGCAACCTGACACCATAAGAAAACTCCACTGTCAGTCATGAGCAGACAGGTGATCCACTGTGTTGATCCCTAACCAGGAAAAGTCAGAAGAAGAAGAAGAATTTGGTTTTGATAAATGTGGGAAAGCAACTGTTAAAGCAGGAAAACTTCAAAACCAGGAAAACATCAGTTTGGGACAAGATTGTGATATAAAAGAACTTGAGCGAGAAAGAGTGTATAAATATTTGGGAAATGATGAAGGATCAACAATAAAACACAAATAAATGTGAATAAAACTTAGAAAGGAATATTCAGAAGACTCAAATTAATACCGAAAACAGCACTGACATCTAGAAACAAAATCCAAGCTATAAACTAATTTGCTCTTCCTGTCCTAACTTACAGTTTTGGAGTGACTGACTGTCCCCAAAATGCTTTATGCTCATCAAATGATTTAGAAAAATCAGTGCCTACCAGGATTATATATTCCCCATTCTGAAGGAGGGATGGGCCTCCTTGAAATTGATTATATGTATAGATCTGCAATCGTGGGACTCCACACATATGTGCTAACCTCACAAGACCCAAACATAGTGAAAGTTTTGAAACAGGAGAAGAATAATTCTAAGATGACTTCTCTGCTTAATCTAGCAGAAGCATATCAGCGTCAAGCAGGAATGGAAATCAAACCAGAAGTAGATCAATACCAGGCAGCAACTAAATGTGCCAAGAAACAAAAGAAAGAATATAAGGTGAAGGACCATATGAGAAGGCATGAAATGTGGAAAATGGATAAATATATTGTAAGTATAGAAAACTTCTGGAAGAACCTCATGTTGATCAGGAACTAATGCAGGAATGGTTAAGGGGAGACAAATTCAAACCAAGAGATGAAAGGTTAATATTGGCGGCACAAGATAGTGAGCTACATACACGTTGGTTTACAAAGTCAATTGAACATGTGGGAGAAATAGACAAATGTAGGTTTTCCAAAACTGAACTGGAAACAGTTTCACACCTTGTTGCTGGTTGCGACATACTAATGGCAGAAAGACTGTATACTAAAGGCATAATAATGTGGTGAGACTGCTGCACTGGGGATTGTGCAAACATTATGGTACTGAAGTGGCTGATAAACACTGAAAACATGAGCCACAAAGCATCATAGAAAATGTTGAAGTCTACATCACATGGGATCATCCATTACCAACAATTCAAAAAATAGATGCTAGAAAACCACATGTAGTGTCCAAAAAGAGAAGAAAAAAGTAGCATTGATCATTAAAATTGCCACATCCAGTGACTACAGTGTCCAGTGCATAGAGAGACACAAAGTCATAAAATATCAGGATTTGCAAGCAGAAACAACAACAATGTGGAAGAAAGATACCCAGATAGTTCCAATAGCAGCAGGAGGAACGGGGTCTTATAAAAAAGAGTCTACACTCATATTTAGATGTGCTATCAATACATGTAACTCCATATGAATTATAGAAGGAGTCATTACTGGGCACATTGCGGGTACTGTGAAGAGCACTTTTGGTTGACATCAAAGAGTGAAACAATACTAATTTCCTGAACTTTAATTGTACTTTGACTTAGGAATGAGGTCCATTCCCATCATGGTATTAGAAACCCAAAAGATTTGGAGAAATTAAAAAGAGAGAAACAGTTTTGTTTAGGAATGAACCAGAAGAAATTACTATATAACAAAAAAACTGTCAGTTGACCAAATAAAGCAACCCATTCATTGACTCAGAATATCTTTCTGCATCTTTGCTGTAACTGGCAGTGAGCATCAGACTAGTTGCACATTATTGTCTTGTTTCATTCATTTAGGCCCCTCTGATTTTCTCTGCCCATCACCTTTGCTGTCTAGTTATTATAAGTTTTCTGCACTGCAGACCATCTCTTTCAATACAATGAATGCATGAGTTTGTTTTGTATATTGAAGCAACACATGATCATGCTTTCACTGAGCCATTTGGGTAGGCTTCTCCTCTGTCTTCTCAAGATCACTAACAAATCAGAAGACAAGGTCTTCAGTAGCTCTGTTCAACAATAGTGCCACAGTGCCTTTTTTAGGCTATGCCAAACTGAAAATGCTTCCAACATAGCAAATGAAAACCAAGAAAATCTAAAGGTATTAGTTTTCAGTGTTAGGAGTCTAAACAAAAAACTCCACTCCCTAGAAGCTCTCTTCACCCTAGAGAATGTTGACATCTGTGCGGTCACTGAGACATGGTTTAAAGCAAGGTTATAATACCTTCCACATATTTAGACCAGCTACTTCACAGGCAGGGACTAAAGGTAAAGGTGTCTCTATTTATATCAAAAATATACTTCAAGGCTGGTCAAACAGGACAATGCACTCAAGCTGCTCCATGTTCGAATCACCATAGGCAAATTCCAGCACCACTTCCTTCCAAGCTATAGGCCCCCCCTCTATGACCCAGGAAACCTATACCATGTATTTAAACTTATTACAAAATGAGAAATCTGTAGTATCCATCAAAGTCTCAGAAAAACCCAGTATGCAACCTATACTAGTTACAAAACCAACCAAGAAGAAACTTCACAGTGTGGGTGTTCAATAAAGGATATTCCATTTTTAACTCAACTGTGGACTACCTACTATTTTATATTTGATTATTTTTTAGTACTTATTTTATAGTTATATTTTACAGTTCAATTTTTATTAAGTGAACTAAGTGAATAACATCATTTAGGACATGAACATCGCACCATCCACACTGTGAAGCTTCTTCTTGGTTTATTTAAACTTATTAGAAACACTAACCATTCAACCCAATACCATATCCATGGTTGATTTTAATTACCCCACTATTAACTGGGAATCCTGTATGACACCAAATATACAAGCTTAGAGATTCCTGAATTTTGTAAACACAAACTTCCTGGACCAGATAGTCAGTACACCAACCAGGGGTCCAACCATAATGGATCTGGTCCTCACTAATATGGAAACGTGCTGCACACCCCTACTGTAATGTCTTCCCTGGTAAGATCAGACCACAAAATGGTCTCCTTTGAAGTACAAATATGTAAAAATAAAACCTGGACCTCCAGCGAAACCTGGAATATTCAGGAATTACTCTAAGGTTAACCTCCTGCTATTAAGTGATAACATGGCAAAATTTCAACCCCCATAAATCCTGAAAACACTGCTGCCTATGCAGAACTGTTCACGGAAACCCTGTACAAGCATGTTAATAGCTGCACAGAGGCAGCTGTACCCACCAGGAAGAAGTACAGAACTAACTCAAAAAACAAGCCACCCTTGTGGAATCACAAAATCAATAGGCTGTATAACAGAAGGAAGAAAATCATGGCAAAAATTAGGAGGTACAGCACCCAGCAGGATAAAAATCACTTTCATCAAACTAAAAAAAAAACAACTCAAAGGTCAAATAAATCTACCAAAGCCAAATATGAGGTAAGTTTGGCCTTCCAGGCCAAGGACATTAGCTATGTCCACAACCTCAAAGGCAATACACAATTGTCTGCAGAGCTCATTGTAAATGGAGCCACCTATAATGAACCAGAAGATATAGCAAACCTCCTGGCTGATAAAGTCAGCTCCAACTTTACTGCTATCTCCCCCTCAATCTTCCCTCAGGAAATACCATCAAATATAACTCCTCCTACTATCACCATATTCTTAATTCTCTCTCTAAGACCAATTACACTGAATCAATGGGCCCAGACAATATCCTAGAATGCCTTCTAAATAGCATGGAGCATGACCTATCAGGACATCTGGAATTACTATTTAACTTTAGCCCCCAAACAGGCTTCATGCCTCATGAATGGAGAACAGCAGCAGTCATCCCTCTACACAAAGGTGGGCCATCTACAGACCCTGAAAACTTCAGACCGATAACTCTTACTAGTCTTATATGTAAAGCCAAATTACCATGGAAATGATCAGTAGAGTATAGTAAACCTCTAGACACTGGACCCGTTTGGTTTTGTCAAGGGCAGATAATACCTACTCAACCTAGTGGACTTATTTGAGAAGGTAATCAAAGCAATGGATGAGGGAAAAGTGGTTCACAATTCCTACCTTGAACTGGCCAAGACATTTGATGCAATACTCCACTCAGGCATTGTTGACAAACTCAAGAGGTTAGGTACAAACTCGTATGTCACCCAGTGGATAGCCAACTGGCTCACAGACAGGACCCAGGAAGTTAGAATTGAGGAGTCCACTTCTAGAAAGAGGCCAGTCACAAGTGGAGTCCCTCAGGGACTTGTCCTTGGACCATTCCTTTTTGGAATTTACTTCTCTGAAGTCAAAGCCAATGTCAGTGTCTCTGCCTGACTAAATTTGCAGATGATTGCAAATTAAGACCTGTCATTGAATCCCACACTGACACAAATGTTCTCTAGGAGGGGCTGACACAGACAAACAACTGGTGTCAGAGGCATGGACTAAAACTAAATGCCAAGAAATGCATAATAGTATCCTTTGGGAAGTCATCCACTCCCAGTAACTATCATATTGATAACACACCCCTTTGAGTTGAACAAGTAGTCAGGGACTTGGGGACACACATAGATAGTAACCTAGCCTTTGACCATCAAGTGTCTACAGCAGTGAGGAAATCATTCTATGTTGCACAACTTATAAACAAAGGTATATTATCTAATTCCAAGGAAGTCATTGTTCCACTGTATTTGGCATTCATCAGACCTATCATTGAGTACATAGCCACCTTTTGTATGTACCTAACCAGATATATCCAACAATTGGAACATCCACAGACGATATAAAAGAATACAAGACATAAGTAAAATGTCCCATGCAGACCATTTCAAGACACAATCCCTGTATTCTGTCTCCTACAGGCTTTTGAGGGGAGATCTATGCCTGACATATAGGACATTGTCAGACCCCACTCCAATGGACCTCCTGCATATCCAGAAAACAAACAGCACCAGAGTTACCCATTCTAAAGACTTAAACCTTGCCTGTGATATACATAGCACCTGATGGAGAGACAGGTATGTATTCCAGGGAAAACCCCATCTATGGAACAGGCTCCTCATCCATGTGAAGTAGAGTTCCTCCCTAACCCAATTCAAGTGCAACTTGAACAATTGGATGGGAATATGAAATTCATTCCTGGTTTGGCACCTGTCTCTCTAAAGAACACAGTCAACCTGTAAATGGTTCATCTCCTAGGCCCCTGCTTGTAAATGTTTTATATCCCAACCCCCTGCTTACACTTATCAAGGGTACCAGAATTTGTCAGAGATTTGGGATGAATGGCTAGGCTTAAAACCTTCCCCAACTTCATATTACACACTCTATCCTGACTGACCCCTTTTCCTGCCCTTCCATCTCCAACTTAGTCTTCTACTACAACCCCCATCATCACCTTCGTACTTACAGCAAACACCTCTTTGACATATATAAACCCAATAAAAATATGGGAAAGTCCCTCCAGAAATACTCTGTTACCCATGCTTGGAACTCATTCCCTCAAACATAAGAAGCATTTATCAAAAACACCTGTTCAAGTACATGGTCCTGCCCTTGTATAAATCCTACTTGGTCTAGCCTCTTCTCTTCTCATCTTTAACTCCTTTTCCCTATTCTACTCTTTACTTCCTTGTACTTGCCTCATATACCTTTATACCTCCCTCTCCCCTCACTTCCATAGGATATATATTCATATATATATTTATTTAAAAAAAAAAAAGAAAAAATGTTGATGGAATGGTTTGTCTATTTATATGTACTTCATGTGTGATATTCTCTAGACATGTCAATTGTTATTTAACCTACTCTATGTACATATATTCTCTAACTGTTGATTTTCTTATTATGTTTCATGGTGGTTTGAAAATTTTATTTTTGATTAGATTTTTATTAGAAAAATATGTAATACTTCTTGAGCTTTTCTCCTCAGGTCTCCACTGAAAATGGGCCCCTGGCTCAGATGGACTAACCCAGTTAACAAATGTCAATAAATAAATACATAAATAAGGCCCTTGTGGTTGTTAGCCTAGTAAACACCTATGAACCTATAATACTGAATACAATGTCTTACTTCTTCCAGAATCCTGTTGCTGAAAAGACTTTAAAACAAGCATTTGTGTTGTTTCAACATTGCAACAATCAGCCATGCCTTATTCAAGTCTTATAAATACTACAGTGATGCCACTATGTTTGCTCTCCTTTTTTTCCTCTTTCCATTTCTTATGTTGTCTTTGACTCCAATAATTATATTCTTTGTATTTTGTTGTTTACTTTTTTAATTCATACTTTGTAACATTGTTTTCTCTCATGACATCAATTTAACATTGATGTCATATCCATGTTTTTACTTGCTCTTTATTTTTCTTGCTTTCAGCTATGACAGTGGATGGATTCCTGCTTGGTATTTTCATTTCCTTTATTATGTTCTTCTCCTTGAATATATGATCACTTGCAAACTATTTCCTGCATTTGCTTATGTTTTTTCTGGTCATTAAAAATGCTGCTTAAAGAACATACTGATGCGTGTATGCTTACATTTTCCATTAATCTATTATAGTGTAATATTGTTTTTGCATACAGTGCATGCAACAAATGTTTTTTTATTAGCAGCGCAAAATGAATGTCAGGCCATCATATTATTTTACAGTGCATCAATGTATTCATAGATCTCTCCAGAAGCAACATCACTTTTACCCAATGATGAACAACATTTAAATGAATATAGACATTCCAAATCCTGACTTCAAAATGATTGCCTTCTCTTCAGCAATATAAGATATTTAGAAGACTTCGGAATGCCTTTATGCTACTCATCTTCAAAACTTAGATCTGGGACTAATGAGAACTGTTGTCTTCTTTATTTCACAGTTGTACACTCTTGGAGGCATTCTAGGCAACTAACCATTTCAAAACTTGCCTTGGGTGTCTGAAGATTGCTTTGGAAAAGTACTAATGTTTGATGGCCTCTCTTCAGGTCTTGGTAAGTCATTCATCTAGTGCTTTTCTCAGTCATGCATCAGTCATTCTTGTACTTCTCCAAAAAAGACATTATTGTTATAACCCTGTTGCCCTTTGACCTTTCCTAATCCTTAGATTGGTCTTCAGCTATGGATGCATTTCTCAGCAACCATTAACATTTTAGCTTTGCTACGGTCATGGCCACCAAAGTAACTATGGTCCATAAGTACCTGGAAGTGGTTTCACCATTTAGATAATACTTTGTGGAGCATTGCTAGGTGTTTCTTCATATACTGTTGGCTCTTCAGTCAAAAACTTAATGGGAACCCCAATAGACAGTAGCAGGCAAAGCTGTCATCATAGGGTTTTGATGTAGTTTTGGTGATTTAAAGCATTTTCTAATAATTGTAACACTACTTATTTTAGTTTCTCATTTATTCTACCCTTCCTACCCAAATGACAAACACCTGCTAGGCATATAGAACTTTGTATGGACAAGATATGTTCCAGTGTACAGTCACAGAGCTTTTTTAAATGTGTGCAATCTTATTTCCTTCTTTTGTTACAACTTAAGTTAAGACAATACTGTATACATTGACAAGAGGGCTTTCTTTAATACTAAATTACATAGATTTCCAAGTTCAGGTGTCCATTCCCAATGATGGGTATTCTTCATTTAATAATGACCCGCCATTACAGTTAACTATTCCTGAGTCATAAACCTCACTTAGTATGAAAAATTAGCCCAAATCCTTACACTAGTCCATTTGTATGATCACCAGCCTCTCAACTAACAACTGCTTCTTTGGGACAGTGAAACTAGTTTTATATTTTATTTATTTATTTTTGTTCCTTAATTGGTAAAGTAGGCTGATCCATAAAGGAACCATTTTAGCAACAGCCTGAAAGTGATACTAAAAGCCAAAAGAAGATAGGTTGACATTTCAAATCTTAGAATGCCTCTATGCTACTCAACCTAAGGTTTTGGATCTGGGTCCAGTGATTGCTTCTTAGATCATTGTGCTTACCTAGGTGACAAAATATTACAGTCCTGGTGACATTTTGGGGATCATTCCATTTCACAATTTACCTTGGGTATCTGCAGTCTCCTGTTGAATGGAGCCAATGTTCTGATGGCCTCTTCTCAGGCCTGGTATGTCTAGTCAATATCCCAGTCATGCTTCACTTATTCCTGCTTCTATGGAAGTCATTATTCTTATATTCCTGATGCCGATTGAAGTGCTCTTAATTCTCAGATTGTTGTTCAGCTGTAGATGCATTTTCCTGTTAATCATTAATGTCTTAGTTTAGCTAGAACTATGGCCACAAAGGTCACCGTGAACTAATGAGGACCTGGCAACTAGGTCCACTCCTTGTGTAATACTCTGCATTGAATTTGCCATAATAGCTCATTAGACCACTCTACTGTTTTGACTAGGTCAACACTCTTTGTCTGCATTCAACAGATCTCAAGATGGCAAATTGACTGGCCCCCAGGACAAAGTGAAGCCAAAGTAACAGAATAGGAAATTCATGGAATCCTTCATCCATCATATGATGTTTACCAAGAACATTGAAAAGTTAAAACAGCAGTGAACTAGTCCACTGTGAATTCTTTGACCAGATTTTGCAAATGGTGTTATTATCACTGTTGGAGATAATTAACTTCATTCAAATGATGTATAAAATATACTGTGTGAGTGTTACAGACTTACATGACATTATGGAGAGGAAGGAGAGCACCTACTCTATTAGTAATCCTGCAGAAAGTACCCAGTCTTCATTTAGCACTGACATCAGTTTATTTATTTGTCTTTGACAACTGTGACAGCCCATCCTTAGCTCAGGTTCACCATGATCTAAATAGGTATAAGTATGCCATCTGAATTTACATTTTAGAAAAACAAAATTGAAACATATATATCTATAACACTTTCTGAGTTCAGAGGACAATGGCTCTATAACCCATCTGAAAGAGCAATCATTAACAGAGACTACTATAACACAAAAATTGATTAGTGAAATATTTCATCAGAAGAAGCAGTCACTGTCAGGCTGTAATAATGTACAAGAGCTAATGGTATCAAAGTCACTGACAATATAACATGCACCATTTTCATGATATGTTTTATATATTGAAAAGTGACCAGAAGAAAATACTTGACCTAAAAAAGATGGATATAAGATAATAAGAAGGTAACCATTTGAAATGTCAGGACCCACTGCAGAGAGAATGGCTGAAAGGTCGGACTTACATATACTAAGTCTGAGATATAATTTGGTTACACAGCAGATTGAATTCTAAGTCCTGCATTACAGAATCTCCATTGCAGAGATCTGATCATTTATGTGTTATTTTTAAGACTGTTGAATCTATATCTCCACAGATTAAGAAAAGGGCCATTATTAAAAAAATGTATCAATCTGGCTTTGTAGATAATTAAGGCAGATATTTATTATGGAAGTAGGAATCTTGCTTGAATGGTCTTACAATATATGAGCTCTGAGAGACATTTTATACTTATCTAAACATTTTGACTGAATGTTTTGTCCTTTCTGAACATTCCTGTGGGAATTGAAATAATTATTTTCCATGGTGGAACGGGAAGCTTGCAAAGCTGAAATAAAAAAAAAAGATACAATTATGGAGGTATTACCAGGTTCATCCAATTCAGTCAATAAAAGAATTTATAATAAATTAAAAAATCCTTTTCAAAATGTATTTGTAAATCAAGATGTTACGAAATTAATTTCACTATGAATTTAAAAGATAATAACAAGGCTTAATATCTGAGTAAACCAGGAATAGCATTAAAAGTCAGTTCAAGCTGCATTAATGAACCCAAATAATTGGTAAACCAATTTGCTGAAGGTTTTTAGTAGCTCACAAAATTGTACACCAATGATGTCTATTTTTCCTGTGGTAAACTAGGAATTGCCACTTCTGCAAGAAGAACATATACAGCAAGTTTTGCTAAATATTAAGATATTTTATCCACCAGATTAGATTATCTAAATGGATACTTTATGAGAGGGATTATTGATAACATGTATCTCTGTTTAATGTATTTATTTCAGAAATCCTTGAACAAAGGCTATGTGCCCAATTAATGGAAGAGGTTATTGCCATTTCAGTTTCAAAAATAAATTCAAGTCATCATTCTGTTAAATGATTATAGACCTATTAGCCTCACTTGTATTCTAGGGAAGTGTTTTGGGTAGCCAATGAGTTTATCTTTTAAACATAAGTTTAACTTTAGTACTGATATTTTTCAACATGGGTTAATTCCTGGTAGGTAAAGTTTATCAAATCTGATTATTTTTTATGAATATGTTGAAAATTCACTGGACAAAGGCCTGGCTATTGAATAGCTTATCTGGAACTTGACAAGGCCATCATTTCTGTTCCTCATGCAGTCTTTGTCAATATCTTGAGTAAGGCAAACATAAATGTCCATGTTTCAAGAAGAGAAATAAATTGATTATTAAGCAGAATGTGCAGAGTTAGAATTAGAAACAAATGTTCTAATTCTTAGATTATTTGTAAAGGTATACCACTGGGCCCATTATTATGTGGTCTATTAATCTCTTATTACTCAACCTCTGCTCACATATGGCTTAGCAAATTTGTCGATGATATAAAAGTTGTTATGTTGACATTAATTCAGTTGATCATTTTCATCCTCAAAGATATTTTGATAATTTAGCTGTGCAGGTACAGTTGAAGGGTATGAAATATAACAACAATAAATGCCCTGTTTTGCAACTTGGGGCCATTGGCCATTACGATCCTTAAAGCTTTGGATAATTATATCTGCTCTTCTCAAATCAGGAGAAGGATTTGGGTATTTTATTAGGATTTTTCCTAACATTCGATGTGCACATTAAGAATATTATTAGTAAGTACAATGGTCTTGTTAAAAATATTCTTCATAGTTTTTGGACTAGGGATAGAAGTGTTATGGTTACGTTATATATAGCTGCCATATACCCTGTTGTTGAATATGGTGGTTCCTTTTGTATTTTAGGTATCTCCCAACTTAATATCTTATGATAAGAGGCTTGAAAAAATATTTCTGTCTTTAATTGCATATAGACTGCTGAGGCCTGGTTTAATTTTGTTTTTTAAGTGTTTAAGTGGTGACATTCTGGCTGAATAAAAATATTTTGGTTTGGCTTCCAATTATTAGATCTAAGTTAAAGGTGATTTTTTTCGTTATATAGCTTGTAGTTTACATAATTCCTTGCCAAAACATATAATATGTGCCAATAAACTGTTGATTTTTAAGGCACTTCCAGATTTATGTTGCAAACATATTCTTTTTTTGCTTCAGAAACTCTAATAAAGTAAATCTTAAATGGCCTATATAAGCTCTGATTTTGGAAATTACTTCAGTGAATCATTGAATTGAATTGTTGACTGCTGTAATAAAATATGGAGGTGCTAACAGTATTAGTGACACTTCAACAAAAATTATTACGGTCGACCTAAAAGAAGGACTAAATACAAATCATCTTCATATAAAACTGTCAAAACCATTGATGAAAATCTAACAGGGATTTGTTAAGCAAATTAAAAATCATGCTTTTCTACTGCAGAATGAAAGAGTCAGAGTTACTGATAGATATCAGGATAAGACTGTAGAACTAATTGGACAGGCAGTCATGCTGTTCATTGTGTGATGTTTTGATAAACCAGGACATTTTTTATTCCCCCATCCACCCAATGCTTCACCTTCCTGTACCCTGTAAGCTTAGTCGTTCATCCATGGGTGAGAGACAGACATGCCATGCCTAGATGGGGAGAGAGCTCATCAAATTTTGTGTTGCTGACAAAGGAAGCCCTATCAGCCCATCCATCCCCGTATGAAGTAAGAGTCAGGCATTAGGGAGTCAGCCAGATGCTAATCCCAAGTAGATCCATGGGCTTGTGGACTAGTGGTAGTTACCTGATTAAGGGATATATATATATATATATATATATATATATATATATATATATATATGGATCCCTATCATATGATAGAAACCTCATTTGACTGAGACCATAAGACTGAAATTTCAAAAAATTTCAAAAGACTGAAAAGTCACTTGACTGAAACCCATAAGACTGAAACCCATAATAGCCAATTTCAGCATAGTAAATTTTTAAACCGGACCATATAAAACCAAACTAGGTGGGAGGCTACACCCCCCAAACTCCCCAATGTGGGGGGCTGTGCCCCCACACCCCCACCTATATATTCTAACTCCAGGACCGCACTACAGTGGGGAAAAGGGCATAGTAGTGGCAGCATGTAGACTACTGTAAGGTACATGAAAGGTATATCCCCTTATGTTAAAATTAAGTATTATGGGTTTCAGTCTTATGGGTTTCAGTAAGTGACTTTTCAGACTTTTGAAATTTCAGTCTTGTGGTTTCAGTCAAATGAGGTTTCTATCATATGATAGGGATCCATACATGTATATATATATATATATATATATATATATATATATATATATATATATATATATATATATCTATATATAAAAACGTTGCCCTGTTTGATTCTCAGCTAAAGCGTCTTCTGTGTGGAGACATGCGTGAATGGGCATACCTTTGTTGAAGGTTGTGCATCAGAGCTGGCAACTCGGCACGTAAAAATCTACTGCCAATCATTAGCGGACTGGATTTCCGCTGTGGCGACCCCTAACCGGGAAAAGAGAGAGAAAGTGAGCATGGTCCCACACATGTCAATTCCCCCAGCTCAGAGGTGCAGGCCCTGCTTCTGCTGTGCAAGCCTGCCCAGCCCCTTGTTGCAGTGAACATCTACCCAGTGGTAGACATCATTAAGATGGTATGCATAGCCTCCTCAGTGGCAGGCATCATTAAGATGGCATGCATAGCCTCCTCAGTGGTAGACATCACTAATACAAAGTGTTTAGTCTCCTCAGTGGTAGACATCATTAATATAATATGCATAGCCTCCTCAGTGGGAGACGTCACTAATGTAGAATTCCTAATGCCTTTAGGGGTAGACATCATTTATGTGGTATACCTAGCCTCCTCCCTCCTCCTGCTGTTTAAGCCGGTATCAGCCACTTCAGCTCTTCCTGTCTGTCCAGTAACTACTATGCCTGTGCTACTATTTAAACAATAGTATAAAATAGTATTTAAACAAGGATTACCAGTGAGATAGTTAGGGCTTAATCCCTCTACACTATGCGTCAGGATGTTCACTTCTGTTTTTCATCAAAAAGTGTGGATTCAAGCTAGTAAGCTAGACTATAGAACTGTGAGGGCAGGAAAGTTACCCTTTCTTCCAGTGTTTTGCAATGGTGCTAGTATATTTAGATAGCTAGTGTTGTTCAGAGATGTGTCCCTGCAAAATTACATTTTTGTTTTGTACTTTTGTTAAAGTCAACAATATGCATTGTTAAGTGTTTATTTAAAATAATTGCTGAATGTTGGACTGATAATTAGCCATATATCCAGCTGTATATGCTGTCTAACAAAGTGTTGTACCCTGAAAATGTGGTATTTTAGCATATATTTGTACAATCAAAATATTTTAAAAACTGCATGGGATATGTGTTATACTTCACTAGACACAGTATACTAGAAAATTCAAAAATTAGCTCAGCCCACTACGAATCAACAAGTTCTGATGAAGTCTTGGATTTTGGAATGTATATTCATTGGTGCACAATTTCCTGTTATTCATTTTTTGATTATTTTACATTATACTAGTAAATGCAAAAATCCAAAAGTTACAGTATGCAAGACCACCATTCAACCAGGAAGTGATAAAGATAGCAAATTTGCATTAATTTCATATTTTTTAACATTTTATTAGTGTCAATTATAAATATTATGATCGAGAGAAAAACACACTGGGAAACAGAGTTAACAGAGAGGGCAACAGTTTAAGGAAAACATATAGTGTCACAAAATAATATCTACCTCATTAAAGTACTGTGTTGCTGCGTGGAGAAAAGGAAAACAGATTTTCAGTTGAAGTTAGGAAATCAGCAGAAATGTTTTTGCTAACAAATGAACAGATGTCTGGTACATTCTAAACCGCAAGGATTTACACCTACTGGGCAAATATTAATAATTAGTGTTCATCACTAACACTTTTTGTAAATATTAGTTTGAAAAAAGTATCACTGCCTCTTGGACCAGGTTGTGGCTAAAAACAGTCTTTGTACCAGTTCACTTACCTAGTTAACAAATGTAGCTAACTAACTATGAAAAGAGAAACACACTCAGTGAAGTGAATGCCTCTCCACTCGAAAAAGTATATTAACGTAATAGACAGCAAAAATATGGCAGAGACAACCATGCAGCAACAGAATACGAACTTCCACTAGTAAAACAAAATCCAAACTTTATTGTTGTACACAGGTAAGCGCTTTCACAGTCGCTTCATCAAACCAAGAAACACCTATCCCAAAACTTAGCCATTCAAAACTTGTGACATAATTAACTAATTGGATAATAATTAAATAAAAAACTAATTAAACAACCTGTTATGTGAAAAACATAAAATGCTTAAATAAAATCCTATTGTTTGAAACTTTGTTATTATAAATATGTTCATCATATAAAACAAATCAAGCTCAGCTGAAGACAAATATATGAAAATATATAAAAATATAGAATATAAAAAATATAGGATGTATATGTATCATAGGGAAAAGTACCTTGCTTACATAATAGTTGTGGGAATAAAAAGGGTTAAATAGTTGGTCTACTCTATCTAGGTAAAACCTATAATCTACGTGATTTCAAAATAGGTTGAAGGGAAGCTCTTTCATTGATTTTGTATTTGAAATTTTGTATAACCCAACCAGTGATAGAAATAATATGTTTTAATGTTTTTACCTTTGTGTATTGTAGTCACTGTCATAGACATGTTTACATACTTTAATGTGTTTATATACTTTAATGTTGTTTTATTACTGGTTATCAGCAGTTGTCACTTTAACTTTAAAGTGTGTTTGTTTAAGTAGATCAAAGTGATGCAATTGGTGAATGCTGATCACCTGTCTTACTTATAAGGAAGGTTTTTTATTGCTGTAACTGTTTCTGAAGAAGTTTGCTATCAGGCTGACGAAAAGCGCTTTAAACAGTGGAATAAATAGTGTTATTTGACTCTTCTCAGACTGTGTTGCTGGTTTTTCGAACCTGTTTTTGGATTTATTTATTTTCAATGATACATGATTTAGTCATGAGTTTAATATTACACAAGAATTGGGTAAATACCTTGAGGTAGAGTACCCCATGGTTCCGGCTATACAGGGCCTGCCTAAAATTCATAAGAACAGTTTAAATCCCCCATTACAACCTATAGTTTCAGGAAAGGGGTGGTGCACTGAACCTTTTTCAGTTTATGTAGAAAAAATTCTTCGACCTGTATTAGAGAAGAATGTGACTGTTCTCAAGGACACTAAACAATTTCTGATAGACCTGTACAGTTTCACAAGTACATTTGTGATGAGTCCTAATACTTTATTCATCACATTGGATGTGCAATCCTTGTTCACTGTTATTCCAAATGAACAAGGTATGGAATCAGTCAAGGAATATTTAAATAAGCACAGTGATATTGATAGTAAAAATATTGATTTAGTCTGCCTTTTCCTTAAAGTAATTTTGGAAAACAACATCTTTGTATTTGAAGAAAAATTCTATATGCAATGTGATGGCGTAGCTATGGGCACTTCATGTGCCAATAGCTACGCCAACATGGTTTTAGCACTATGGGAAGAGGAATGTTTATAACTGATATGTTTAAGAAACATGTATTGTTTTATCGATGTTTTGTCGATGATGTCTTTTTAATTTGGAATGGGAAGGCTGAAGAATTAGAACTGTTTGTAAATATAATGAATACCATGACAGATTATCTAAATTTCACTCTGAAATATTCTGACAGCAAAATAGAATATTTGGATGTATTCATAGAGAAAGTACTGGACAACTATATTAACACTGGAGTATTTAGAAAAACAAGCCATAGAAATACCTTGTTACACAGACGCAGCATGCATCCCTCATACATTTTTAAAAACATAATAAGAGGGCAGGGAATGAGAATTTCCAGACTCAATGCAACGGATGTAGGATATCAAAATGAGTTAGCAAGTTTCAAGAACAGACTCCTCAATACAGGATATAATGAAACAGAAATAGAAAGAGGCTTGTTAAATTTGAATGACTTAAGAGAAGATAGAGCAGCCCCATATTTTTCTAGTAAGGTAAACCCAATTAGTGAAACAAGGAATGATTCCTCTTATATTAAAATTCCCATGTTTTACAATAATGATAATGGGGCTATATTTGAGATTATAAATAATCATTGGAAAATATTCAACACCAAAAATGATTTTAAGAACATTGTTGGTGAGAGACCAGTCTTTAGATTTGAAAATAAACCCAGTTTGAAGAGGTTATTATGTCAGTCCGTACATAAAGACACCTATATAGGGGGAAGAGGCACAGTGCCTTGTGGTAAATGTAATTTTTGTGGATTTATAAATACTAGAGCTAATTTTATTCACCCAGATACTGGTAGAGAATTTAAGTTTAATGTCAATGCTAGTTGTGAAACTCCACATGTAGTTTACCTGGCAGTGTGTGATACATGTTCAGCATTCTACGTTGGAAAAACTAATAGGATTTTTAGAATTAGAATTAAAGAACACCTATATGCTATAAGAATCAAACATATTAATAATGCTTTAGCTAAACATGTAATAAATCAGGGTTACACTCATACTTTTAGTTTCATGGTCATAGACATAGTTACACCTATAATCAGGCAAGGAGACATTAGAAATGGCACGGAGAAGAAGGAGATAAACTGGATTTTAAGGCTCAGAGCCGATAGAGGAAAAGGGCTCAACGAAAGAGCTTCCCTTCAACCTATTTTGAAGTCACGTAGATTATAGGTCTTACCTAGATAGAGTAGACCAACTATTTAACCCTTTTTATTCCTACAACTATTATGTAAGCAAGGTACTTTTCCCTACGATACATATACATCCTATATTTTTTATATTCTATATTTTTATATATTTGTCTTCAGCTGAGCTTGATTTGTTTTATATGATGAACATATTTATAATAACAATGTTTCAAACAATAGGATTTTATTTAAACATTTTATGTTTTTCACATAGCAGGTTGTTTAATTAGTTTTTTAATTAATTATTATCCAATTAGTTAATTATGTCATAAGTTTTGAATGGCTATATAAGGACTGAGTTTTGGGATAGGTGTTTCTTGGTCTGATGAAGTGACTGCGAAAGCGCTTTTCTGTGTACACCAATAAAGTTCGGATTTTGTTTTACTAGTGGAAGTTCGTATTCTGTTGCTGCATGGTTGCCCCTGCCATCTTTTTGTTGTCTATTACGTTAACTAACTAACTAACTAACTAACTAACTAACTAACTAACTAACTAATAACTAACTAACTAACTAACTAACTAACTAACTAACTAATGTGTTAGAGCCAGTGACCCTAAAGCATGTAGTAATATGACAGTTCTGTTGAGAGTTTTACAGGTAGGTTTAAAAAAACATAATTTCAATTTTCACAAGTACAGCAATATCACAACTAGATTATGCAGTATTATATGTGGTTAACAATGAAAAAGAAATGTTGTTATTAGGTTAGGAAACATTTAAATGAAATGGAGAAAGTGGTTTTGGTCCTTGCATGTCTAAACTAGGTTTTTAGATTTATTCAACTTCTCAGTGTCATATAAAAGAGTGATAGGAGACTTTCTAGTTGTGAGGATGATTATTCATATAATGTATAGCATCTGAATATCATCCCTGAACATTGCAGCCTAGGGACTATCCAGAAAATTTTCAAAAGGAATCATATTTACTACCCATATGAAATTAACTGATTTAGTGAAACTGTGGTCCACTTATGGAGCACTTTATAACTGTGATAACATTAGAGAAATAATATCACTAGATTCTTTTAGAAAGACTTTGAATTTATGCATAAGGGCTAGGGTGTATCAGACATGGTGGTTTTAAAACATTCATAGCCATTACACACACTCACACACACACACACACACACACACACACACACACACACATATATATATATATATATATATATATATATGTGTGTGTGTGTGTGTGTGTGTGTGTGTGTGTGTGTGCATGTATGTAACACAAAAATATAATAGAAGTCTTTTAAAAGTCAAATTCCTTAAGTTAAGGACATGCTGTACCTGGGAACTTAACCAGCAATTTCCATTTGCGGCTGTTTCTGCACATGACTGTTAAAGAGTTCATGTTTTCAAAACAATAAGCCACCTTTCTTTGCTATGAAGGGGAAATGGTGATACAGGGCTTCCAGTTCTGTCGAATAGCCCTAGCACCTCTACAAAAAACTTTGGAGTGCTAAGGGATAGATACAATCATTAAATTAAATAAAAGGTACTGCTAATGAGACTGAAGTTGTCCATAGTTACAAACATGCTGGCTGAAAGGAAAGTCATCATTCCATGTTTAGTGAACATTCAGTCAACCATAAGTTGCCAGGTACCTATGGAGAGGAGTAGATCTCCAAAAATTAGACTAACTGGCCTTATATTTCTGAGGGTTTATAAAGAGCAGAGGATGCTGTATGAAATAATATGTATTTTCTATGAGAAACATTTTTAGTGAGAAAGATCTAGTGGAGGAAAGAGATTTGGAATTATTGTCTGGTGGCCTGAAATTTATGGTAGAGCAGAGGAGGCTTGCTTGTAACATTATTTTGAGATTGAACTGGATGCAGCTGATATTTTAAATGCTTTTGGAGAAAATAAATGTATAGTATGTTAATGGAAGGACCAATGACTGAAAAGATTGTGCAGAGTAATAACTCCTTGATGCAAGGAGGGTGGTTTGCTTTTTATTATTTATAGTTTAATAGAGAGATAAAATGCAATATTTAGTAAAAATATATAAAAAAACAGACAGACCAGGCATGTCTATAGGTTAAAAGATATGACAGTGAAAAAAAGCAATTGAATCCATTAACATTGTGCACATCCATATGAAATATTGTAAATCCATCTCATATGTAAATGTGGGTCTATATCAGCTTATCGAAAGCTGATAATATCGAATGCTAGCTGATCGACCACAAAAGGTCGAACAACCAAAATAGCGAAGACACGAAACAGTGATGTTTTTTTCCCCAGGGAAAAAAAATCGCTGGGCCTTTGTCGGGAATTTTCCATTTCCTCCACTTTGGTGTGATCTCACAGTTGGTATATTTAAGTAGGGGGGGCAAAGCCCCCCACTTTATGTTGTGTTTTTTTTTTCCCGGAACAGCGATTTTTTTTCCCCTGGGAAAAAAAAATTGTTGTTCCGTGTCTTCATTATTTTGGTTGTTCGACCTTTTGTGGTCAATCAACTAGCATTCGATGTTATCAGCTTTCGATAAACTGATATAGACCCTGTGAATGTATATGTCAAATATTGAAGTAAGTGGCAAAGGGCTAGCTGCTCATGTCAAAACCTATAGTGTCAAAAATGTAATTTCAGGACCAGAAAACATTGATATCAGGTAAGAATATGCACAGATATAACAAAACATGTAACATCATGCATTTTCAGGCATTTACAACTGAATGTAAGAACGATTAAAAGTTTTGTAATGGGACTGCACCTTTTGAACCCTATACCATCACAATTTAATATGTCATCTCTAAGACCTAACTACAGTGGACATTATAGTTTTTTAGCAAAAACAATTCTTCCCTTTACTCTTTAATTAATGCAACCTTAGAAAATGTGGTGCTGTTGCCTTGGTGAAAAGCACTTTTATTAATTCAGTTAACAGATATGGCAAGCCTTTAGCCTCTCTATTTCTTCATATTGCACACTATTACTCAACTAATGAAGTCTCCCCCAATACATGTCTCCTTTCTCAGCTTCTTCCTACTCTTCCTTAACTTGTCTTCATTTCTACATTCCCACACCATTTATACTTTGTTGTATATACTATATATGGTGAATAGCTACTGTGTACAATACATTTTGATCCAGTTATGTAAGAAATCTTACAGTGTAAACGCTAGTACTTGTTTTTTAGCTGCACTTGTTTTCTTAATAACTTATAATCATACTTTTAGTTACAGTGCTGACTGCCTGCTCGTAAGATAAACTTAAGTAGTAATCATTATATATGCAGCCATTTAAAATGTTATCTGCTGTCTTTGTTCTATTGCACTGTCTCAGGCTGAGCCTGAAAATTGTTCATTGGAATTAGTGTTCTACTCTTCTAAACAAATGAAAACAAGTAAATAAATAAATAAACTTAAAATATGTGTGTGTGTGTGTGTGTGTGTGTGTGTGTGTGTGTGTGTGTGTGTGTGTGTGTGTGTGTGTGCATGCACGCACCTAGGTGGTCACACAGGAAGACAAGTAGGGAATCAAGAGTTTGGATATTTGTGTTGGCTTGCTGTGACCTGTACTTTATCAGGAATATTATATTAGTAAATGTAGAAGTCCAAAACGTACAACCTAGCAAGATCACCGTATAAAAAAGAAATTGATAAATCCGTACGGAATGATGCACTGGGTATTCGCCCTGTAAAAGTGTTTTTTAATAGCAAAATTTTCTTTCTTTTTTTTTTCCTTGTTATTAAAAAGAAAGAAAAATGTAAGGTAAAGAACTGCTAATTGATCATGTAGAAACAAAAGTTACAAAAAACTCAATACAGGCTGGTCCCACAGATTGCTTCCTCCAATACTGTTTGTTACCCAACATCAGAAATGCAACAAATTCAGTATCAAAAAGATATATCATCAAATGTGACAACGCATTTATGTTAGCAGCACTTTTTCAGTGTAGCTACTGCAATTCACTTTTCATCATAAAGATTTGTACATTTCGATTTTGTCAGATCAAAAACAAAATTCTGCTGGATACTTATGCTAATCCAAGATTCCAAAACAGAATGATGCTAGATCACTGCACTGAATACAATTTCAACATTAGAGCATTTTTTCAAGCTAGAACTCACTTACCTATTAACATCTGACAGTTATCTAATATAAATAATATAAATTGAGAGGTCTAACAACACACTGACTTTTTTAAAAGCTCTAAAATGCATGTAGGAGAAGACATTTTATTAGTAAAATATCATCATAATAAAATGGCTGCTGGTGTCTCAATAAACTATTCTCAAATGCAAAAGCATGAGCCATATTAATAAATAAAATAAAATAAAATGTTTTTATGTGTTTTATGGCATGCATGAAGGGATATATTTAGAATTATTGTTGTTAAATGGCACAGCTATAGCTCTGTAAAAAAGTATATGTTTCCATGTACTTTAAAAGTGTCATGGGTAAAAACAAAAAATATAGCTGTTATACAGGAATGTCAGCACAAAATGAATAAAGCAATCTTCATGGGAAAGTTATTCAGTCTACCACAACAACTGAATGTGAATGTTTTCTTCCCAGCACATTTCCAATTAAAACTGTGTTTACTGCTAGTGTTTTCAAAAAAATAAATAAAATGTCTCCAACACATGTACATTTATCATGTAATATAATGGTTGTGAATGATAAAAAAGAAAATACTTTTTCTGCAGGTTTATGCACTGCATGTTGTCAGTGTTATATGTTTAAAAGCTACTGCCATGAGTACATTCAAAGCAAGCAAATGACAGCAGAACCAAAGTAGAATCCAGAAAAACATTATAAGTTTTGCATGTCTAGAAAATAGCCAGAGTACATTATTACCCTGGAATTTCTTTCACAGTAATGTAAATTTGATATAATTCTATCCATGGAAGAAATGACAGCTTGTAATGATGAAAAGCATTGTGCCCCACCACTGCCTTTGCTTTCCACCAAACTAATCATAACAAGTCTAGCTGGATGGTAAATTCTGACTGAAGGTTGAGTTTGTAATAAAACACTTTTGCCACTTAGATTGCTTTGTATGATAAAATATGATCATATCCAGGCAGTAAGATTTATGAGACCTTTAGTAAAGTCATGTATACTTGTATTGTACCATGTCATCATATTTTTCATTGCTACTGCATGACTTAAATAATACTAGTCTCAGTTGCCTTAACTCTCTATAAATTATTTAACAAGTAATACTTGTTACTCATAATCCAAAATTATTGGCATTTTTTTTAAATGTTGTAGGCACTTATACAACACAGCTAAAAGTCCAACTCTTCAACCTTTGTTGACACTATACAACATGGCACAGTGACAAGTTTGCTTGCTAAACTAATCAGAAGAACCACATAGCCTTTAGCTAGAGCTATGAAATTGTGAATGGTCTACAGAAGTATTTACCGAAACCTGAACAGAACCCAGAAGACTTGAGACTGGTTATGTTATGATTTGATATTACTTTTTTCTATAGCTGTTAATTTTTGTGTTTGGTATAACAGAGTGTGGCAGCATGTCCCTTCTACATGATGTAACTCTGACATGTCTGCTGTCCCTAAAAGAAGTATTAGACAAGTTATCAGCACATAAAGTTATATGATAAAAGAGCTGCTGATATTTCTATAAATTATCCCCAAATGCCAAATGATGGATTGTATCCATAAGTTCAACAAAATGTGCTGTAAAGTTAACTGCTACAGTAACAAAGGAATGCCGGTTACTGTCAGTCATGTTTCACATATAGTATGCAATTTATATAATTGTGTTGTATAATATTCCGTTCTGTTGTTGACTGGCATCTTCAAAAATTCAGGTTTATGTAATTTGTAACAGGTCACTACAAATAAACTCAGTACTGATGAGCATAAGGGATGGAGAGCACTCTCTGTTTCATGCACTAGGAATAAAGTATAATTACTGAGGAGTTTATGGGTTGCCGAACACTGTGTTATAACTAGTTTGAGGTCTGGCATTTTCACTCTTTAGAGCATTTGACATTTTAATTATTTGTTTTTCTAATATAGACCCGTTTATTGGATGGAGAACACACTCTGTGATATCACTTGTAATAAACTCTTACTGTTGAGGAGTTTATGGGATACGGAACACACTCTGTGATGGATCACTAGGAATAAACTCTTACTACTGAGGAGTTTATGGAATGCAGAATACACTCTGTGTCAGATCACTAGGGATTGTGTGGTGCAGTAGCATTATGATACAGAATCAGCACCACACAGTGATTCTAGATTACAGATAAGGATTAAATAGAAATGTGCTAAAGGGTACTGATACAACAGCAAAACTAAATGTATAAAGCTCTCCAATAACAAAAAAACATTTAAAAAGTAGCTATGCAGTGACCAGTGAATGAGAATGTCATTCTGAGTGACAGGCAGTGCAAGTACAAATATGAAGGCATGTTTGTTTTGCACTTTGCTATAAGTGTATGTGGAGTAATAAAGACACAGGGCCAGATTAGTGAATGCCTACACTAAGTGCTGCTTTTGTGTATGTTGCGCAGCGTACAACACACACAATAATTTGCTATTTGGTATTCATTAAACAGGTCTAGACTTAGTGTAGAGCCGCAAAACAAAGGGAAATTGCAGAATATGCTAATGAAGGCCTAAACAGCTAAATTAATGCCAGTTAACCAATTTAACATGGTAGAACCATTCAGGAAGCTATAAATGTACACTCAGTGCTCACTTTTGCCCTGAACTCCAAAATCCTTTGGAATACAGGCATGATTGCACTTACAAAAAATGTTAGAGATTGCTGCTGCTATCATTAACCTGTATGTGCAACAGACTTTAATTCAAGGTGCTGCTGATGCTGATTTTCCAACAGGGCATCTAGTAGGAGATGTAAGTTACACAGCCCTGGCTCATGACACCCATAAGAAACCCACACAACCCCATTCAAGAGGGATACAATGAGGCCCACACTCCAACTATAACTGTCATAGAATGTATGTCTAAATTGCTTAAATCAATTTTTCCTTGTCTATACACATCAGGAGGTTCCCTGCAGTATGACCCAGCCACCTCTGCCCAAATACTCACAGTATGTGCCATGTTACACAAAAAACATTCTAAGGAAATAGCTTCAACAAGGACAACAATGGGCAGGACCCCAGTTTCAATGATCACTGACATGACCAGTAGCAGCAGCAGCAGATACAGATGCAGAGTCTTAGGGAGAACCACCAGTTGCAGATAGTGCTACCAGATGGAGGTGTGCACAATATGCCTGGCTCTGGCTAAGAGACAAAGGATAGCAGACATACTCACTACCTAGATAGCATCAGACAGAGACAACCTCATGGACACAATTTGTGCCTAAAGTAATGCAAGGCAAGTGTGGAACCTGTAAGAAAAAATATATATATAATCAAGTGCTTCTTATGGAAATATGTATTTTCCCCTAAGCAGAGCATTTTTCTGAGGTGTGCACTTATGTCAGTAATAACGTATATGACTGATGTTTGCACAATGCAGCTATGTATTCTACCTAATACTGTGCATCAAGCATTTCAGTTGACCACTATGGAACAGATCAACGATAGTATCATTTTCAAAAGTACAGCAATAAGCTAGACTAAAATACATACTGTTTTGACTGCATTAATTACAATAGAAACTGAAATACAATGAAGTTCAGCAATTATATAACCAATCATTCATAACTAAATAAAAATCAGAAATCAAAATCTTTCTTCTGTAATACATATTTATAAAAGCAAGCTTGTAAGTAAGCAAGCATTAACTATCCACTCAGCTCATCAGACATATATGCAACCCTAAGTCACAAAGAAATGTGCAAATGGCAGGGCACAGTCACCATCATTTGCACATAGGAAGGGGCTGGCAAGATGGCAAGGATAGCACCAAAGAAGTGAGTGTGTGTGTGTGAGTATGAAGCACATGCATTTATTAAAGTATACGGTTGTCATGCCAGTAATAACAGATGTATAGAAGTCAACAGTACTGTTTAGATAGCTTGCATATGTGTGAGGTGGTATGTGCAAATTTTCTTTTTAAATGTGTATATGTGTGTCTGCATGAACACAAGCACTGTGCTAGCACTATGTCCTGGTCTTCTCGGACAGCTGTTAGCTGTGCATGGTGGAGTGCTCAGTTCAATGTTGTCATCCCCAACCATGAGAACTACCTCTGCCAGGAGTTGCACTGCTATTTTCACAACCCTGGCTAGAAGTTGGGGTGCTACCTGAATGTGAACAACATCTGCTGGATGAGCTCTCATCACATCTACATGCAGGACCATGACACAGTGGCCTACCATTTCTGGATGTGAACACTGCAATCACACACAGCAGTGGAAATAGTGTCACTACATGAGTGGGATCTGGCATGGCCACATCAGCTAACAACAGATGAGGTAGCAGCTCTCTGGCCACATGGATGCCCACCTTCTCCCAGCAAACGTTCTTTTACAGACACTGCCCAATCCAGTGTATTACTCATCCTGTCCAAGAAGTCAACCACACAGTTCAGGTAGTCATGCACATAAGAATGCATGTCATTTAGTACCTGCAATATCTCTGCTGATGCCCTGGTGGAGAGTGCCTGAACCTTCATTGCAGCCCAACACATATGTCTGGTCAAACCCAGTGATACACCAGCATGAGGAGGAGGGTGGACAACAGGTCTCTTTTAAGCACTTCTATCAAGCTTCCTGTGTAGCACCTCACCATCACAATGGCTATGGGGAATATCAGCCAGCTCTGCAACTGGAGTAACCACACTACCCTGATTAACTGTTTCAACCTCAACCTGTCCTGTATCATGTAGGCATACTAACTGCACCTCAAATATGGGCAGGAGATGTGGGAGCCAGAACCCATGGGCAGACTGACCCTCTGCCTCAAAACTGTGCCTCTTTATTGCTATCACTATTATCAAAGGTTCTGACATCAGGTGGTGGGAGTTCCACAATGCCATTGGCAGTTGTATGTTAAACTACAATATATGCTAAAGCAATACAACTATTAGTCTCATGTAGATCTTAATCTACCTTAAGTACAATAATAACTATAAAAATGTGCTTACCATGTGCAAGTCTGTCATCCAGATGCCCCTATATGTAAGGAAAGGAGAGGCAACAAGGCTGATATGAATCACAATGCAAATAACACAAGAAACAGAGAACAATACCTTTTACATGTACAGATTAAGAATCATCTCATTTAAAAAAATCTACTGACCAGTTGAATCCCCCAAACAAACTTATCCTCCTCAACTCTCTTTGTGTCATGTAACCCACACTTATCACTGGATCTAGGTATAGCAAACCTATAACATATATCCATATAAAGATATCTAGAATGACAATTAAATTATTCTTATGTTGCATACCTAGCAGTTTTGCTTGAGACATTCTGGGTCTGTCATCCACTTCAGCATCAACATCAATGATTCTGCATGAACCTCATTGGACAGGAATTCCTCTGTTTCAGTCAGTGGTGGCTGAGTAGCAGAACTACCCCTCCCTCCCTCTGTAGCCATCTGTTTCCAGGCAATTGCAGCTGCATTATGGCAGGTAGAGGTAATCATATCACTCGCCCTGTGTTGTAACTGGGAGTAAGGTTTCCCATGGTGTCTGATGGCACTGATGTCATTGACTTACTGCTGCCAAATCCTGTCTCAGGTAGATTTATCACCTCTGCCCCTTTCTCTAAGAGAATAGCTCCATGGTGATGTAAGGCCTGGATAATGACCTCATTTTCTGCATCACTGAATGGCAGCTTGCGGGGTACAAATGTCTTGGATGCCATAGCTCTGTATGAGATAAAACAGAAAACAGAGACAAAAAGAAATGTATAATACACAGAGAGGATGGATGTGAGCTCAATTATGTATGAATGTATGCATCCATTATGCTGCCTATGACAACACACAAGTTAAGACAGCACCCCTACAAAATTATTAAAATTAACAGCAATTATAACTGTTCTGTAATGCAGCCAACAGTAATGTAACTATGTAATACATCAAATATTAGCAATATTAACAATAATAATTCACAATGTACAAGTAGAAATTGTGAAAACTTTTACTGTGGCATCTCCACTTGTATAGAGGGTAGTCAGGCAGATATAACAACCTTAACACATTCTTTGGGCTATACATGTAAAACCACCCAACCTTGCTAAGAATATATACTACACTCTTCTGTGAAAAATGTTCAAATACCCAGAAAATACAATCTATACTATTATGTCAGGTAGCACTCTGTATAAACCATTGTAATGCAGACAAATAACTGATATACATGAGTTATGTCAACAGCAAATGAAAAAATGTGGACAGATAAGCCAATGGGTGTATTAGGAATTGCAATCCATCATTAATGTTATTAAACAAAACGCATCCTATAAAAATGGTAACACACCTTTGCAAGAAAGCAGTTTAGAAAGTAGGTAAATCTCCTCAAAGTGTAAGTAGACTTATCAAACTCTCTGAATCCAGTTTCCCCACCATGACACAAGTTCCTTAGCTACACAATTACCTCCTTATAGTGCAGATTCAGCCCTTAGAGCACTGTGATTATCCAAAGTGTTACCTCATTAGCATTTATGAATACTACAATCTGCACTAAGAGCAGGGAAGGTAAACATGGTATAAGGACCTACACAATTGCATGCACACTACCTGCTAATGGCTTGCATGTATCAATGATTAGTCTGACTCCAGGTGTGTCAATGATTAGAGACTTAACAAAAAGTCTAAAAGTGCACTGACTTAGGAGAGCAACACTCCTAACATTCAAATGCTGTTTTTTATGACAACAGTTCTTGCCTCTTACTAATAAATGTTGTATGTATTCAAGGGAGTACAGTACTCAAAGATACAGATACCACATGCCATAAAATGAGACAGCATTATTCTTAGGAAAGCATAGATAAGGGACTGAGATACCCTAAATAAAGTTGCAATGTTTGGACTATTTACTGAATATTGTGTGAGTACATGACTATCCTAACTTTTGCCAATATCACACTCATCCACATATGTACTGGCTAATGAGAAAGGACATTTTTCAGAACTTGTTTTTGTTACACCTTCAATATGACTTGATGCAAAGTTACATTTTGAATGCAAATAATCTGCATTTTCTTCTTACTTATATATGCCCAAGTCTGTGACAAATATGGGAAATAGTCTGAAGTAATTGTTCTTAATACCCTTGTTTGATGGTTCAAATCCATGAAAGTTACTGTTGCAAGATAAAGCTGAGGAAACATCAAAAATGCACATTTAAAGTACTTGTTTCAAAATGTATCCTTTGTGCACCATTTGGCATTGCAGTTTATTGACTGGCAGCAGTCAGTAGCAATGAACAGCAGTTCACCTCTTAAGGTAAAAACTGACAACTTGAATTTGGAATGCCATCAATAGCACAACTGAGACTGGCATTGGTGCACTTTTCTCAGCACTCTGGACAGTACTGAGTGAAGAAATTCAAGGTGTCAGCTACCTATCTCTGTAGCATAAGATGAAAATAAAAAATGATGCATCTGACGTTGGGTTTGAATCCTGTTTACAGATCATTTTACTGAGGAAGGCCATAATAAATACTGACATTCATTTTGGTCTATGAACATGTTGTCGTAGGAAACTCAAGCAATCTCAGTATTACTAAGGACATGCGATATGGAGGAGGTGAAATCTGAAACCTTGTAAGCTGTGGTAATATAAAAGAATAACATGACATGTGAAGAACTGTCTTACATATGATGGATTACATCAACATATCTTCCAGGCACTAATCCTGAAAGACAGATGTTTCATTCAAAATGATGTCACTATTAATTGTGTGTGCTGTGACAAAAATGATAGCAGGTCAGCTGCTCACTGTCCCCTTTTCTATTAACATGGCATTACCTAAAGTCCTGATATTATGAAACAGAAATGATAGTTGTCATGTGGCAAGGAGTTGTGTGAAGGCTGAATGTGTCAGTGTAATGCACTACTTCCTCTGTTCATTGCTAGATATTCACTATGATTCATTTCAGGTTCCTTTCAGTTGTTATCCAAAATAATGTTTGTATTTTTTTATTATTGTCTTCTATATTTGCATGTTGCTTAGCCATACACAATCAAGTTTCACAGCTTAAGGAATTAAGGAAAAAAGTGAAAATTTTAATTTAGCTTGCCTTCAGCAGCACAAATGAGCCTGACATTGGTGTGTGGTAGACAGTAATGCTGCAGAAGATGCACCTGACAGATGTACAACTCTGTGGCAGAAGCTGTTAATGAAGTGAGCTTAGAGTAAGAGGACAGATGATATAGGGTTTAAATCTGGTTTACAGATCATTTTACTCAGGGCAGTAATAATAGATATTGACACGTGTTTTGGTCTATGTATATTCTGCTATTGGAAAATAAAAAAATTCCCAACTGTAAGAACAGCATATAATATGCATGAGTATAAATATGAATGTTAAAGGGTATATATTAAGTCAGCTAAATGGCATTACAGTGAATGCCGTTTCACTGACACATAAACAAGTAAGTCCCACAAAGGCGAAACCCTAGGTCACCGATTTTTTTTCCCAGGGAAACAAATCAGTAGACCATACAACACAACACAAGAATTAAAACACAGCAGAGTGGGGGGCTTTGCCCCCCACACCCCCAATGTGAAGGGCTGTGCCCCACACACACCCCCAACTACATATACCAACTCTGTGATCATACTACAGTGGGGTAAAGGGCAATGTCATGGCTCAGGCCAAACTATTTTTTTCCCTGGGAAAAAAATTGCTGACCTGAGCTGTCGCTGTTGTGAGATTTCATTCTATATGTGTCGGCGAAACAGTATTCACTGTTATGCCATTTCGCTGCCTTAATATAGACCCAATGTTAAAGTCCTAATAATCTGTTGCAGGAATAAATTTACTTGTGAGGCAGGGGCATGTGAAGAGAATGAATGTGTCACAGTAAGGCACTTGCTACATATACCCTTTCATTGTTTAAACTTTCCTTTTGATCATCTCAATATATAGTCCTTTTTTAAATTTACCATCTGCATTTGTGTGCTGTTCGGCAGCACACAAGTAGAATTCACTACTGAAGGAAAAAAGTGAAAAAAAATGTATTTAGATTGCCATCAGTGTTGCAGTCAAGCTAGGCATAAGTGTGCAGTTGTCAACATGCTAAATAGTAATGGAAGCAGGACTATTCGACCCTGGATGATTGGACCACGGACAGTTCGACCCCAGCCAATTCGACCACAATGCAATTGTATACACTTTCATGTTTAAATTTACATTTATTGTCTATGGAAGTAGCTAGTGGACAGTTCGACCCCAGATGATTTGACCCTGGACTATTTGACCCCAATTATATAAAAAAAAGTTTTTTAAAGTTTTATAAATGCATTTTATTGCTTAACATATCAATTATGATTTTTCCACTGTAATTTAATATATTATTTTACTTTTTTATATGTAAATGTTAATTTATATAACATTTTATTTAATTTGCAAATATAATTAATTTAATTAATAACAGTTTTTTAACTTAACTTTAAAATCAATATTATTTAAAATTGCAAACATTAATACTATTTTAAATTAATATTAATAATATTATATGTATTTCAAATGCAAATGTTTTAAACAGTTATATATCCTCATGACTTATTTTTTTCTTGTTTTTTTTTTTTTTTTGAGGTAACCTTTGACATTTTCTCAGTAACTATGTGAATGCATGACCAGTATATAACATTTTTTCTTATTTATGTCAAAATATCTTTGGCTTATTTTTTTCTTGCTTTGCCATTTCAGTGGGGTCAAACCATCCGGGGTTGAACTGTATGAGGTCAAAACATCCCATACCCATATTAATGACTTAATAAAATGCACCTGTCATCTACCTGTCTCTTTGGCACAAACTTTAAATACAATGACTTTGGAGAAAAAACAGAGTTGCTGAAGGGTTCAAATCCTTAGTAAGGATAGTTTTGTTAATGGTGTTAACTGCAAGTATTGACACACATTTTGGAATATGCACCACACATCATGAAAGTGTGTGATAAAGGCTGAATATTTTATCTACTGTCCTCATGACTTGCTGGTGCCAGTGTTTTGTAGTAATAAAATTATCTATACTTCTTGCTAATGACATTTGCTGTGCATGATGTCAGAAAAAAGTTTCTAAATTGTAAGAACTGATATTTATTTTAAAGGATGAATGTTGAGATATGTATATTGTATGATTGCTTACTTATCCACATATCCTAAATATCATTTATTACAGCAAGACAGTCCACTTTCAAAATATGCCAATATGACTTATATGTGGTGTGCCACAAATGAGATGTTAATTTATGTGTGTCCTTAAGAATAATTGCCATTACCTGAACAAGTGATCAGGTGTACCATAAGTTATGATGTTGCAAGCCAATGTTGAAGGTATTATTCTTATTTATTTTTTTACTTTCATTACAATTTCAAATAATTTTTACTTTGTTGCCTTTTAAATTTGTGCTCTGCAGAGTGGCACACAAATAGGTTTCTCTGCTGAAAGAAAAAAGTGATAATTTAAATTTGAGCTGCTTTCTGTATTACAAATATGCCTGGCAATGGTATACTTTTATCAGCACTCTGGATAGTACAGAGTGAAGGTCTTCTACCTATCACACACTGTGGCACAAGGTGTTAAGTGCAATGAGCTTAGATAAAGAATACAGGTGCATAAGGGTTTGATTTCAGCTAACAGATACTTTTACAAAGGGTGCCAGAATACCATTTCTCACAACACATTGTTTAGGAATGTAAACCTATATGCCAATGAGAATGATAAATATGTTTATTGCAAGCAAATTATCAGTAATGCTTGCACAGGTAAACTTTTCTTAGTGTATATTATTAACACTTCACATATAACTCCAAGATAACGTGTGCATAATTTGTTAACAATAACAATGAGTAAATTTAATTAAAAATGTACTTGCATAAATATGATGGGCAAAATGTTGTTACAATCATCATGACTCATCATTTATCCTAGCTATGTGTTTAGGACAGTATGTTTTTTGAAGCATGTATGTAACATATCAAGCCTGTATTATTCAGGTCATGCAACTCCATTTAGATGGAATATATTTGCAAACAGAAATACTGACTTTTACATAGGAATATAGTCCTAGGCTACTTGAAGTTACACACATATAGCCCTCTCTGAAGTATATCTCCATTTATTCTGAAATTAGTAATATCTAATTTCCATACTTGAAAGGAAATTCTCCAGTGGCAATAACAATTAATAAGCTACGTTCAGTTTCTGCATTTTGTATCCCATGGTTTCATTTCCCAGCTGGTACAACACAATTTAACAGTGTGTAAGAGCCAACACCAAAATATGTCAAAGTTCATCCTATTAGTCATTCCATCACCAAGGATTACAAGCCAAGCCATTAAGCATTTCAGTGTTGGAACACTGGAGCATGTCAATAGGGTGAGCATCACACATGGCAAATCTTACTGCCATGTTTCACATCTTTATTGCTATTTGATGTAAACACTGCCAATGTGCCTGCCAAGGTATCTATATGCTTTCAATTGCACAAATGCAGTTGGCAGGACTGTGCATCAATGTGCAAAAGCTGTTACACATGAGATCTGAATTGGATACCAATTCAGACATATATTGGTAGCTTGACTTTTGCAGACATGGCTGGTGATGGAGAGGATGGTGATAAATTTAGAGCACAATGATTGGGTAATGAGAAGTCCAGGATTTTTGTGGCATGCCTCATGAAGTGCTACAGCTGTATACTGTTATAGGGTGATTATAATGGGTGTCAGTATAAAGCTGAGGCTTAGAATAGCGGGTCTATATTATAACAGTGAAAGCTTAAAATAGCGAGCATTGTATAATTGACCCCCACACCCCCTATACTTATCGCACCACAGTGGAGGAAACGGCAAAATCCCAAAAACGGAGCAGTGATTTTTTTTTTCCCTGGGAAAAAAAATCGCTGTTCTGTGTCTTTGGGATTTTGCCATTTCCATATTTAGCTGTTGATTAAACAGCGTTCACTATATTAAGTTTTCGCTTACTTAATAGGGAACTGGAATAGTTTGGCCAAGGCAGTCTCAAGTGTAAGTGACATCCCACTGACTGGGGAAACAATTTTGTCACCACTCTAGTGACATGGAAAAGTGCGGGTATGACCACCTAAGCTGAGGGAAGGATAAATGTAAGACTGCAGGCACCCCTCAGTTTTGTAAGTGTACTGATCCAGCAACAGTCAGTGATAAAGCATGCATTAGACAGCATGGACAGTTATTTGTTATGCTTTCATACTGTGTTCTTTTCTTTTCCCCCCTCTACTGTACAGCTGCAGAGGAAATAGCAGCAAACCGTGAGGCACATTAGGAGATACTAACTTGCCTCAGAGAGGCATGAAGTAAATATGCCTCAGGTCCAAATGCAAGCCAAATAAGCATTTTCAATCTCTCATTCCCATCTTGAGCAGGCATACCTCGATCTTGATATCAAGCATGTTTGCCTCTCCACTAGTGCTTGCTCCTTGCATTAGGCAATGAGTACACCATCTTAATTGTGTGTTAGTTCAATACCCAGAAGCAAGAATTAAATTTTATTACAGGATAGTATTTCTTAAATATTAACAGCAATAATGAATGTCATGAAGAAGTCAATTATGGTAAATAAAATTATTATATGTGAATGCTATATCCTATATGGCATAGTCAAATAAAGTTGCTATTTCTTATATCCTAGCAGTGAGATTTGTTTATTTTATGACAAATTAATACCTTCCCATCATCTAGATGTAGCAAAGGTGTACCTAGTCATTTCTCATATTTGTTTACGTATTGAAAAAAATTAAACAATGTGATATGTCATGGCTCTAATTCTCTCTTTTTGTCTCACCCTCACCCTGTCACCCTATTTTTTGTATCTGTCTTAAAATTCTTCTGTTTACATACCTTGCTGCTGAAAATAAAATGACCAACACCACAGACAGGTAGGCTGACCATTGGGTCTCTGCTGCCTGCCATACCTCCATTGGTAGCAGCACAGACACCCAGCACTTTGTGGTCACAACCTGTCAGTATTGTCTCCTCAACCACTGCCCTACCTGCTCCACCTGCATCAGGTAGCTTTGCCCAGGCTGCTGGTGCAGTGGTACCCACCAGGAGCAGTACAAGTGGAAGTGGTGATCTTGTCACCCAGCAGAAGCTGACAGGGCTGGTGGAGGATACAATGCAGAGTTGCCTTAGTGCCTGCATTGGCAGGGTTGAAAAGATCTTGTGTCACATTGTTAAATCAATGCCACATCCAGCACTGACCCAGGTAACTGACACAGGAGACAGTGATGACAGATCTGAGGGTGAAGACTAAATTCTGACTGTTCTCAAGCTGGATATGTGTGTGCCTTCAATGTCCCCTACCTATCCCCAATCATGGTGTCTCCCAACCTTTTGGGTCCATTATCATCCCTGTCTATTCTGTAGGTCCTGTATGTTTTTACCTGCTTCCTAACCTACCCTACCCTACCAACATGACCCTGACATTCCTAAGCCCCTTCTCCAACATTCCTCTCTTAAGGTGGCACACACCCCAGAAAAAAACAATGCCACATGCATAGCTCTCCACTTTGCCTATGTGTCACCCTAACATACTTTATTTTGTCTAGTTGGCTATGCAACATTATTCTGTTGTTGTCACCCATCCCTGGTGTGCTGACTCTACAATGTCATGAAATTCTGTGTACAATTCTACATTTATGTTGTGTACAAGTGGATAGCTATGGCGCTCTCCCACCAGCCTCCTACAAATTCCGGCATTATTTCTACTGTATCCTACCCTCTGTTTGCCATCTCCATTTTCACCGCTGTGCTATCGACCCATTTTTCACAGGTTTAATCTGGCCAAAAAATAAAATCACACACACACAACACAAATGGACAGAAATGACCCATCAAAAAGCTGTCACTTTTTGTCCTCAGCATTTGCACAGAAGTTAGCACAGTGCACCAGTGCTGAATAACAGTGAATGTCATTCAACTTACTATGACAAAAACTGAAGATTTTAATTTCAGCCTCAGTATTCCAGTTATTTGTTTTTTGCAAATGTGCTTAAATCTGCTGCACTATGGGAATACAGGGTAAAGGTAGATTACAGGTAGTACTTTGAAACAGTTAGACTGCTGGATGTAATAAGCTAGAAGTTCCTATGTGATGTGTTGAGACAATTCCCCTGTCTGTACACTGATGTTTTTGCAATATGTCATGGGCTCAATTATAGCTGTAAGTATAATATCATGATATTTCATATTCCTGTCATGCATTTAACTGCAAATTACTGTATTTCTCTCTGTTTACAACATTTTATTAGCATACCATTTGGTTGTGCAGCAAGACATCATTTGCAAAAATATTTCAGCCACAACAGCAGGACTTAGTAAGGCACCCTTATCATGTTTATGTTTTAATGATGCTTGCACTCTTCTACCCCTTCCTGCTCTCTATAGCAAGCACTTAATTGTACAGAGCATGACAGATAGATAAAGAGGAAATAAGTAAGAGTAACACATCATAAAGATAGCCTTACATGCCCCCCCCCCAAAAAAAAAGACTGTTGCTATTCCTCTCTCCATCTATCTCATTCCTCTCTGTTGCTTTAAAAATAAAAATGTCCAACTTTCAGAAAGAACTCACCACTAAACTTTAATAAAAAAAACAAAAAATAAACTACACAAGGGGGGTTAAGCTCTTTCGTCTAACATTGACACCATCAGAATAAGCACTGGGAAAAATAAAACCCCTTATATATAAACAAAATAATGCCAACTGGCACACACCACAGAATCCACCAATCAACTTGCAACAGAAATTTACAAATTCTTATAACAAAAACTAAAGAATTAAAAACATCCTATTAAAAAAAATCTGATTAAAAAAAATCACAGAATAAAAGGGAATATAACTCCTACTCGCTCTCATTTTCAAAACACTTGAATTTGTTACATTTTCATTTAACCTGGGGTATTGTGTGGCATCAAAATGCAACTGCGAATACATCTCACGTTGCAAAATAAAATTCATCCAACCCCTGAAAACACCCCGGCTTTAACTTGTTCTAAAACCAGAAATTTAAACCTTTGAAACCCTGGACACAAATTAGAATGCCTAGCCAAGGCACTTCTGTTGTCATTCCTCCGAGCACTATACAAGTGCTGATATATCCTCTTATTGAGAGAATTAACAGTGTTGCCAATATAGAATGCCATGCAAGTATCACATAATGCAAGATACGCTACTCTCTCAGAATTACAGTTAAATCTTCCACCACTCGTAGTGTGTTTCAACCTAATAGACCTGACCTGAGGAACCAAAGAGCAAATATAGTTACATTGGTTACAACGACCACACTTTCTTGCAACCGGTGGGTCTGCTGACCCAAAAACTGGTTATGCCAACAAAAGTTTGATGTTCCTTTTGTTCTTAAAAGGAGTGCAGTTTCTTGTTTAGACTCCTAGCATTAAGCTGCAGTACATTGAGCTTATCAAGAGAATATTTTGTTAAGTTGGGAGGTTGTTTACTTTTGCACTGCCTAAAAAAGGCACTATAGGGGTGGCTAAAGCATTTGCCAGTATCTGAAAGCCTAGAGAAAACAGGTGCAGACCAGCTCAGGCAAAACAAAGTGGCCTGTCAATCGTGTCTTCCCAGGCTGACAAATATTTGATCCCCTTGAAGTGACACCAAAAGTTAAGTCAATTGTTAGTCAATAATTTTTTGTTTGTACTGTGGCATCATCCTTGGTGAAGGTAGAGCGCTGCTCAAGGCTGGGCTCATACCTGCCTGTGACATATGGTCTGAGAGCTCAATCATGTCTCTCTTTATATAGTCTGGGGTGGGGTACATCTCATGTCATTCACAACCACATGGACTAGAATAGATTCATACTGGCACTTGTAGCTGTGTGACTTGAGTACTTGAGTAATCTAATGGATCCTGTCACCTGTCAGGCAACTAACCATACCCTTCTCCTTATCCACCTTGGTGAGGGGAACATCCATGTGTCTCACTTTGGAGTCTCCTATGACCAGTATGTTGAGTTTTGTGGTGTTTCACCTTATGGCCTTGTTTGCTGAGACACTGGTGTGTGTATTATTATGTTCTGATTGTTGTTTTCTTTTCTATGTGTATATGAGGTTTCTGAATACAGCGTTTGGGGGGGGTTGGTAAGTTGCTAGTGAGTACCTTCACATATGTGGATTTATGTGTCAAAATTTTATTTAGTGTAGGAAGTGATGTGTGTTTGCTGACAACATGTTTGGCATTCAATCTATTTGTATGTGAGAGTCTTGCCTCCATTTTCATAGTATAACTACATCTGTCGCATATAGTATTTGTTAGTTTTAGGATTAAGTACTTGTCAGTATATAAGAGACAATTGCTACATTACCTCAGGATGCCCTTGTCCATCAGGCTGACTACAGAGATGGTAGGAAATTGCCCATCCATGATATCAGGTTCTTACTGTGAGATTTATCAGGGAAAAGAATGGGTTAATTCAACTGGAATGTACTGGTAACACAGAGATTATGAGTGGAAAGTATAATTCATACCGTACTCTGAGGTTAACCAACACAGCCGTGCTGCTCAGTGTACAACTTAGTTGCTCCTAGAGCAGCAGGCGGCTGGGTATGGTTTCAGTGATAGTTATTCTAGAGAAGTTTTATCTTCAAGGCATTTGCATCTATACACAGCACTGCTAACTCCCTTCCATCAGCAATCCCCAACTCAGATATGTTTAGATCAGCACACTTCTGCCACAAGAATGCAGAAAAAACCCTCTTAATGTAAAATGTCTGCTTTGGAGCCCAAGTGTAAGAAGACCACACCATCTAGATATAACAGCCCTGAAACTATCTGATACAATGTCATAAGTACTTTAAGCAGCAGTAGAACAGTACAGTTTTTTTTAAGTGCAGCAAATACAACAAATATCACAGTAAACTAATAAAAAGCAATCACATTTTTCAATAGAAGTGCAAAATAATACTTATTTTAGTCTATTTAGGAAATGATTGTCTTAGCTGTAAACAGATTCACTGGAACTCTCTAGTGTAGTCGCCAAATGAAGAGCAGCTCTAAGCACTTAAGCCAAAAGCCACACAAATGCAAGACTTTTATACAGGTAAAAAGGAACAGGTTTTAAGCTAATTCTGAATCAGGAAAAAAAATAAGCCTTCCACCAACAGTACACAATTCAGAAAGATTTAAATCAGCACAATTTTGCCACAAGATTGCAGAACAAACCGTCTTAATGTAAAAAGGCTGGTTTGGAGCCCAGATGTAAGAAGACCACACAATGTGGATGCCACAGCCTTGACAATCTGATGCAATGTAATAAGTACTTAAGGCAGCAGTAGAGCAGTACAGTTTTTATTTAAAGTGCACCAAATACAGAACATACATTTTTAAAAGAAGTACAAAATACTTATTTGTGTCTTTTTAGCAGAGGATTCCCTTAGCTGTAAACAGATTCATTGAAACACTTTGGTGCCATCACCAAACAATGAGCAGCTGTGAGCAATTAAGCATGGGAAATGTGTGTGTGTGTGTGGGGGTATGTGTCATAGGGTATAATGACAAGTAAATAACGCTTTAATATCAAAGGTGCCGTGTCCATTTCCACTGAGGAGAATGCATTTAACTTTGCACACAGCTCCCTCTGCATTTTATCCGATTTTTAACTGAAACATCCTCTCTGCAAGTCCTATAGTCAAATGTGCACTCTCTTCCCTTAAGAGTCTGACTTCCCTTTTGGCACTTGCATTTAATGCTATGTAGGAGGTTTGATTCTCACTGTGGGAAACTCGTGTATCTTGGGGAGGTATATTGACAGGTAAGTAATGCAGCAATATCAAAGCTGCTTTGCCCACTTCCTGTCAGGAGAATGCAATTAACTTTGCACACAGCTCCCTATGCAATTTATCCCACTTTTACCAAAAAAAAAAAAAATCCTCTCTGCAACACAACAATGAGATCATCCTGTCAAAAGCACACCCTTTCACCTTAACTGTTAGACTTCTCCTCTGTCATTTGTGAATAATACTGTGTTGTGTAAACTGTATAAGTAAATAGATGACAAGTACGATTCTCACTCTGGAGAAATGTTTTAATCTGTTAGATGACTCACAATCCCCTTATCCCACCTCTCACAACAAAATCTTCTCTGCAACACACTGATGAGGTCATTCTTTATATCATTATCACATGATGGAAGTCAGACTTCTACTGTGCTGCTTGCAGTTCATACAATAATTTCTAGCATATTTAAATTGATAGGTAGGTGATTTGACTAATTACAGTGGTGACTCCCATGTCTGAGCAGAGCTCATAATACATTGAAATGATTTCACTCACACATGCAATGAGTAACATTCCACTCAGGTGACATGTTTTGCCTAGAACCATCATTCAACATCAGTGCAGTCAGTTTCAACCATAGCAGTCAGTGTTTCTACAACAAAGAGGTGACGTCATCACCTCATAGATGATGTATGTCTCACTTGTAGTCAGACTTCTACTATGGCACATGTGTTTAATGCAGTGACATGTAGATGATGTAACTAGGTTGATATGATGTTCAGATCTCACAGTGATGAACTTGTTTGTGTAGAGCTGTAGAGTCAGGTAGATAAAACTTTTGCAACAGCTGAAATCAATTCACTTTCACACTGGGAAACCTCTAGACAAGTAGGTGAGTCCTCCATCCCCTTATCCCACTTTTCATAACATCTTGTCTGCAACATACTGATGAGGTCATTCTTTCTAAAGTGCATTCTCACACTATAAAAGTCAGACTTTTCCTATGGCATTTGCAGATCATTCAGTCTTCCCTAAAATGTGTAATTAGATAGGTAGATGGTTTAAATACAGCAGTGATTATCTTCTAAGAGTGTGTGTGACTGTAAATGGGTTCAACAGTGTTTTACACACATTTTAGTGGCAACATTTACATCCCAATATGGATGTGAAAGCCGTTTTAAGACACACATCTCCTTGATAATACACTGTAGATGTCATCCCTATATAGATGCTGCATGCCTCACTTGTAATCATAATTCTGTTGTTACACTCACTGCTGATTCTGTGCTCTAAAGACCGTGTAACTAAATAGGTAGGTGGGTGGTTTGAGTCCATCATTAAGTAGTTTGACAGTGACTACTTTCATATAAAGTCGGCTACCTCACAAACACCATTATGTACACCTCCCCTTAGGAAATGTATTTTGAGGGCAGAGTGTTAAACCAGCAAATTCTGGTACCTCCAGGGAAAAGACATTTTTGTAAACACAATGATTATATAATGCTTACAGCACTGCATTGTCTTGCAATTGTAGTACAAGTTTTCCTGTGATGCATGACTTTATTACTGTGCTTTGTAGATGGTGCTCCTACATAGGTGGGAGGTTTGAGACAAGCTGTGGGTGTGTCTTTCACCCTCATACTATGTAGACTACTCTTCAATTACATATATGATGTGCAGATGAACAGTGTTATTGTGCCCTTTGACCACTTTTTGTATAAACATTCAGTTAATAAACAGTGGTGATGTCATCTGTTCAACTGTGCACTGTCACAGTTGTATAGCAGCATGTCATGTAGTTCTTGTGATTCAGGCACTAATCTGTAAGTTGTGATCTTATATAGTTGGTTCAAATCTAGCCATTACTACTTAGACTGTGTTGTGCAAGTCTTATTGTGACTGTACATGTCACTAACACTGTTATGTACACATATAGATGTTGATTCCTTTTACAAAAACTATGATAACGTGGAAATATTTTACTTACATAACAGTTTTAGCAAGTATTCTCTGGCATGAGGAAATGAGACAATATTCTGTATGTCATTGTCTTGCTACAGCAAGTACAGGCAAATATCTCCCTTGTGGCAATATCATGCTGTAATGCCTTGACATAGTTACATATCTCACAACTGTAGCGACACGTCTGATGGCACATCCATTCTCTGCAGTATCATGTCTTTTCTGTAGTCAAATGGTCAGGTGTTCAAAACCCATATTCAGTGATTGGTAGCATTGTGTAACCTGATACTGTAAAGGATGAATGGCATCCACAACAGTTGTAATGCATACATTTACGGTGGGAGGGGACTCCCCCATCACTTTCATTTCAAAGATATTGCTTCCAACACAATCATATGATGTAATGACTTAACATAGCTGAAGTGTCACACTTGTGTTAAGATTTCCAGTGTGGCACTTGTAGTTCATCCATTTGCCATTATCCAGTTGACTATATAGCTTGCTGTTCAATTCCAGAAAAGGGCAACATTATATGAATATACTGACATTACGCAAAAAATATTGTATCTAGTTTTTATCCATTTTTATGTTGGACAATGATATATAATCACATGTGACTGCATGGCATTGACATGGTTATTCTGTGCATATCATGCTGTAAGTGTGCCTATGGCATATGTAATAAGTACTAGCTTGTACAGCATACCTACACAGATACAATGTGGTTCACTTCTGAAACAGTATGTGCACTACAATGTGGAAACAGCTTCCTTGACAAAACGTATTGATATTTTAATGCTCACTGTTGTGTGGACAGCAACATGCATGCCACCTCATCCTACAAGTTAGGGCATCCACACCCCTTATGATAAGAAAGTGATGTAAGCCCTTCAAGGGTGTTCTTCATGACACAACCAATATGCACATTTCTGTGGCATCCTTAATTGATATACATCTTTTTTGATATCTGTCCTGGTGTATGTTTGAAAACGACAAGATGTGAATGTTTCTTATGTCATTCACTGCATACAGGCATTACTTATTTTCAGAATAATTATACTCTGTATTGCATGTCTTCATCCAAACATTTTGTTATTATTACAATTCATTTCTCAACACTGTACAGCTTTAGGGCAAATGAGGTCTTACACAAAACATTCCTTACTGTATGGTATGCTGCCAGATTATCAGAAAGTGTGATTGGGCCTCTTATGACACCTTCTTATGTGTTGGTGTTGTCAAATTGATGTTATGCTATTGTTCCATGTAATTGCTTGTGAGTATGCCCAGTATAACGATGTCTAAGCTGTGTGCCACACTATACATTCATTTATTTGAAAGGAGGTTGTACGATTCACCAAAGTGCAAAAGTACAACCTCCAGATGTCTGAAATGCTGAGTGACAATGGTTAGACTTCCAATGAGCGAATGCACATTGGCATTCATTCATTGGAAGTCGGCATTTCAGGTGCAGACTCTACTATAGCGGGGATCAGGAAATGAACCCTTTTCCTCACTGTAGTGCGATCTTGGAGCTTGTATATTAAAGAAGTGGGAGTGCAGCCCCCCACAAGGGTGGTCCAGGGGGGCTTGCCCCCCTGCATAACAATGTTTTGTAGATGTTTCGATTTCAGTTTTCCAGATTACCATTTTCAAAATCTTTTTCCATTCGAGCTATTGTCTTTCAGCATTTAAAGTCGCACAAACATGTAAATGCATTTCAAATTAATGAATGTATGCCATGTGCCACTTATCAATGGAAAACTTGAAATCATGAAATATCATCAGATCTGTCTTGTCATTTGTCTCTTACGTATGCTGAGTGTTATTATATTACCATTTAGCACTTACATGATTATATAACATATACTTGTCTATTACATGCTTATAGGTGATAAAGCCCTTTCTTATAGGTGCAAATAACAGTTACTGGCAAAAAACAAGTCTTTTTCTGATGTGCATGACACAAGAGCTGTAAGGTTAATTTCTTCTTTTTATGCAAGCAGAAGTGGAGAATACAGCAGTGGTGTAGGATAACATATATAAATCTCCTGTATGTACACGTCATATGCAATACTTTCAGTCTATGCATTTATTCCCTAATGTATCTACTGCCAGTGCTAACTGTTATCTCAACTCAGCATTTTATTAACATGTATATCACATTAACTCCTCTTTGTTACATTGTAGCTTTATGTCCCTTATACATCCTTTGTTAAAATGTCCGTTTTTTATTTATGTGCATAAGTAAAATGTTGTTATTGAGATTAATTATTATTATATCAGTGTGGTAGTATTCATGTTACAAATGTTTCTTTGACAATTCAGAACATTTACCTGAAGTATTCAGGTACATTTTCCCTATTTACCTTCCCCTGTTATTTAATTCTGTAGTACAACCAATGTTATTTCTGTACAATTTCCCCATTTCTCTTCCCCTCCTTTAACATTCTTTCATTGTACTTTACCTTAGCATTTCTGGGCTATAGCACATGCTTGTGTATTAGGTGTGCCTATAGGCAAATCGCTTTGTTAGCATTCTGTGCTCATGCTTGTGGTCACTTTTCCATGCCCACAAACATAATTGAAATGGTGCTTTCAAATGGTTAAACACAATGAGCAGCATGCATGTTCCATTAGCACTGCTGTTCATCGCACTAATAGTCTTAAATCGTGTAGGCTTAACGCAAAGCATGCATGATTGTTAATGAATCCCAAGGGCAGTATCACTGAACCACTAGCTCTGAAACAAAATGTGCAATTATCAGGAAGACTTTAGCTAAACCTGGAAAAAAGCACCAGTATACTGTTCCATCCATTCATTTAATTAGTCTTTACAGATGAGGGAGGATCTCCAAATGCCTGCCTTCTGTATTCACCAGTGTTAGCACATATTTGTCCATTGATGTACCAGTCTAATGAATTCTTGAATAGCGCAATAAGTTTTTATTTCCTATATTAATGTTAGGTAATTCTGCATCTTCATCTGCCTTCCATTAACCAGCGATTTCTGCTGTTCTTGCTAAATCTTGGTCTATGGAGACATATCATATGCTTTTAAGATGAAGCCCTTAGACAAAAGGGGGAGCCTCATAAGATATGATGTGTAAACCAAGATTAGGTCACCCTTCATTCTTCTTCTTCTAGGAAGTATAAGTCCATATATTTAGCTTTTCCTCAGATATGTGCCCACAATATTCTTTATCTTTTTTTCTTGTGTCTTCATAATATCTAATAAATACATTTACATTTCCTCTTACAGAAGGTCCATACCAAGCATCCATACTGCAGTTCTCCCTATGAGCCTTGTTTTAAAGGCCTTAACAGACTTCAGTCTAGATGTAATGAATTTTCTTCCATAACCCACTGCCCTAGAAGTCTCTTTATCCTATTACTATTGCTTTTGAAAATACATTTGCATCTGTCGTAATGCCCAGATCATTGTACCTCATTGTTTTCTCAGTCCTCACACCCCCGCAATGTGCAACCTGCAATTATTTATTCATATTTATAAGCTGCTGAATTCAGTGACAAAGATACATTTTCAACCGTGTACTTATTACAAGAAAAGACACATACAGAAGACTTGTTTGCATGTGCTCCCTGCAGATTATTAAAATAACATGTTTTTTTTTTCATGAAAGAGTGGAAAAGAGGCTGCTTAAGACCAATGATCACTATTTGAGGACTTTCTCCTTTTATCAATGTTGTGTGACCATGGAAATCCATATATAAGATGGAGGAGGTGCCCACCCTATGTGTAGTAGCAGGGAGTCAGTCATTTTTTTTTCACTGTATTTTACTTAGCTTCATGTTAATGGCAGGTTTTGAAGTTGTACAACTGAAGATTTGAAGTGTGTCGTTGTTATAGGTTTTCATAGTAGAAGCCTTACAGAAATACCTAGAGCTCCTGTTTTGATTATCAATATGTAAAGTTTCGAAGAACTCAGTAATGGATGTTGGTACAAAGAGAATATCATACCTGTATGCAATGAACACTGCAATCCTGGAACCTGTGACCTCCTATCAGAATTTGGGAGCCATAGTGGGTTACAAAGTGAGTCTCCACTCTAATGTTAGTAATCTTTAATGAAAATGCTGTCTCATAATTTGAAATATATCACATGTGGAAAAGCCTTCATTATGATTCTTTTCATAAAACTCTGGTAAGAACTGTTATTGAATACAGTAATAAATGAGAGAAGATCCAAAGACTTTTCATAAAATATATTGGTGGGCTATAATCCATTAGTTATTAGGATAGGCTTAAGCAGTTATTCTGTTACAGATGGTTTTGTGAAGATTTGCTTCAAATGCATAAAAATTTACAAATGCTAATTTTCAGTTTACCTAAGGTATTATAGAAACAACCATGTTTAAATAATGAAGATGCAAGGAAAGCTAATTGCAGTGATGCAGGCTTTCCTAAAACTGCATACAGATATTTTTTTTAATCATGAAACTACTTATAACAACATTTTAAGTCTGCTGAAACCCTCACTGAGTTTATACCGGTTCTTGACAAAGTAGCAAGTAATTGAAAATACAGAGTAGAAGATGCAGAATACACGCCCCTCAATATTCCACTAGAAAGACACACCCCTGGATTCTGCAAGCCTTGCACGGTGTCCAGGATTAGTGCAGGAGCTCCAGCAGGCAATATGTTTGCCGTGCGATCCAGGAATAACCTGTACAGTCGTGCACAAGTGCTCCTGCACTAGTCCTGCACAGACTCAGCCCCTGTATGCAAATTACCTAATTTGCATGAGAAATCCATGCAAATGAGGTGAATTTGTGATCCAGGAAGCTGGAAACTGGCTGTGCAGGACTAGTGTAATCTGTAGAAATATACTCCGCCAGTAACGGAGTACATTTCGGCAAATTACAAAACAGAGCCATGACAGCTCCAAATAAAGGGTGGTTATCATGTAGAAAGCATGCCAATGGCCAAGTATAAGGCCATTGGCATGGAAAACACTTGAAAAAAATCAACTTTTATTTTTTTTAGCTGATCGCAGCTGTTTAAGTGTAGAGCAGCGGCACACAAATGGGATCGGGGGGGGGGGATAAGAAAATAAACCTACAATAAGCATTCTAACTAAAATCACTATTCTGCCATTATACCCAATGGCAGGCAGAAGACAGCATGGCCAGTGAATAGTGGTTGCTAAGAGGGAGTCTCAGTGTGGGACATGTAACTAAGCATTAGCAGGCAATCCCATGCAAATGAGGGGAATGATAGTAAATCCCAGATTTCCCCTGCATGCTAGTCAGCTCCCAACAGTGTAAGAGCAGGAATAGCTTGGTGCAAGCCTAGGAGTTAGCTGACATCAGGCATACTGTAAGCAGATTGGAGCCCTGTGGCTCAGGTTTGCTCCTAGCTTAACACAGCTAGGCAAGGGGGTGTGTATGAGGCTGCCTAGCACTCTTTACATTGCCTAAGTGGGTGTGCGCACCGTGCACCGGGTTTTAAAGGAAAAAAAAGTAAACCAAGAAATAGCAACTCCATGCACATTTGAGCACTGTGTTTGCACGGCATGCCCCCGGCAAACAGGAAGGCAATGGGAAGGGAAAACAGCAGTAGGAAGGTAATCTAGGAGAACTATAATAGCTGGCAGGCGAAATGAATCAGAATCAGCTAATTACACAGGCAGCAGACCAGCCCAGCCCAGAACACTACTATAAACTATACAAACACCTTCCCCTCTGTTTTTCCCATACTCTACACCACCGGTTTATACAAGTGGGGAACTTTTAACAAATAAAACAACAAAATGATAGGGGCTGCAGCAGGCATCATACGACAACATGTGGAAGAGGCTGAGGGTGGTGAGGATGTAAATGCTGTCGACCAATCCACAGTGAGGAGATGGAGAAGAGTGTACAAACCCAGGGTAACCTACCAGGGGCTGCATGAGCTGGATATAGTGGAGTGCTATAGGGTGGACAGGGACCTCCTACAGCAAATTCTTGAGGTGTGCCGGCCACGCCTGACACACCGAACTAACAGAGGGGAACCCATCCCAGTGGATACCAAGGTATGTATAGGCCTAGGAATATTAGCCACAGGTACATCCCAAAGCTCAACTTGGGATATCATGGGAATCTCACAGGCATCAGCTTCCAGAGTATTCCACCAATTCATGGATGCCATGTCAGCACATGCCGGTGAGCAAGTATATTTCTTCAACACCCATGAGGTGTTGACCAGCAATATGCATCTCTTCCACCAAATAGCAGAATACCCTGCAGTAGTGGGTGCTATAGACTGCATGCACATATGCATCAAAGTACCAACTGGTGATCAGGGTAGGGTCTACATCAACCGCAAGGGCTTCCCCTCCATCAACTGCCAGGTCATGTGTGATGCTCAGAGCATTATAATGAATGTGTGCGTGGGCTGCCCTGAAAGCTATAACGATTCCCACATCTGGCATCTGATGCAGCTGTACCAGAGATTTGCCAATGGGGACATCCCTTACGAGGGATGCTGTTTATGCACTGGAGCCATGGCTGATAACACCCATCACATATGTGTACACACCCGAACAAGAATGCCATAATGAGGCACAGACCAGACTTATAATAGAATGTGGGTTTGGGATGCTCAAGTCATGGTTCCGGTGCCTGGACACATCCAGTGGAGCCTTGCAGTACTCACCAGCTACATGTACTCAAATTGTTATGGTATGTGCCATGCTACACAATATGATCCTGCAGAAACAGCTGCAGTAGGAACAGCATGGGGCAGGGCCACACAGCCCCCCACCAAATCCAAGGCCTGCACAGGCACAGAGTGACCTGGAGGAGGAACAACCTGAGCCTGACCCAGTAAGCAGATGGAGGCATTCCCAGTATGCCCTGGCCTTGGCAAAGAGGCAACACATAGCACATACACTGACACAGTAGAGACCCAGGGAATGACACCTCTCTCTGACTCGCACATACAGTAAAAGGGATGCCAAACATGACACTACCTGTGCTCACCCATGTATAGGGAGTGTACTATGTGCATCCAACATAGGCAGCCCTCCAGCACCATCCTCAGTACTGGCACACCCACAAGGTAAGTCAATCAACCTTCCAATTGCCGAATGGAGTAGAGTGTGTCATTACCTGTATCTATGGTATGGATGTGAACATGCAAGGGAATTGGGTGGCTGAATGGTATGCGAGCAAATAGTAGACACCCATAGTGACACCATGAGATCTGTAACAGATACTGGAGTCACAATAGTAGCCGGTACTACACAGGGCGACAAAACCCACTGCAGGAAATGTGCTGGGCGACATGTGTGCATATGACTTACACATGCTAGTCCGGTAGGGTCACCTACCCAACAACAGTCTCAGGCAGCAGGGCAGGTTTAGACAAACACAAACAGAGGCTGTGCTATGGCCTCTGAATGATGCCTATGGATAACCTGCCCCCCAGGCCTACACAGACAGACTACAGAAGGTCAGGCAGTGGGATGTTAGTTCTTAAGGGTAGGAAGTCAGACACTAATATGTAGGTAACCCTAAGCTAAGACCTGCAGTACACTGATATGCCTCTAGTAGCATGATAGGTTAGAATATAGAATGAACCTGACATATCAGTACAGACATAGCAAATGTGTACAAGTGCCAGATGTGCCCCCCAATCCTGTGTAGAAATGTAGAAACAGTCAGATGTGCCCCCCAATCCTGTGTAGAAATGTAGAAACAGTCAGGTGTGCCCCTCCCATCCACAATCCTATGTAGAAATGTAGTAACAGTCAGGTGTGCCCCCTCACTCCTATATAGACATGTAGAAACACTCAGGTGTGCCCCTTCCCCCAATACAGTGTAGAAATGTAGTAACAGTCAGGGGTGCCCCCCCAATCCTGTGTAGAAATGTAAAAACAGTGAGGTGTGCCCCCTCACAATCCTATGTAGAAATGTAGTAACAGTCAGGTATGCCCCCCACTCCTATGTAAACATGTAGAAACAGTCATGTGTGCCCCTTCCCCCAATCCAGAGTACAAATGTAGTAACAGTCAGGTGTGCCCCCCCCCAATCCTGTGTAGAAATGTAGAAACAGTCAGGTGCCCCCTCCCACAATCCTATGTAGAAATGTAATAACAGTCAGGTGTGCCCCCCCACTCTTATGTAGACATGTAGAAACAGTTAGGTGTGCCCCTTCCCCCAATCCAGAGTACAAATGTAGTAACAGTCAGGCGTGCCCCCCCCAATCCTGTGTAGAAATGTAGAAACATTCAGGTGTGTCCTCCCTACAGTCTTATGTAGAAATGTAGTAACATGTACGTGTAGGTATAATACAAGTGAAGCACAGTAGTAACAGTCAGGTGTGCCCCCCCACTCCTATGTAGACATGTAGAAGCAGTCAAGTGTGCCCTGTCCCCCAATCCAGCGTACAAATCTAGTAACAGTCAGGTGTGCCCTCTCCCAACCACTGTGTAGAAATGTGAAAACAGACAGGCATGCCCCCTTCCCCAATCCTACGTAGACATGCAGTAACAGTCAGGTGTGCCCCCCTCCCCCAATCCTGTGTGGGAATGTACACACACTCAGGTGTGCTCCCCCCAACCCAACCTAGACATGTAGTAACAGTCAGGTGTGCACCCCCAAACCTATTTAGAAATGTAGTAGCAGTCTGGTGTGCCCCCCAATCTGATGTACACACATCATAACAGTCATGTGTGCCCCCCACAACCCTATGTAGAAATGTAGTAACATGTATGTGTAGGTATAATACCAGTGGAGCACAGATACCCAGAGGTGGCCAAGGTAGCAGTAGAGGTTGCAGCATTTGCACAATAAGCAGGTCTGAGTGTGTTAGGTTGGTGTGTGTTTCATATTGTGTGAGAGTGGTCAGTATGTATGCATGTTAAGGTAAGACCTGGTGGCCATTGCCCTCTACTGCTGATGACAGGGACAAGCCCTCACAACTACAGTGCCAAAGACAATTCCCACCAGTATAACACATGCTAGCAGTAAGCCATTGTAAATGTATGGTGGTAATATGTGTCACCATCTGAAAGATGGACATGGCATGGCTGTTGGGCTAGATATACAAGCAGTACACAGGGGAAAGAACGCCAGACATACAGTACATATTGTGTCACTGTGAAATGGAGACACCCTTGGAATTGTACATACAGGTATGCATCACATTAACTGGTCTTATGGTAGGGGATACCGGTGATGTCTGCCCGAACACTTGCAGATCACAAAGGAAGTAGGACTGATGTATTGGGAAACAGTTGATGTACCTGCACGTGCCAGCATAACTAGAATGCCCCATTCATATCTGTGTATCAGATGCAAGTAGTGTTCCTAGCACACATGCACCCAACTCATGCAAACACCACCCACAGGTACCTCTCTGGTCATATCCCAGCTGTGGGGAATGGGTACAATATGACCCCACCTGTATATGGCAATAGTGGAAGAATGCAGCATGCAGTGCAGGTGTTCCATGCAGGTGTGTCCCTAGCTGTAGGTAGCAGCCTGCCAGCATCCACACCACCTGATGAAGACTGATAGAAGGTATTGACATGAACATCTATCACACCTATCCTGTCACCCCAGGGGAATATACTGTATGGTAGTCTGAGACTGTAGGACGGATAGAATGCAATGGCCTTCCACATCTGGCCTGTAGCAACACCTAATGGCCCACAGGCCTCTGCCAAAGACATATGTCTCACATGTACTGCCAATGCATGTTATGTCATGGACACCCAAATAACAACATAACACACTCCACATAAGCCACATACAAGGTCATGTGGACAAACCCCAGTAACATGTCCTCCATGTCCCCACTGTATGAACTGTGGACCAACACTAACATGCACCTGTGATGGGGTGATACCCTTAGGGAAAATTTCAGCGAATGTATGCATAATGTATGGAAGAGGTTAGAATAACAGGGGGTGGGAGCATGGGCAGCATGGAATGTGCAAGGTTCGACACCAAGCTGTATGCACACACTATCCCTGACTGCAAACACATAAATGGGAGGCTACACACCTGCCTGAACACCACAATAGGGATAATGTCCTGACCCATGGCCCCTGTCTCTGGATAACCTGTGCAAATCTGTACAGCTGTGAGGCATTTCCACAGCAAAACAAGGCCATACTATCATGTTGATGGATGTACAAGTATGGTATCCTCTGCCAGCACTGTACCAACGTGCTGAACCAAATACACAGACCCAGCAGCAAGTGTCTGCTCCCCCTCCAGAATGGCATAACTTACCATGAATACGTAGATGTCTGCCCACAATACCGGACACAGCAGCAGTCACCCTTTTCCTCCAATACAACTCTGTGAGTAAGAATGTCCACCTGACAGTACATGAGGGCAGAACACATCACAGTGTATAACAGTACATGTCTGAATATCCCTGCTAACAGCAGTACCATGCAGCTGAAGCAGCACAGACACAATCACCTAGAGTACACACTATCTCCTGCACAGTTTTTCCCCATATTGCCAAATGATCGAAGGATACCCTGCAGAAATAGTTTGCCACCTGTAGGTGTACAACACAAAGGTCTGCACTGGAGTACAAACTACGTGGAATTGATCCACACATTCAATACAGAAGGGTGTAATGGGCATGCTCACACACTTAGAGAAGTGAAGGCAATGTCAGACAACAACATACTGAAAGATCATACTGGGCATACTCACACACTTAAACAAATGAAGCCCATGTCTGCAAACAATAGTGGACCATACATATCTGGCATTTGCAGATGTTAGTGCCTACACTCCTGAGTATGCACCAGTCATGCCTTGCACATACAATGGATAGGAATACAGACATATATCCAAGGACCACACACTATAATAAGCCAAAAGTAAGTGTACATAGATGTATGGAAGAGAGTGACTGTGAGAAGGAGCCATCCATTATGAGGCTTGTCCCATTCAGCACAGAGCCAAATGGATACAACCACATGAGGTGTAAATATCACTCACAGTAGACATTAGCCACCGGTATCCATCAGCATTACAGACTATGTGGTGCAAGTGCTAGCTGTGCAACATGACTGTACAAGGAAGTAGTCATCTAGCAGCTGTATACATGTACCTGTGGAATATAACCCTGCGTGTGCCTGCATGGGGTGTGTCAACCTCTAGATGAATGGGTTATGGCCCATGCACACACATTGCCCTCCCCATAGTCCTACTATGACAAGCCTGCTGAGGTCATCCACTTTGAAATACATCTTTGAGAAAAGTGTAGCCCAGTCATCTCTGTGGCGTGGCTTATAACTGCCTACTGCTGTAGTGCTGTAGTGTAATAGGTAGGAGTTCTAATCCCACACATGGCAAGTGTGTGTGTGTGTGTGTGTGTGTGTGTGTGTGTGTGTGTGTGTGTGTGTGTGTGTGTGTGTGTGTGTGTGTGTGTGTGTGTGTGTGTGTGTGTGTGTGTGTGTGTGTGTGTCTGTAGTTGCCATGTCTGGGATTAGAACTCCTACCTAACTAGTTTATCACACTACAGCAATACGCAGTTATGGGACTCACCACAGAGATTACTGTACGACACCTTTCACAAAGGTGTATTTCACAGTGAATAACATCAGCAGTCTTGCCAAAGTAGGGCATTTGAATTGTAGTGTGTCTGACTAGCCTATAAAGCATTGCTCTCTACACAGACAGAAACACACACTCACACAAACACACACAGTCTCCATGTCTGGAGTTAGAACTCCTACCTAAGCAGTTTATCACATTATAGCTGTACACAGTCATAGGATGCACCATGGAGATTACCGTGCTACAGCTTTCCAAAAGGTGTATTTCACAATGAATGACGTCAGCAGCCTTGCCAAAGTAGGGCATTTGAATTGTTGTGAGTGTGACTAGCCTAAAAAGCATTTCTCTCTACACAGACACACAATTACCATGTCTGGGAGTAGAACGTCTACTTAACTAGTTTTTCACACTCCAGCAGTGTGCAGTTATGGGATGCACCACAGAGATTACTGGGCTGCATCTTTCCCAAAGGTGTATTTCACAGTAAATGACATCTGCAGCCTTGCCAAAGTAGGGGTTCTAATCCCAGACATGGTGTGTGTGTGTGTGTGTGTGTGTGTGTGTGTGTGTGTGTGTGTGTGTGTGTGTGTGTGTGTGTGTGTGTGTGTCTCTGTCTGTGTAGAGAGCAATGCTTTTTAGGCTAGTCACACTCATTACAATTCAAATGCCTTACTTTAGCAGGGCTGCTGATGTCACTCACTGTGTAATACACATTTCTGAAAACTGTAGCCCAGTAATCACCATGGCATGTCCTGTAACTGTGTACTGCTGTAGTGTAATAAACTAGCTAAGTAGGAGTTCTAATCCCAGACATGGCAAATGTGTATATGTGTGTGTGTGTGTGTGTGTGTGTGTGTGTGTGTGTGTGTGTGTGTGCGCGTGTGTGTGTGTGTGTGTAGGGAGCAATGCAGTTTAGGCTAGTCACACTCACTACATGCTGATGCTGTGAAATACACCTTTGGGGAAGAGTACTCCACTAATCCCCATGGTGTGTCCTATAACAGCTTAATGCCATAGTGTGATATACAGCTCTGGTGGGGGTTCTATTCCCACACATGGCAGTTGTGTGTGTTTCTGTCTGTGTAGGGACCAATGCATTCTAGGCTAGTCACACTCACTGCAATTCAAATGCCCTACTTTGGCAATCCTACTGATGTCATTTACTGTGAAATACACTTCTGGGGAAGTAGTACACCAGTAATATCTGAGGCACGTCCTATAACTGCATAGTGCTGGATTGTACAGGTGTGTGTGTGTGTGTGTGTGTGTGTGTGTGTGTGTGTGTGTGTGTGTGTGTGTGTGTGTGTGTGTGTCATTCATATCATGTGTGGAGGTGGTTGTGAGCATGTAGCAACTGGACTCAATGTGAAGTGGGTTTTACAAATTCCTCATATAGTGGCCCTAGTATATATCACAATGTCCATCATACAGGGATAACAGATGTGAAATAGCAGAGAGGCTGGGGTGCAAACCCATAGCCCTACATGTGAAATCAAGGCCAAGTGAACAAATTTAGCGACACTTGTATTACCCACAGAACACTTTCAATCCATGTCTCATACACACACACACACTTGCCTAAGCAACAGCTGCTATGTTGGCAGTACCCTGCATATTACCCACTGATAATAGACTACAGAATGCATGGCACCCTGTCCATCAGTCAATAGGCACATACATGCAGACAGTGCACCTTCCCTATGTTCCCGACTAGACACCTGCAACCCTGTGGTGCCATCAAATGTGACCCACAAAGGACATACCATGCCTGAAAAACATGTCCTGTATGGACAGATGCCACTAACACCAGGGAATACCAGTATCATGTTATCAATGTAGGTGCAGGGTCAATCTGCAGTCCATTAACAGTTCCCACCACCTGAGGCCCCGACTGGCACATCTGATGATAACAATCTGTGTACACAACATGGGCCAGACACCCCAGGTATAGTTCCACATGTCACTGTACATTCATGTGGAGGTGTGCACATCCCAGACACCATCCATGTCATGGACTACAGAACACATACATGACAAGCAATGCACAGCATTGGCCACATGCAATTGTTACCCAGGTGACTGGATGGTGAATGCAATACCCACCTGTGTGGCCAAATCCAGACACTACACCCCTGATCCACACTGCAGACCATTGTCATGTGGCCTGATGCCAAGGTATACCCATCACATAGCCTTGCATAAATGTCTGGCACAGTCGACCACTACACACCCGTGAAGCAATGCACCCATGTATGTCAGTACTGGCACCCTGTGTCGGTGTGTGTGTTGTATGATGCCTATGACCACATTCCCACTCCCTACAACCCCCCATTGGCATGTTGAAGCATGCTGTCTGATGTAAGACACCTCCACATACAATTTGCCCATATAACCTCCATATGACCCCTGTGGTGCATGTGATGCCTGCATAGTACTGTGTCTCACTAGTCATGAGTTGTATTCCTGGCCCTGCCAAGTGTGTCAATGTGTGTGCATCCCTGTGATAGTGTAGCTGCATTGACACTGACACTTGTTCATGCGGACAGGCACGTTTACCGTATAGCTACCATATCACTGTTGCAGATGTCACTCACCATCACATACACATTTGGAGGGCTCATCAACATGTAGCCTATGTGGTGCATCCAATAACTGCATAGACATGTGATAGCACTACATAGTCATCAGGGGTTTGATACCCTGTACTGGTAGGAATGAGACACAAAATTGCTTAAGTGTTACTCTCCCACCGGTCCCTGACTTATCTTTGCCTCTGTCTGCCTCTCTCACTCCCTCTCTGGTGGTTGCGGAGACTTACACCTGCTTTGCTTAGGCAGCAGCATGTGTATTTTAAGTGATGCTCATGATCAGCTGATGGCCTCTGCATGAATTGAAGCCCTTCTCTAGATGATTGCATGTGGAACAGCTGTGGTAACACTCGCATAGCCAATTACATGGAAGCACATTCCAATATCTAGGAACATCATGTTGGTGTTGGGCCTTTTCATTCACTTTGAGAAGGAACTCGATCTATTGTTTGGCAAACAGCATCACAGATTGATTAGGGATTTACCTCTAACAACATACAGTGTGGAAACAGGCCAACACACAGGAGGGGAATGTGCCTGACCTGACTACAGACTATAAGTGCTGCTATACTGCATTTGGAGTAATGTTGGTTTAACAGGGTGTGTGCGAATATGGCTGTACTATATGTTTTAATACATGTCATGTCAGTGCTATGTTTATGAGGAACCCCCCATCTGTAGGGTCATCTGCAGACTGGGCAATGCATGGCACCTTTTGTTTCATGTGTTACCCACAGAGCACCTATCTGTGAACTGCAGAAGGTAGTGTGAGGATTGCAGTCTGTAGATGGTGACCGCTGTGAGAGTTACTGACTTCATATCCCTCATAGGACATATGTTGCAACAAACCCTGTTACAACAGTAAATATATGAGGCTATCACATCAACATGACAATATTGGCCCTATGTTTGCGCCTCCAGCCACAACTCTGTCATATGTACTGTACACCATATTTAGTGACATCATATCTGATAACAAGCCAGTGAGATATCAGCCAGCTACACATGTTATGTATAGTAGAGATTATATGCAATGACATAACCTGGACATTCTGTGGTTGTGTGTACAGTACTGAGGTCTGGGTACTTATGGTGATTGTTGACAGTGTGTGTATTGTTACTGTGTACCTTGGCCTGTGTACAGACTGTGGTAGATGTCAATGTTCTTGGTCCTGTTTTATCTGATGTCACATGCTTCTCCACTGTATGTTACCCTATCGGCTTACATGTTTGTTGGGCCAAACACACACATGTCCCATACCACAAACAGGCATCAGACCACACTGTGTATTGTCCCAGTATATGTAGGGTTAGTGTGTGAGTGGCACATATGAGGATGGTGTTGAACAGATAGTCCATATACTGTAATATTACGCTAGCTTACCATATGTAGCTATGGCAATTTTCACATTGGTTGTGGTTATGCACTTTCACACAGCTGTCTGTTACTCTGTGCTGTGACATGCCTGTAGAGCCTGCTAGATATGCAGGTACATGTGTATTCCCCCATAGGAAATGTAGGCCAGTGTTGACCCAGTCTGCCTGTAGCATGCGCAGTGCTTTGTTATATGCCTAACAGCTTAGTGTATTTACCCAGTGAGATGTCATGTCCAGATACCTGCCATATGTACTGCTGCTGGGCCACCATAGCAATCATATATGTCAGACAAAGCAGTGGGATGCTGTATAGATGTATGTCAATAACTAGTGGGTAGTATGTGGCTATGGCACATCTGTACCAGCAGTTATTATTTGTCAGGACAGACAGGGGTGTGTGAATGCATAACCTATGGGGGCAAATGTATACCAGTAGTTATGTGTTATACCCATTTACATGGCTGTTAACGTCCACATTGTCAGGCTTGGTCCACATGTCTAGCACTAAAGATTCTGTGTATACTGCCGGACTCTCCAGAGTGTGTCAGACTACCCACATAAATTGGCCATATATCTGCTGTAGTCCACAGGAGCATTACTGTGCTAGCAGTGGTACTGTACTATGATGTCCTTAGGATGTCTGCCAGTAGTCAATGGCGCACATGTTAAAAGCAGATGTGACCTCACATACACACCATGCCTGTGAAGACAATCCCTATTACAATAGCAATAGTCTACAAATATACCTGCAATACATACCTGACATCCCCTTGCATTGGTTGGGACTATAGGGCCTGAGGTAGGGCTCCACTCCATATTCAGGACATATGGTGAACGTATATATATATAGCTACCTACATATATATTGACAGTAGTAGGTATATCAGAATAGATATGTATGCACATATAGTTATAGTTATCTACATATATACCAACATAACTAGGCATATCTGTACATACAGGATGTGCATACATATATAGCTATATATACATATATCTATATATATATTATTGTGTAAATGTAAATGGTGTTCAACACACATTTCTTACTGATGTCTTCGTAATGAGTATTTAAGGAGCTGAGGGAGATACTCTGTTTTTTTCTGAAGAAGTCAACTGTAATTTGTAACGAAAGCGCTCAACATTAAATTTTATCCTTGTTCCTGTGGTGTCAGCTCGCTTTGTGGTTTCCCAGATACAGACTTGCTGTATGCAGGACTATTTGTAATCTCCTGAGCCCCCCAAGCCTTTCTGTGTTGGAGGGAAGCCTTCTAGCTTCTCAGTGGGAGTGGTAAGCACTAGGTAGCCTATCTACCACAGGAGGAGAGGTTTCTGGCCCAGAAATTATAGTTTATTGGCCATTTGGGAAGCTTTTCCATCTCTTTCAACCTTCTGATTCAAAAGCCTGTGTTTGTGCTTGTTTTCTGCCTTTCCTGTTACTAGTCTAGTCCAGGTACAGATTTGCTGTATCCAGGACTCTTTGTAAACTTCTGAGCCCCCCCAAGCCTTTCTGTGTTGGAGGGAAGCCTTCTAGCTTATCAGTGGGAGTGGTAAGCATCAGGTAGCCTATCTACCATGGGAAGAGTGGGTTTTGGCCCATAAATTGGTGGTGGTGCTGCGGTAGCATTGTCGCCTCACAGTAATATGTTGTCCTGTTTGATTCTCAGCTAGAGCGTCTTCTGTGTGGAGACATGCGTGAATGGGCGTACCTTCGTTGAAGGTTGTGCGTCAGGGCCGTCAACTCGGCATGTAAAAATCTACTGCCAATCATTAGCAGACCGGAGTTCTGCTGTGGCGACCGCTAACTGGGAAAAGCCGAAAGACACAACAACAATTGGCTGTTTAGGCAGTTTTCCATCTCTTTCAACTTGCTGGCTTAAAAGCCTGCATTTGGGATTGTTCCCCACCTTTCCTGTAACTAGTCTAGTCCAGGTACAGATTTGCTGTATCCAGGACTCTTTGTAAGCTTTTAAGCCCCCCCCCCAAGCCTTTCTGTGTTGGAGGGAAGCCTCATAGCTTATCAGTGGGAGTGGTAAGCATTATGTAGCCGATCTACCACAAGAGGAGTGGTTCCTGGCCCAGAAATTGTAGCTACTGACAGTTTGGGCAGTTTTTTCCCATCTCTTTCAACTTTCTGGTTTAAAAGCTGCACTTGCGCTTGTTTCCCACCTTTCCTGTTACTAGCCTAGTCCAGATACAGAGTTGCTGTATCCAGGACTGTTGGTAAGCTTCTGAGCCCTGCAAGCCTTTCTGTGTTAGAGGGAAGCCTTCTAGCTTATCAGTGGGAGTGGTAAGCACTAGGTAGCCTATCTACCACAAGAGGAGTGGTTCTGGCCCAGAAATTGTAGTTTATTGGCCGTTTGGGTAGTTTTTTTTTCCATCTCTCTCAACTTTCCGGTTTTAAAGCCCATGTTTGCACTTGATCCCCATCTTTCCCTTAACTAGTCTAGTCCAGGTACAGATTTGCTGTATCCAGGACTGTTTGTAAGCTTCTGAGCCCCCCCCCAAGCCTTTGTGTTGGAGTGCAGCCTTCTAGCTTATCAGTGGGAGTGGTAAGTACTAGGTAGCCTGTCTACCACAAGAGGAGTGGTTCTTGGCCCAGGAATTGTAGTTTATTGATCATTTGGGAAGTTGTCCATATCTTTCAACTTTCTGGTTTAAAAGACCACATCTGCGCTTCTTTCCCATCTTTCCTGTAACTAACCTACTGGAAAGCACTAGAAATCCTTAAACTGATACAAGCCTTCTACCTTAAAAGAGAGACTTTGGAGTGATTTGAGTATCAGTTTTCTGTATTTTCTTGCTGTACTTAACTGTTTTCTGCCTAAAAGCTGATTTTCCAGCACTTGTGATTTAAAAGCTTGTTTTTTTCACATATTGTACTTATTTGACTGCTTGCACTTTTAAAACGTTGTTTTTTGTTTAAATAAATTGTTTAACTGTTGTAGGCTACACACTAAAGTGCGATAGCCTTTTCTGATCACTTGTAGTCATTTAAAGCTGTTTTAAGTATACTTTTTACTGTTTTGGCTTCTCTTTTCAAAAAAAAAATTTCATTTCCCACCTTTCTAAGCTAGTATAGTCCAGTTTTCGAGCTAGTGCTGAATTCAGGGCTGTGTTGCAAGTTTCTGAGTTACCCATACCTTACTTGGATAGAAGGAAGTTTCTCTGTTCACCTGTGAGAGAGGGGAACTTTGAGCAGCCATCTGTTCCTGGAGGAGTGGTTCCAGTCCAAAAGTTAGTAGTTTAAAAAATGCGTTTGCATGATTTTGTGTGCTGGGCAGCACTGGTTAGCTAGGGTTAAATTATTCCCAGCTCCACTAAGTCTCCTCTTCAGTTTTTCACTTGAAACTAGTCTAACTCTCTACCTAAGCACTCAAAAAGCATCCTACAGTCCAGCACTTGCTCATACCTAATAGCAAGTACTAATATACCCCGACACTTGACTGCCCAGCAGGACAAGGCTCTTTATCCACCCCTCACTAACCAATTGACTAAGCAGCTCACCCTACTATTCAGGCATGACCAAAGGGCAACTTCAGGTGTACTCTCCAGTCCAGCTGGTAAATCCGGGTATCCTGAGGCAATGTTACAACTGCCTCATGTACACAGACAACCCTCTCCTCCTACCACAAAACACTAACATATGCGAGAGATGCAATTATACAGCCAAACTGGAGGCTAAGGTCTCTCCACCCAAGACTGGAACAGACAGTCATGAGGAGAAGGTTAACACTTGCACCACACCTCCAGCCTCACATAGACCTACTAAACCAACACTGGCAAAAATACACATAGATGCATGAAATCATACTTGGAGGCTCTAAATAAAAAGCTGCAAAAGCATCAGAGAGCTCCAAAACAGACACCCACAAAACCTGCACCTCCCGTCACAAACCAGACAACACATAAAACACAAAATCAATGTGCCGCACAATCACAGCCCTTAAGACGAAATAACATACCTAACACACTAGTAATAGGTGACTCAATAGTCAGGCACACTGATGCCCCACTCACTAGGCTGGACAAGGAAAAGGTTAATGTTAGCTGCCTGTCGGGTGCCAGAATCTGCCACATAACACAAGCACTCAGGTCACTCCAGAACAAGAACAAATATGACTCTGTCATTGTTCATGTTGGTGTGAATGACCTGAGACGTACCTCCCTGGACTACATGAAAAGAGACATGGAAGAGCTCTCTGATCATGTAGCCCAGGCGGGTATGACCCTGACCCTGAGTAGCATCCTGCCCTCACCAAGAATGATACCTCAGTATAAAGAAACAATTATCAATTTCAACAATTGGCTAAGTTTCTGGTGTCATTCAAAGGGGATCCAGTGTCTGACAGACTGGGATGACATGCTCGACAAGCCGTGTTGTTCCACAAGAGATGGCTTGTACCTGTCACCCCTTGGTTTACAAATACTGGCCAAGGCTCTTGCTGCCCCCATAGTGCCTTTTTTTAGGCAAGGCTCAAAATTCAAACCCACCTCCATAAACAGCACAAGTAAAAAAATGAGGGTTATGCTATTCAACGCCAGGAGTTTAAATCTCAAAATGTATGCGCTCAAAGCACTCCTAAGTATGGAGAACGTCGACATCTGTGCAGTAACTGAAACCTGGTTCAAGGCGCCAGAGACCACTCCAGCATTACTGGGCTATAACTCATACCACACATTTCAGCCACAGAACATGGACCAAAACACAAAAGGAGGGGGTGTATCCATATTCATCAAGGATACCCACATCTCCAGGTTAGTGGCACAGCATGATACCTCTGAGATCATCCATGTGCAGCTAACATCGGGCAAATCTGCAATGCAAATTGTGGCCTGCTACAGATCACCCTCCTTGACCCAGGACCACCACTCTGCCTTTCTGAAGACACGGGAAAACATGAAGGTCCTAGCAAACACCCTGATATTGGGCAATTTCAATTACCCTACCATTAACTGGGAAAACTACTTGAGTACAAACTCCCAGGCACAGCGGTTCCTGGAATTTATCAACTCAAATGCCCTAGATCAGCAGGTAAACTCCCCTACCAGAGGCCACAACCTATTGAACCTGGTCTTCTCCAATGGGTTAAAGGTGTTCCGTACAGGAGATCAACCCATCACTGGTTAGATCAGACCATAAACTAATGACCCTGGATGTCCACACCCCACCACCACCCCCAACCAAGGAAACCATAGTGAAAAACTTTTCTAAAGCAAACTTTACCTTACTTAATGCAGAGGTGGTAAGTTTCACAGCCCCCACGCTAAAGGATAACATTGCCCAAGATGCGGAATCCTTTACAATTGCACTGTATGAGCACCTACAAGGATGCATGGATTGTGTCATCCCTAGCAAAACCAAGACTCACTCCCTTAAGAAAAGGAAACCAGTCAGGTGGACCCCTGCCATAAACAGGTTATACAACAAAAGGAGGAAACTAGTTCAGAAAAAAGCAAATCCCAAGAAGGAAAGACATCCCTGATCAGTATCAGTAAGAAACTAAGGTCCCTCATAAAATCATCCAAAGCTAACTTTGAAAGAAAAAATAGCCAAGGATTCAAAAGATAACCACAAAGCCTTCTTTAGCTATGTCAAGAATCTAAGTGGCAACTCACAGATATGCTCTGAGCTAGTGCAAAACAGCACAAAATGTAGTGAACCTACTGATATTGCCAACATCCTGGCAGATAGATTCAGTGCAAACTTCACCTCCCTCTCACCTTCAAAAGGGCCCACAACAATACCGAAAAAGTGTAGTGTCCTGGAAATCACAGAAGCACAGGTAAAAACAGCCCTTTCAAAAGCCAAAAACACAGCATCAATGGGGCCAAATGGTGTCCCAGGCTGTGTCTTGCATGAACTACAGAACAAACTAACCCCCGACCTAAACACACTGTTCAACCTCAGCCTCTCCACAGGATACGTGCCCATAGAATGGCGCACAGCAACAATTATTCTGCTCCACAAAGGAGGGGCCACAACTGACCCTGGTAACTATTGCCCCATAAGCCTGACTAGCCTGGTCTGCAAGGCTATGGAGCGCATCATCATGTAACTCATTAACAAAGACATTGGGAGCCTCCAAACACTTGACCCGACCCAGTTTGGCTTTGTTAAGGGCAAATCATGCCTACTAAACCTAGTTGACTTCTTCGAGACAGTCACCAAGGCCATAGACAAGGGAAAGGTGGTTCACACAGCCTACCTTGATCTCACCAAGGCATTCAACACCATTTCTCACTCGGGTATTATAGAAAAACTCAGCAGCCTGAACATAAACCCCTACGTCACAAGATGGGTTGCTAACTGGCTTACAGACAGAACTCACACGGTAAGAATAGCGAGCTCCAGGTCCGACTCTAAACCAGTCACAAGTGGTGTCCCGCAAGGCTCGGTTCTGGGACCCCTACTGTTCGGCATATATTTCTCAGAAGTACAGGCAAACACAGGAGGACTATGGCTAACCAAGTTTGCCAATGACTGCAAACTGGGAGCCATAATTGACTCTCTGGCTGACATGGACATCCTTTAAAAAGGCCTTACTGAGACAGACACCTGGTGTCAAAGTCATGGCCTCAAGCTAAATGCCAAAAAATGCATAGTCATCCTGTTTGGGAAAAACAAAACACCCACGAATTACCACATAGGCGTCAGCCCCCTTAATACAGAAGAGGTAATAAGAGATCTGGGGACCCAGGTAGATAGTAATCTCTCCTTTGACAATCATATTGCCAAAGTAGTTAGGAAATCCTTCTATGTGGCCCATCTAATTACTAAGGGGTTCCCATCTAGAAATAAAGAGGTTATAGTGCCCCTCTACTCATCGGACCCATCATAGAGTACAATGCCCCATTTGGGATGTACCTCACAAGACACTTCCAACAGTTGAAAAGACCACAAAAGCACCTCACCAAAAGGATTACTGGCCTCAAACATGTCCTATGCAGCCTGACTGAAAAAACTCTGGCTGTACTCAGTGACATATCGCTTACTCAGAGGTGATCTCTGCCTGACTTATAAAGCCATGTCCAACTCAGAATTGATGGACATGCTCCACCTAAAGAAATCCAAGTCACTGCGAGCCACGTGCTCTAGTGAGCTAAACCTTGCCACAACAATAAATAGAACATGCTGGAGGGATAGTTTCCTGTTACAGAGACTCCCCATGCTTTGGAACAAAATTCCTAACTACATTAGGCAGAGCCCCTCACTAACACTCTTCAAGAGAAGCCTTGACGAGTGGATGGGTAACAGAAAATACACCCCCGGGATCACTTCATTGGCTCTGCTTGACAGAGGCTCAGTTAATTAATCAATGAGGCGATGAAAGCCGACATACTCTGGCTAGGCTTATTCATGCCCTCAGGCAGCTAGCCTAGTACCTACCTATGAACCTATATATATATATATATATATATATATATATATATATATATATATATATATATATATGTATGTATATTTATATACCTATGAAGAGATGTGCATATGGCCATATATATGTTGCACTATACAGATGTGTATACAGACATATGTACGGGTATAGATGTGTATGTACATGTAGACATATATAGACCTATTATATGTATATAACCATATTCCTGTCATGTAATAACAAGGACTACACAGTTTAGGAAGTAAAGGCAATTGTTCAATACTACTCCATATTTGTACTGACAGATATACTAGTAAAACAATAGCTGTCTTCAAGGTGGTCATGATGTAGTGGTTAAGTGTTGCAACTTTAGTGTACAGGGACCTGGGTGCAAGGGCTGTTCATCTTGTTGCTGAAGAACAAGGGCTGTCAGATACAGAGTGGTTAAGGCAGTTTTGACCAGCTTTAAGTGGGTTTGCGCTGGTTTGCGTGAGGCTAAGTGGTGCTAAGCTATGGGTAAATGTACGGGCGCTCACACAGTGTGGGCTTCATTTACCAGTGTGCATATCAGCTCAGCTGTTATATTGCAGCAATGTTGATACTTGCTAAGCATGGCTTAGCCCTGCTACCCAGGTCACACCACCCAGTCTGATAACATAGCAGGGTACTGACATCTGTAATATGTGTATGTGATGCCATGTACAATACATGCGCCTATGTGCTGTCATTACAGTAGCAAGGGGTGTGAGTGTTATGTGTGGGACACAGATGTATATGAGGCCTGTAAAGCACTGTTATCCATGTGAATGTGTGATACAGGGGTATTAGGCCAAGGTACGTGCTGTCACATTGGTATGTAGTGTATCATGGCAGTACTACTGTTGACAGTGCTTACCCAGGCAAGAGCAGAGTGCTAAATGCAGTACTGACAACAGGCACACCTGCAGGCATAGCTGGACACTGAGGCCTCCCTGTTGTATCCCAGGTGTGTGAGCTGTGTCACAGTATATACCCATTACTGGGTAATGATCCGACATGTGGAATGTAACTGTAGACTACTGTCTGTACAGCACATGTTAGTGAGGGCTTCTGACATGTAGTTATGGCATACATATTGTTGTCAAACGTCTGTCTGTTAACACACTCATCCTACTGCATATCTACTTGCCAAGCTGATGACTGTCAGTCCCTGTACAGATGTGCAGATGGCAGGTATCCAGCTGGGATATGTACAGGCAACCTAAGCTTGATTGATACTGACATGTCTGCCCAGTGTGTAAGAACTGGCACATATAGGAGATGTCACCCTGTACACACCACATGCCACTAGTACCTCCACTACACTACCACAGTCAAGAGAACATGCTTGTTACAGGTCTCAATCACAGACACTAACTATGTATTGTAATGCATGTTGCATGTATTTTAACTTGATCACCTCAGTGGCCGTGTGCAGAAGGCACCTGAAGGATTGGCTGATGCATGTCATTCTCACCCTGAGGGTCACCACAGTAGTGTATGTCGATAGATTGCCTGCTGTCACCTGCCAGGTGGCAGGATATCACTGTACACACAACCCCTACACAACCCATCTCTCCTTGGACAATAGCTAGGTAGACAGCTATGACCACCTGCAGTGATGCACCCCTGTACTGATACATGTGTATGTGTGCATGACTGAGTATAGCAGTGTCTGTGTGTTAGCACACCAGTACTTGGGAATTCCATGAGGGCCTTCACAACCAACGCAACACCCATTGCCATAGTCAGTTGTGGCTGCTGCTGTATGGAACATTACATGTACCCTGTTAAGCTCCTCCCCATACCAGCTACATGAGCTTTGCAGTACCAGCAGAACAGTGTTTTACAAATGGGTTGATAGGCATGGGATACCCATTGTGTTCTGGCATGTGTGTGTAGGTGTGCATGTCCATATATCTGTAGAGTACAGCATTCTGAAGCCACATACTCCTATTACAAATATCCATTGCCACACAGTAGTACAGATAGTGCTGTTGCTGCCCATAGGTGAGGCATGTCAATGCAACACCCTACTACGCATGTGGCATGTGCATTAGATGCATATCCCTGTAATATCACTGTTGGGGTTGACTATGGGTTGTATTGCAGTCGCAGGGAATGTGTGATGGTGGGTATGGCAGAGTGTCACCATGGGTTTCAGTGAGTACAATATACATGGGGGGTGTGGGTGCTGTGTACACTGTCATTACACCAAGGTACACCCAGTACATGTCCCATTTACCACATTATGCTTACCACTGTCACCATCAACCATACAGGTAACTGATACCACAATCCAGGCCAGTTATGCATGTGCTGTGTGCAGCCTACCTGTAACACACTGGACACAGAATCAAGTTAGTTAGCAACGATAGGCCCTGGTATCTCAGATGTGTGTTTGCCTGTTATGTTTCTGTTAATGTGTATATGAAGGTATGTCACACTACATATTGTCCATATGCACCCATTGCACCCCCCATTAGCATACTGTACATGTCTGGGGATGTTCTGCATATAACATGTAATGTAGGATACACCTCACCCTAAACGCTGTATGGTGTGTGCAATGTAAGCCACATACTTCAGTATCACTACATAGCTAGGTAGGGATCTAGTCCCAGTGTTGTCAAGTAACAGTGTGCATATATGTGGATGGGTCTACATCAGGTTGCAGGGTATACACACCTCAGCAGGTCACCTGTCCATGCGGCACAGGCAATAACTGTTTTAGTAACCTGTGACATGTGTTCAACTGTACCCCAGATATGTCACAGCCATAGTGTCACCACAGTGCCATACCCCATTGTGGAATACAACTTCAGACAATCCTTGTTGTGACACATGTACACCTACAACACAAATGGATAACATTATGGAGACCACAACCTACCAGTGTTGCTAACAGCTATAATGCATCATTGCTGGATGGCTATATTACCTGCTATATATGCATTACCCTTTACTCCTTACAACATATTGCACTGCAGTACTGTGGTACACTGTAGTACAGTCATCATGTGCATCAGAACCACATTAACCTATTCCTGCATTGATAGTATGGATGACAAGGATGTGGCACAGGTAGCATCATATGCAAAGGGTGTGATGTTGATTTGCCAGAGGCTGAGGGTAGGCCATACATTTGACACCATGTGTGTTGGTGAGGGGTGTACTGCAGTGAGCTTGGCGTGGTGCTGTGGTGTGTGTAGGTATGGGGTTGCCCTAGGTGTGTTTGTATAGTGTGTGGGTATGCATGCACACAGTTCTGCCATGTGGCTGCCCTACACAGGTGTTTCTAGACAGCTGCAGACCATACCTGACAGGGTGTGCAGTTCACTGCCTACAGCCATGGACACATGGACTGTGCCTGCCAGGGGTTCCATGGGCACATCCAGGTACAGGCCTCAATAAGCTACCCTCACCTGCTGATAACAAATGTCTGCTGGTACGAGACCCCCCTTGAAACTGGCCAGGACCACAAGCACGTGGCCTGCTGTTGTGTGGACAGCACCCCCCACACTGCCAGGGCTGGTACTGCCACTACAGGAGCCCATTGGTGTCCTAACACATCCACATTGACTGCCAGCTGTTGGTGTTGCTGGCCTATGTCCAAGCAGCCCTTGCTGCACTCCCACCACACATTCAAGCACAGACAGACCACGGTCGATGAGGGCCATCATCTCACCTGACCATCTATCCATGAACTCAGTTAACGCATGGATGGCACCTGCCAGTTCATGGGCATTGTCACTTGCAGATGTGAGAGCAGCCCTCTGCAGCCTCAGGCCCTGTCTGGTGTAACATTCTATAAGTGCCTGCAACTCCATGACAGCCAGAAACATGCACCTGCTGGTACCAGCTATGTTGACTCTGCCAGAGGTGTTATGTCCAGTGACCCTACCATGAGCACTCTGGGACATCTGCCTATGTGGTGCCCTGCAGGACATCTGGCTATGCCTGCTGCAACCAGACACAGTAGGCATGGTTACCACACTTCCCTGTGCACAGTCACCAAATGCCAGCTATCCCTGGCCAAGGGTGATGGGGTATGTATAGGCACTGAAACTGTGTGCGGGGGTGGGGTGGTTAAAAGGGGGATGTCAAATGATGGTGCTGTTTCTGCCCCTGACAACCCCTCCTATGCCTCAACAGTACTGTCATCATCTTCGGTGTCAGTATGGACTTCAACATCAGATTGCATGCTGGAGAGACTCTGACCCACCTCGCCACCTGTGGAGGAATACAATAAACACACTTTAAAACCTGTACAGCATTGCCTAATAGTATACACACACACACACACACACACACACACACACACCACCGTAATACCTACCTGTCCATTTCTGTCTATACACACTGAGCAGAGTGGAGTAGAGGTGTTGACTACAACTCTGAGCTGAGATATATAAGTATCCTGTTTTTTTTTTATTATTTATACTGATTATTGTTTCTTGCAATTTATATATAGCACTTTTTATTGCCTGCTGCGTAGTATTTTAGTGTATTTTATTGCTATTAACTATTCTGCATGGGTAACTGATTTGTTTGCAGTTAAAAGCATTCTGTAGAGTCTCATTGCTCCTTTATCTGTTTAAAAACTTTTATTTTGTGGCTTTCTGTAGTGCTTACTGTCTGTAGGCTAGTAGTTTTAGTATTGTCCTCATTCAGATTTGCTGGCTCTGGGCTTGTTTGTTTCTACAGTGATTGTTCAAAGCACATGAACAGGCCATCTTGAATTAGCAGAAGCCTTTCTTTATGTTGGCTATATTGTGTTAATTGGATGCTGGCTAGTGGGGGCTGGTTCTTTTGTGTTTTTATAAAAAAAAAAAAAGTTGTCTAAAGTTGTATCTTCTGGTATTTAAGCCCTAACTTTGAGAGGATTTCTGTCTATACACACTGAGCAGAGTGGAGGAGAGGTGTTGACTACAACTCTGAGCTGAGATATATAAGTATCCTTTTTTGGATTATTTATACTGATTATTGTTTCTAGCAATTTATATAGCACTTTTTATTGCCTGCTGTATAGTTTTTTAGTGTAATTTATTGCTATTAACTAATCTGCACGGGTAACTGATTTGTTTGCAGTTAAAAGCATTCTGTAGAGTCTCATTGCTCCTTTATCTGTTTAAAAACTTTAATTTAGCGGCTTTCTGTAGTGCTTACTGTCTGTAGGCTGATAGCTTTAGTATTGCCCTAGTTCAGATTTGCTGTCTCTGGGCTTGTTTGTTTCTACAGTGATTGTTCAAAGCACATGAACAGGCCATCTTGAATTAGTAGAAGCCTTTCTTTACCTTGGCTAGATTGTGTTAATTGGCTGCTGGCTAGTGGGGGCTGGTTCTTTTGTGTTTTTATAAAAAAAGTTGTCTAAGGTTGTATCTTCTCGTATTAAAGCCCTAACTTTGAGAGGATTTCTGTCTATACACACTGAGCAAAGTGGAGGAGAGGTGTTGACTACAACTCTGAGCTGAGATATATAAGTATCCTTTTTTGGATTATTTATACTGATTATTGTTTCTAGCAATTTATATAGCACTTTTTATTGCCTGCTGCATAGTGTTTTAGTGTATTTTATTGCTATTAACTAATCTGCATGGGTAACTGATTTGTTTGCAGTTAAAATTATTCTGTAGAGTCTCATTGCTCCTTTATTTGTTTAAAAACTTTCATTTTGTGGCTTTCTGTAGTGCTTACTGCATGTAGGCTAATAACTTTAGTATTGACCCACCCTCCCTTCCTGTTTGTGTCTTGCTGTTATATTTGATGGCTTTGCAGTTGCCCGCCCCTACTGTAAATCTTATCTGGGACACTCCTCCCAGTCTAGTGTCATTAGTTCATTTTACCTAATACAGAGAGAACATTTGATAAGGCCTTCTGTTTCTCCTTTTTCCCTTTCAAAAAATATTGCCTGAATCTCCTTGTGTTCTGTCTGTGCTTCTCAAACATTTTGGAAATATAGAGTATATTTTAGAACATTTATTATAACTGTAATTGCCTTAATATTGCTACAACTCAAGTGCTCTAGGTTGCACTGCATCTGAATTGTTTCTGTGTTTTAGCTGCTTTTCTGTGTATATAGACTTCTCTGTATAGGTAGACTAGCTACTTATTCTGCTGTATTACTGCCTCTTAAATCGTGTTTCAGTTGTGCACTTGCCTTGATTCATTTAAAAAGTTTTAAATTGCTAATTTTGTAGAGTTTTAGTTGCATTTACTGTTTAGGACTACACACTCAAATGTGTTAACCTTTTCTGTGTTTATTTACTGTATTATTGCATTGTTTAGCCTGTTTCAACAAAAAAAAAAATACTATATTGTTTGCTCATTTCCCACCTTTCCTAGCCAGTCCATATCCCAGGCTTTGCTAGTCTCAGGACTTTATTTTCTGTATTCAGAGCTATCCAGACCTTGCTGTGGTAGAGGGGAGTCCTACTGCTTACCAGTGGGACTGGTGAGCATTGTACTGCCTGTCTAATGCTAGAAGAGTGGTTTCCAGCTCTGAAATTGTAATTTTATTAGCCTTTTTGGGCTGATTTCTATCCCTTTCAACTTTCTGGATTAAAAACGCATGTGTTTGCACATGTGTCACATCGTGCAGCACTGCGAGGCTACAGTTAAACTATTCCAGGTGCCAAAAAGTCTGCTCTTCAAATTTTCCCTTAGAACTTGGTGGTTTCTCAGTAGTAACACTAAAATCTGAATCCATGTGACTAGCACTTGCTCTAGAACCTGCTGGAAAGCACTAGGAAGCCTGAAACTGATACAGACACTCAGCTCTCCTTGTCAATAAGGAGAAATTAATCATAGGCACTAAACAGCCTATAATTGCAAAGTACCTTGCAAAGGTAAGGGAAAACAGCTCTTAAACTTTACAAAAAAGCACCTAAACAGGCTTGTACAAGGGTCAGCTTTCAGTAATTTCTCCTCTCCACCTGGTGAATCTGGGCATACTGGGGCAATGCAGCAACTGCCTCATGTACACAGACAATCCTCTCCTCCTACCACCCAACACTACAACCTGTGAGAGATGCACTTAAATAGCCAAACTGGAGGCAAAGCTCTCGCCAGCCAAGATTGCGCTAGACAGTCAAGAGGAGAAGGTTAACACCTGCATTACACCTCAAGCAGGTCATAGCCCTTCAAAACCCCCACCATCAACACCCACACATAGCAACACTAAACCCACATATTCAGAGGCCCTTAACATTAACCTGCCCAAACAAGAAGGACCTCCGAAGCTGAAACGCAAACAAACATCAGTCACAACCAAAGTGACACATAGCTCACAACACCAGTGTGCCACCCAACAACAGCCCCTAAGGCAAGACAATGTACCCAACACTTTAGTCATAGGTGACTCTATAGTCAGGCACACTGATGTCCCACTCACCAGGTTGAACAAGGAGAAAATTACAATCAGCTACCTGTCGGGTGCCAGGATCCACCACATGATGCATGCACTCAAGTCACTCCACAACAACTACAAATACAACTCTGTGATTGTCCATACTGGAGTGAATGACTTGAGACGTACCTCCCTGGACTACATGAAAAGAGACATGGAAGAGCTCTTTGATCATGTGACCCAGGCAAGTATGACTCTAGCCCTGAGTAGCATCCTGTCTTCACCCAGAATGATACCATAGTATAAGGACAAAATGACTTCAACAATTGGCTAAGCTTCTGGTGTCATTCAAAGGGGATCCAGTATCTGTCTGCCTGGGAAGACATGATCGACAAACCATGATGCATTGCCAGAGATGGTCTGCACCTGTCACCCCTGGGATTCAGGTTACTGGCTAAAGCTCTTGCCACCCCTATAGTGCCTTTTTTAGGCAAGGTTCAAAGGATAAAACCACCACCGTAACAGATACAAGCATGCAAAATCTGAAGGTAATGCTACTCAATGCTAGAAGTCTAAACCTCAAAATGCACTCTCTCGAGGCACTCCTAAAAATGGAGAACATCGATATCTGTGCAGTAACTGAGATCTGGTTCAAGGCTCCAGAGAGCACCCCTGCAATACCAGGCTACAATTCTTACCACACTTTTTGGCCACAAAACCAAGACCAAAACACTAAAGGTGGAGGAGTGTCCATATTCACCAAGGATATTCACACCTCCAGGCTAGTTGCCCAACACAATGCATCTGAAATTCTCCAGGTGCAAATAACACTAGGTAAGACTGCAATCCAAATTGTAGCTTGCTACAGATCCCCCACCACACCCCAAGATTCTCACTACACCTTTCTAAACATACTGGAAAATATTAAGATATAACCAAACACCCTAATACTAGGTGATTTCAACTACCCTGCCATTAACTGGGAAAACTACTCGGGTACCAACTCCTGTTCCCAACGGTTCTTGGAATTCATAAATTCCAATGCCCTGGATCAACTAATCCAGTGTCCCACCAGGGGCTCCAGTATCCTAGACCTGGTCATTACCAACATGGGAGATAGATGCTCCACACCAGTGATCACCCCCTCATTGGTCAGGTCTGACCATAAGTAAATCACCCTTGACATCCACATCCCACCCCTACCCCCCAGTAAGGAAACCTCCTTAAAAACTTTTCCAAAGCCAACTTCATGCTACTGAAGTCAGAAGTAACAAACTTCATGACACCCACGCAGACAGGATCTGTAAGTTTGACTGCAGAATCCTACACTAAGGCACTGTACGAGCACATCCACTTGTGCATGAATCGTGCCATCCCAAATAGAACCAAGATGATCTTTTCCAAAAAAGGAAGCCAAACTGGTGGTCCCCTACTATAAACAAACTATACAACAGAAGGAAGAAACTGTTGCAGAAAAGAGGAAAATCCCAGGATGCAAAAAACTCCCTCACCAGCCTCAGTAAGAAGCTGAGATCCCTCATAAAATCCTCAAAAGCTAGTTATGAAAATAAAATTGCCAAAGATTCCAAAGACAACCACAAGGCATTCTATATTTATGTCACGAATCTAAATGGCAATGCTCAGATCTGCTCTGAGCTATATCAGAATGGCATTAAATATACTGATCCCAAGGGTATTGCCAATATCCTGTCTGATCTATTTAGTGCCAACTTCACCCCCCCTCTCACCCCCTAAAGGGCCCATCTCAATACCAAAAGATTGCCAAATTCCGGTAATCACGGCCACACAGGTAGAAACCGCACTCTCCAAAGCTAAGAATACAGCATCCATGGGACCAGATGACATCTCAGGCTGTGTACTACATGAACTACAAAATGAACTGACACCTCACCTAAGTGTCATGTTTAATCATAGTCTCACCTCAGGCTTTGTGCCCAATGAGTGGCACACAGCTACAGTTATCCCACTCCACAAGGGAGGATCCACCTTGGATCCCGGGAACTACAGTCCCATCAGTCTGACAAGCCTGATCTGCAAGGGCATGGAACGCATTATCATGGAACTTATAAACAAAGACATTGGCAACCTTCAAACACTGGACCCCACCCAGTTTGGGTTTGTGAAGGACCAATCTTGTCTCCTGAATCTGATTGACTTCTTCAAATCAGTCTCCAGAGCTGTGGATGAGGGTAAGGCGGCCCACACAGCCTATCTGGACCTTGCCAAGGCCTTTGACACCACCCCCCCACTCTGGAATCATAGATAAACTTACTATGCTGGGCATAAATCCCTATGTCACTCGATGGGTTGCCAACTCGCTTACTGAAAGAACCCAGACTGTGAAAGTAGATGACTCCAAATCCAGCTCTAGACAAGTGACAAGTGGAGTACCTGAGGGTTCAGTCCTGGGACCACTCATGTTTTGCATCTACTTCTCTGAAGTACAGGCCAACACTAAGGGACACTGGCTAACAAAGTTTGCAGATGACTGCAAACTGGGAGCCATTATTGAATCCCCAAATGATGTGGATATTCTACAAAAGGGCCTTACAGAAACAGATGCCTGGTGCCAGAGCCATGGGCTCAAGCTTAATGCCAAGAAATGTATACTTATCCCCTTTGGAAAAAACATATACACATGAATTACCACATAGGTGGCAGGGCACTAAACATCAAAAGTGTGATGAGAGACTTAGGAAAACAGGTGGACTGTGGTCTCACTTTCGATAACCACATCGCCACAACAGTCAGGAAATCCTTCTATGTGGCACACCTCATCACTAAGGGCTTTTCATCCAGAAAAAAGGAGGTCATTGTCCCACTGTACTCATCCCTCATTAGACCCATTATAGAGTATAATGCCCCATTTGGTATGTACCTCACAAGACATCTGCAACAACTGGAAAGGTCACAGAAATACCTCACTAAAAGAATCACAGGCCTAAAGCAGATGCCATATACTGACTGTCTAAAAAAACTCCAGCTATACTCTGTGGCATATCGTCTACTCAGAGCCGATCTCTGCTTAACTTACAAGGCCATGTCAAACCCTGAGCTGTTGGACATGCTTCACTTAAAGAAATCCCAATCCCTCAGAGCCACATGCTCCAGGGATCTAAACCTTGTCATCCCAATGAACAAAACATGCTGGAGGAATAGGTTCCTGACCCAGAGACTCCCCATACTCTGGAATAGACTGCCCATACAAGTCATGCAGAGCACCTCATTGGCCCTCTTCAAAAGGAACCTTGATGATTGGATGAGAGATAGGAAATTCAACCCGGGGATCATGTCAGTCACCCTGCTAGACAGGGGTCCATAGAAGTAAATATTGTAGGAAGAAATATCCAGGGAATTGTTATGGCTAGGCTTGCATAGGCCTTAGGGCCAATAGCCTAGTACCAACCTATGAACCTGTGACAGTCCCACATATATTTCCATGTGTTCCCCATCCTGCATCACACTTGGTAAAATACACACATTGATACCACTCAATAACATATCAGTCCTCTAAATGCCTAGACAAGTGAGCACAACATAAGACCTGTTACTACATTACCTGCCTGACCTGTGTGTAGCGATGTTAGATGGCCTCACTGCTGTCATTCAGTGTTCACCCTGCATATGTCCGGACATCATGAGCATGGCCCCTATATGTGTGGGCTACTATGTTCACTCCATAATATCATGCACTGGTGTGTCATGTGTATGTATTGCTCAGTACATGCCATATATGCTGCTCAATTGGCCTATTATGTGACAACTGTAATTTATGGATACACTCCCTGGTATTGACTAGTACTTCCCCAATGCATCTGTAGTGCTGCATACGTGGGTTTTAGGTCACCTCTCTGCTGAATGTGATATTACAGGTTTACCTGGTGTCTACCTTCCCTCTAAATGCCTGTTCCATGCTACAGACCTTATTATATGATCAGCTGTCCTGTGATTACATACATGACAAGTATTCCTGGTGTGTCATGTGGCAGTCCATGTACATGTACTGCATGGTCCCAAAGGGAGGTACTGCTGTATGAACACCCCACAATCACACATGTGCATACATGGCCACCCACACAAGCATGCACACACATGCATCCTACAATATCAACCTCCCTCCACTTCACCAGAGTGACCCTACAGACAAATTAACTAACTACTAGGATTCACACACACAGACACACACACACACACACACACACACACACACACACACACACACACACACACACACACACACACACACACACACACAGGTGAGGTTGCACAATGATAGTACACACCTTCCTATTACCCATCTGTCAACATGCAGATCATATGGTACACAACAGCATGCAGTGCAGCTATAGTCAATCCATGCTAGTAACAGTATACATGTGTGTAATGCATGTGCTGTGTCACTAGGTGATGCCCCGGGTCTATATTAGAACATCGAAATTTCAAAACTTCGAATGTTCTAATATCGACCCATATTAAGCGAACGCTGAAAATATCGAAGCTACAGAAAACCAAATTTTTTCCTAGGGAAAGAATTCAGTTGTCCTTTTCTGTTGCTTTGGTATTTTCAGTGCTGTGGTGGAAAGTTCCAGGTCTCGTTCAGGTAAGTGTGCGATTGAGCGCGGGTTAGGTTTGTCAGTGGTTAGGGTGCAGGTTAGGTATGTGTGCGATTGTGTGAATGTGAGGGTTAGGGTGGGTTAGGTGAGTTAGGGTTAGGGTGCGGGTTAGGTATGTGTGCAATTGTGTGGACAGGAGGGTTAGGGTGGGGTAGGTGAGTTAGGGTTAGGGCGCGGGTGAGGTGAGTGTGTGATAGTGACGGACCTTAGGGTTAGGGTTTGGGTTAAGGTAAGTGGATAGTTAGTGGTGTATGTATAGTTTAGTGTAGGGTTAGGTGTAAGATTTTAGGTGTATGTGTTTGGATTGCTGTTTGTTTGATGTGCTTGTGTTGTGTGTATGTGTTTTGGAACAGCAAATTTTTTCCTTAAGAAAAAATTCACTGTTCTGTATGTTCGATGTTTTCAACTTTCGTTGAATAGAGTTCGATATTAGAACATTCAAAGTTTTGAAACTTCAGTGTTCTAATATACACCTGATGCCCCTTCCTCTGGATACCACTGCACCCATATACACAGTATTGCTGTGCACCTGTTCTGCATCCTACCATGTACTGTGCACCACACCTCACAGGTGTACAACCCATTGTGGAATGTGTAGTACTGTGTCAGTTATGTCAGCTTTAATGCTCACAGCCCCTATGTTTTTCAGCAACACATACCTGGGATGATATGTGGACAGATATCATTTGTGAATGCTTGATGTCTAATTTACATCTCTCGACAGCAGCGGACTATATATGACCAATCCAATACTCTAACACTAACAACCATCAGAGTATGCCATGGCTATGAGGGGTGTACACACACTTCTTGATATGACGCACCCATCCGTGATCTGCATTGGGACCACATCATTGCATATCTTAACAGTACATGAGCCCGGTATGTGACATATGTCCTGTACTTTCACATGCAGTGTCTATGGAATGTGTTAGGTATGTGGATGCTGACCACGATGCATACACTCCATGTGGGCATATGTGTGCTATGATGGTTTGTCTCACCTCCTGTGTGTACTACAGCAGTCACTACTCCTGGCAGGGGTATACCAGCTTAGGCCATCTGCAATTGCCAGTGTATGTTCAGTCTGCCCTACACATGTCCCCCTAATCTGCATGATTGCAAGGTCTACTCATGTGCACATCCCTTGGTGTTCACACACTGCTGTCACTATTGCTGTGGGGGTAGGGTTACGTCTGCCACAGGTCCTGAACCTGACTATGTGTAGATAAAGCCATTCTTAGCATCCGTAGGATCCCTGCTGCAGTGCACTGGTGACACCTCCCCTCCTTTGGCCTTTTTGCAGATGCATGACAAATAAGCCCTACACATGTGTGTCACTTTGCAGTGTCCCATACACTGAACACCACATGTTACAGCCTAGTCCCAGCTGATTATGTGGACTACTGTAATGCCTTATGCCATAGTGTATCTCTGCATAAGTTGCCATTGTCCTACAGGTATATACAGATGGTAGCCGGCCGGATGGGCAGGTGCCACGAGGCTGGCCAGGAGCTCCACCACTTGTGTCAGGGGGGATGGATGGCATGGCCCCCCTGTGGTGAGGTGACCCCCCCGGACTGCGGCAGCATGTCAACAGGCATTGCAAAGCAGGTCAGAACAATGATGCCGGACCTGCTCATAACTGCTGTTGTGCAGTCCAACATCATTGACCCTGTGGACTAGGTCATTCCACAGGGCAGTCCACTCCAGCTGCTCATGGGTGGCCTGGCTAAACAAGACAGGGTAGTGCTGGATTAAATAGATGAGCAGTACTTCATTTTCGGCCGCTGAAGAAAGAAGATGGTAGCTGTGCATGTGACATCTTGGCTGAAAGACATAAAGATGGAAACAAGTCTGAGCAACTCATACAGCAAGGTTATCACAGATCTTAATACACATCTCTGTCACCTTCCCACCATATCAGTGACAACAAACTGTACACACAACTCATTAGGTATGGCTACAGCTTACCTACCAGTGGGACAGATATTGTATTGTACCACACTTTGTGCTTTGTGTTTGTAGCCATGTTCCCTGTGTGGAAACTATCATTGCTGGCCTGTTACAAACTATTCACCTGCATACCATTGTCAGGGCCACTATGATTCCATATATGTCTGTGGTATGGCTGCTGTGTAATTGCTGCACATCTGACATTCTGTGTTATTGGGAATATCTATGCATGCTGTTGGAAATGTTCCGGGATTGTGTAGACTATTACTACCAACATATGTTCTATAACAGTGACACAATAGCATGTATATGTACTATTGCCCAGCAGAACCACCTCTCCAAACCAATCTGCCCATGTTACCCAGCCACATCACATGTGTGTCTCACCCTGGGGACTCCTCATGTACTAGTCCAGCAATACCGTCAGGTGGAACCAACCCACAGGATGTTGTCCCCCCCCCCCCCCGGGAGTCACACACAAACATGTTCCTGTCCCCTGAGGTCAGGTCCACGGTCTGTTCCATAACGGGCTCCACAGGCACATGTGATGTGCTACATCACTCTGAGGCACCCAGTACACATTCACAGGGCTGACATGCTCCACCTGCTCAGCCTCCAGGCCAGGCACCTTCAAGACATGGACTGCTGTTGTCAGTAGCAGTGGGTGGTAGACTTGTTGCATTGAGTCCATATTGGGGCCCATGGGTTATCTACATCACAGACCACACAAAGAACATCCAGGGTGTTTACCCACCACATGTGTCACATACCACCCCTGTAGACTGTGCTCTATATCTACCAACCCTGACCACCTCCATAACTATCCCTGCCATACTTCCCCATATTCCCATTCAATACTTCACAGACAAGGTCAATGTGGTCCCAAAAAGGGATTCACATGTGACATACCCATCCATGTTGCACACACTTCCAGCTGTAGACATCTGTGTGCATTGCTATGTGGGCTGTTTCCTTGCACATAGCATGCAGCACTGTGGTAGTAATATAGGGGACATATATTTACATACATATATGTTTGTGTGTGTGTTTGTATATATGTAGACATGTGCATATAGGTATATATCTATATATGTGTAGATATATGTGATGTATATATGTGCTCATATATATGTCTACACATAGGTATCTGTATATCTGTGGACATATATATATATATATATATATATATATATATATATATATATATAGTTTTACATATTATATATGTGTACATATGTACACATATGCATACCTATATGTGGGGTACATTAAGACTTCAGGTCCACAATCTCACAACACCTTCCTGCACAGCTGCACGGTTCTGCCTTGCTACAATACAGACAGGTGCCTTGCTACAATAAAGACAGGGTCCACTTATTTTACTGCCTGCACTTTAACAAAGTCATTTTATGTTTAAATTACCTGTTTAACTGTTGTAGGCTACACACTCAAGTGTGATAAACATTTATGTGCATTTAAAGTGTTTTTTTATTGTATCTGCTTTATTTTCTGAAAAAACAATAACAAAAAAACAAAAATATATACCTGTTTTCCTGCCTTTCTAAGCTAGCATAGTCCAGTTTTCAGGTTAGTGCTGAATTCAGGGATATGTTACAAGTTTCTGTGTTTGCCCATACCTTACTTGGATAGAAGGAAGTTTCTCTGTTCACTGTGAGAGAGGGAGCTTTGAGCAGCCTATATGTCACTGCTAGTATACAGCTCAGCAAGCTCCTGCCTGATGCCATATAGAGTTCTACAGCAGCACAGAGACAAAAGAGAGACTTTGAAGTGATCAAGTATCATTTTTCTGCATTTTCTTGCTGCCTTTAGCTAATTCCTCCTAATGCCAATTTTCTAGAGTTTCTGTGATTTAAAACACTTGTTTCAGCTACATATTGTACTTATTTTACTGTCTGCACTTTAACAAAGTTGTTTTTGTGTTTAAATTACCTGTTTAACTGTTGTAGGCCACACACTCAAGTGTGATAGCCATTTCTGTGCATTTAAAGTGTTTTTTGATTGTAGCTGCTTTATTTTCTGAAAAAAAAAAATAATATATATATATATTATATATATATATATATATATATATATATATATATATATACACACACATATATATATATATATATATATATATATATATATATATATATATATATATATATATATATATATATATATGTATACTTGTTTTCCTGCCTTTCTAATCTAGTATAGTCCAGTTTTCAGTTTAGCGCTGAATTCAAGGCTATGTTACAAGTTTCTGTGTTTGCCCATACCTTACTTGGATAGAAGGAAGTTTCTCTGTTCACTGTGAGAGAGGGAGCTTTGAACAGCCTATCTGTCCCTGGAGGAGTGGTTTAGTGGTTTCAACCTAGAAATTAGTAGTTTATTGGCCATTTTGGGCTAATTTCTATCTCTTTCATTTTCCTGCAAGAAAACCCACATTTGCAAGGTTTTGTGCTAGTATACAGCTCAGCAAGCTCCTGCCTGGTGCCCTGTAGAGTTCTACAGCAGCAGAGAGACAAAAGAGAGACTTTAGAGTGATTAAGAATAATGTTCTGCATTTTCTTGCTGCCTTTACCTAATTCCACCTAAAATACTGATTTTCTAGAGTTTCTGTGGTTTAAAAAGCTTGTTTCAGCTACATGTTCTACTTATTTCACTGCCCACACTTTAACAAAGTCATTTTTGTGTTTAAATTACCTGTTTAACTATTGTAGGCTACACACTCAAGTGTGATAGCCATTTCTGTGCATTTAAAGTGTTTTTTTTATTTTATCTGCTTTATTTTCTGAAAAAAAAGATACTTGTTTTCCTGCCTTTCTAAGCTAGTATAGTCCAGTTTTCAGGTTAGTGCTGAATTCAGGACTGTGTTACAAGTTTCTGTGTTTGCCCATACCTTACTTGGATAGAAGGAAGTTTCTCTGTTCACTGTGAGAGAGGGAGCTGTGAGCAGCCTCTCTGTCCCTGGAGGAGTGATTTCAGCCCATAAATTAGTAGTTTATTGGCCATTTTGGGATAATTTCTATCTCTTTCATTTCCCTGCTAGAAAACCCACATTTGCAAGGTTTTTGTGCTAGTATACAGCTCAGCAAGCTCCTGCCTGGTGCCTTGCAGAGTTCTACAGCAGCAGAGAGACAAAAGAGAGACTTTGGAGTGATTAAGCATCATTTTCTGCATTTTCTTGCTGCCTTTAGCTAATTCCACCTAAAACACTGATTTTCTAGAGTTTTTGTGATTTAAAAAGCTTGTTTCAGCTACATGTTGTACTTATTTTACTGCCTGCACTTTAACAAAGCCATTTTTGTGTTTAAATTACCTGTTTATCTGTTGTAGGCTACACACACAAGTGTGATAGCCATTCCTGTGCATTTAAAGTGTTTTTTTATTGTATCTGCTTTATTTTCTGAAAAAAAAAAAAAAAAAAAAGACTTGCTTTGCCACCTTTCTAAGCTAGTATAGTCCAGTTTTCAGGTTTTTCAGGTTAGTGCTGAATTCAGGGCTGTGTTACAAGTTTCTGTGTTTTCCCATACCTTACTTTGATAGAAAGAAGTTTCTCTGTTCACTGTGAAAGAGGGAGCTTTGAGCAGCCTATCTGTTCCTGGAGGAGTGGTTTCAGCCCAGAAATTAGTAGTTTATTAGCCATTTTGGGCTAATTTCTATCTCTTTCATTTCCCTGCTATAAAATCTGCATTTGTACAGTTTTGCTCACCGGGCAGCGCCGATTAGCTAGGGTATAACTATCCCTGGTTCCACAAAGTCTACTCTTCAATTTTTCCCTTGGAACTAGACAAACTTTCAACTCAAGCACTCAAACCCTTCACTTCTCATACCGGCACTTGCTCAAAACTCATTATAAGCACTAATAAACCTTAGCACTAGACCCCCCCCTATACTCTAGAGAAAGACAAGGATCTCTATACAACCTTACCAGCCAATCAGTAAAACAGTTCACTGTACCTATCCAGGCATGTTCAAAGGGCAGTTTCAGGTGTACTCTCTGGTCCAACTGGTGAATCTGAGCATTTTGAGGCAATGTTACAATTGCCTCATGTACACAGACAACCCTCTCCTCCTTCCACCAAAACTAATACATGCGAGAGATGCAATTATACAGCCAAATTGGAGGCTAAGCTCTCTCACCCCAAGACTGGACCAGGCAGTCAAGAAGAGAAGGGAATTACTTGCATCACACCACCTGTCTCACATAGACCTATGAAACCAGCAATGGCAAAAAACACACATAAATACACGAAAACATACTCAGAGGCTCTATATAAAAATCTGCAAAAGTAACAGAGACCTCCAAACCAGACATCCAACCAACCTCCACCCCCCAACATAAACCATGAAACATATACTTCACAAAACCAGTGTGCCACACAACCACAGCCCTTAAGGCAAAATAAAATACCCAACACACTAGTAATAGGTGACTCTATAGTCAGGCACACTGACGTCCCACTCACTAGGCTGAACAAGGAGAAGGTTACTGTTAGCTACCTGTTGGCTGCCATGATCCACCACATAATACAAGCACTCAGATCATTCCAGAACAAGTACAAATATGATTCATGTCATGTGAATGACCTGAGCCGGATCTCCCTGGACTACATGAAAAGAGACATGGAGGAGCTCTCTGATCACATAGCCCAGGCTGGTATGATCCTGAACCTGAGTAGCATCCTGCCCTCACAAATAATGATACCACGGTAATGAGAAAAATGTTTCAATTTCAAGAATTGGCTAAGCTTTTGGTGTCATTCAAAGGGGATCCAGTGTCTGTCAGCCTGGGATGACATGCTCGACAAGCCATGTTGCTTCGCTAGAGACGGCATGCACCTGTCACCCTTAGGCTTTCGAATACTGGCCAAGGCTCTTGCCACTCCCATAGTGCCTGTTTTAGGCAAGGCTCAAAAGACAAACCCACCACTGTAAATAGCACAAGTAACAAAAAACTGAGGGTAATGCTACTCAATGCCAGAAGTCTAAACCTCAAAATGCATGCACTCGAGGTACTCCTCAGTATGGAGAAAATCGATATATGTGCAGTAACAGAAACCAGGTTTAAGGGTCCAGAAAGCACCCCAGCACTAACAGGCTACAACTCATACCATAAATTTTGGCCACAAAACCTGGACCAAAATGCAAAAGGCGGGGGAGTATCCATATTCTTCAAGGATACCCACACCTCCAGGTTAGTGGCACAGCACGATGCTTCAGAGATCATCCACGTGCAACTAACAATGGGAAAAACTGCTATTCAAATTATAGCTTGCTACAGATCACCCAGCATGTCCCAGGACCCCCAATCTGCATTCCTGGAAACATTGGGAAACATAAAGGTCCTACAAACACCCTGATATTGGGTGAATTCAATTACCCAAACATTAACTGGGAGACCTACTCAAGTAAAAACTCCCTTGCCCAAAATTTGCTAGAATTTATAAACTAAAATGCCCTGGATCAACTGGTCAACACCCCCACCAGAGATGACGACATATTGGACCTGGTCATCACCAGCATGGGCGACCAGTGTTCCACACTGGAGGTCAACCCCTCGCTGGTTAGTTCTGACCATAAACTAATCACTCTGAATATCCACAAACCACCATGAAAAACTATTCAAAAGCAAACTTCACGTTACTTAAGACCGAGGTGGGAAGTTTCAAAGCCCCTTGCTAAAAGATAATGCTGTCCAAGCTGTAAAATCCTTTACTAATGTAGTTTATGGGCACCTACAAGAATGCATGGATCATGCTATCCCAAACAAAACCAAGACTCACTCCTCCAAGAAAAAGAAAACCAGTCTGGTGGACCCCTGCCATAAACAAGCTATACAATAGAAGGAGGAAACTAGTACAGAAAAGAAAATCCCAAGAAGGGAAGACATCCCTGATCAGTATCAGCAAGAAACTACATTCCCTCATAAAATCATCCAAGGTTAGCTTCGAATGAAAAATTCCCATGGACTCCAAAGATAACCACAAGGCATTCTTTAGCAATGTCAAGAATCTAAGTGGCAATTCTCAAATCTGCTCAGAGTTAGTGCAGAATGGCACAAAATACACTGAACTGACCGATATAGCCAACATCCTGGCAGACAGGTTCAGTGCAAATTTCACCCCCCTCTCACCCCCAAAAGGGCCCATAACTATACCAGAAGAATGTAGTGCCCCAGAAATCACCGACACTCATTTTAAAACATCCCTCTCCAAAGCCAAAAACACAGCATCAATGGGACTGGACAGTGTCCCAGGCTACATCCTCTACATGAGCTCAAAGATGAACTAACCCCTCACATAAACACACTGTTTAAACTCAGCCTCTCCACAGGCTACTTGCCCATGGAGTGGTGCACAGCAACAGTTATTCCACTCCACAAAGGTGGAGCCACAACGGAGCCCAGGAACTATCGCCCTCTAAGCCTGACTAGCTTGGTCTGCAAAGCTATGGAGTGCATCATCATGGATCTCATTAACAGAGACATTGGAAACCTCCAAACATTGGACCCTACCCAGTTCAGCTTTGTTAAAGGCAGATCATGCCTCCTAAACCTAGTGGACTTCTTTGAGACAGTTAGCAAGGCTATAGATGAGGGAAAGGTGATCCACACAGCTTATCTAGACCTCACAAAGGCCTTCAACATCATTCCCCACTCAGTTATTATAGACAAGCTCACCAGCCTGAACATAAACCCCTACATCACCAGATGGGTTGCCAACTGGCTCACGGACAGAATCCACATGGTAAGAGTTGCATGAGCTAGGTCTGACTGTAAACAGGTTATAAGTGGCATTCCCCAGGGCTCAGTCCTAGGACCCCTCCTGTTCAGCATATACTGCTCAGAGGTACAGGCATGCACAGGAGGACTATGGCTGACCAAGTTTGCAGACAACTGCAAACTATGGGCTATAATTGACTCTCTGGCTGACACAGACATCCTCCATAAGGGTCTCACTGAGACAGATACCTGGTGTCAAAACCATGGCCTCAAGCTAAATGCCAAAATGAGCATAGTCATCCCCTTTGGAAAAAACAAAGTACCCACAAACTACCACATAGGTGGTAGCCCCCTAAATATGAAAGACGTAATAAGGGATCTGGGGGCCCAAGTAGATAGTAACCTCTCCTTTGATAATCACATTGCCAAAGTGGTTAGAAAATCCTTCTATGTGGCCCACCTAATCACAAAAGGGTTTGCATCCAGATCAAAAGAGGTCATTGGGCCCCTCTATGCATCACTCATCAGACCCATCATAGAGTACAATGCCCCATTTGGGATGTACCTTACAAGACACCTGCAACAACTGGAAAGACCATAGAAGTACCTCACCAAGAGGATCACTGGCCTCAAAAAGATGCCCTATGCAGCTCGACTGAAGAAACTCCAGCTGTACTCAGTTGCATACTGCCTACTCAGAGGTGATCTCTGCCTGACATATAAGGCCATGTCCAACCCAGAATTGATGGACATGCTCCACCTAAAGAAAACCATATCCCCTCGAGCCACACATTCCAGGGATCTAAACCTCCCCACAACAATAAATAGGACGCATTGGATGAATAGATTCCTGTCCCAGAGACTTCCCATGCTCTGGAATAAGATTCCAATCTACATTAGGCAGAGCTCCTCGCTAACCCTCTTCAAGAGAAACCTTGACGAGTGAATGGGAAAGAGAAAGTTTACCCCAGGGATCACTTCAATGGCTCTGCTGGACAGAAGCACAGGGAACTAATCTAAGGGGACGGCAAAAGCCAACACATTCCGGCTAGGCTTATAAATGCCTTTGGGCAGATAGCCTAGTACCTACCTATGAACCTATATGGACATTAGGGGGGTATATGTAGGACCAGATTGCAGGTAACCCTATTACACACCTATGGCATTCCTGCATGCTACATTACAGATTAACCTGAGTATCCTGCAAGGGGTGGGCTATGGATCCCACGTTTCCATCATAATGGCATTACATCAACCACCAGCTATTGGCCACGTAATATACTTACTTCCCATTACACAACACTCACTATGATGGCTTACATCTTGTCAGTCAGTGCTTGTCTGCACAGTTGATGGCTATGGCCTACTACCCACAGGGACAGACACTATTGTCCAAAGCAGTTGTTCAGTTGAACATCATTACAACAACACTTGCTGGCACATATAAATCATTCCACATCATCTATCCCATTATTATGGAAAAAGTACTACATTCAATTACAAGCATATATACTTCACATGCCTGTTGTGGGAATGATGTCTGTTCTGGATAGTTTGTTGGATGTAATTATTTTCTTAGTTCTCTCTCTCTCTCTCTCTCTCTCTCTGTCTCTCTGTCTCTCCAGTAAATGGATTGAGCTGCTTTTTATAGATTGTAGCATGGATTTTGTAGGTGATGCATATGATCAGGTGATGGCCTCTGCACCAATCAGTGTCCACCACTTGCTACCTGCATGCAGCATGCTGTGTAGTACTTCCAATTACCACTGTCATGGCAACCACCTACTATAAATCCCTACATCATGTGGGGGTGGTCCCTTTACCTTTCCTGTGTGATGGACAATCCACCCTGTGTGTGGGCATTAGTGTTACAGACAACAGACAGCAATAGCTCTTACAGGAGAACCTGCACACTCAGGCCAGCTACATATTTGTAGGAGGTTCCAGAACTACAGACATAGTGTGAGTAGAGTTGTTGTATGCATTGTATATCACTGGCGTTACAGGGTTTGTGTGCACATACTAGTTAAACTTGGAATGCAGTCTGCTTGCATAGCTCTCAACTGTGGGCCTATCCTCTTGATGGCCAGAGGTGTGCCTATTAGGTTTTGTCTGTCCACCACACAAGTCTTGTGTCAGATATATCACTGGGAGTGTGTGTGTTGAGTGTTATCAGTACATGGCTACATCCATTTCTGTTTCTAACTTCATATTCCTGACTAACGGTATGTTGCAGAATATCCTGTAACATCATTGATATGCTTAGTGCATGACAACAGTTTTACACATATGGACCTGTGTTCCAGCCTCTGTCCTCCATCCACATACCTGGATTTGCATATATGACATGCTGTCAGGGGTTGTTCAGGAGTGGGCTGTGAGTATGTCATGCTGCCATTCCTGTCATCAGTTCACTGCTGTTGTGTCCCCCACACATACTGTGGGGTTGCGGACATATATGTGTGGACTTCACCTACACAATACATGTGTGCCCTTATGCACTCCAAAGGCCATTGATGTAACAGTGGTATATGGCCCTGTATTATTGAGTCTGTGGGGGGTGATGCACCATAACTAACCTAGGTTGTTACAACATGTGGGGGTATCAGGGGTAAGCTGCCTTAAGGTATCTGGATGTGCATTACCATACAATCCACCTTGGGTAAATGCAGGCCTACTGCCTCCTGCCATACAGACTGTTCTGTTTGTCAGTGTGATTGTGATGGTGTCAGTTATGCCTTGTTATGTAACAGTTACATCCCATTGTGTCAACTGAGGACTTTCATAGGTTCATAGGTTCATACTAGGCTACCTGCCCTAGGGCATTTATAAGCCTAGCCAAAATGTGTTTGGCTTTCGCCACCCATTTTAAATTTATTTTGCTATGCCCTTTTTTGAGGTTAGTATACTGTGCCTCTGTCTAACAGTGACACAGAAATGATACCCGGGATAAACATATGATCTTCCATCCACTCATCAAGATTCCTCTTGAAGAGAGTCAATGAGGGACTCTGCCTTAACCTGGATTGGGATTTTATTCCAGAGTGAAGGGAGCCTCTGGGTTATGAATCTGTCCCTCCAGCATGTCCTATTTATTTCAGTGCTGAGGTTCAAGTCTCTCGAGCGCGTAGCTCAATAGGATTTGGATTTTCTGAGGTGCAGCATGTCCATTAATTCCAGGTTGGACATGGCTTTATACATCAGGCACAGATCGCTTCTAAACAGGCGGTATGCCACTGAGTAGAGCTGGAGTTTCTTTAACCGGGCAGCATATGGCATCTGTTTGAGCCCTTTGATCCTCTTGGTGAGGTACTTTTGGGGTCTTTCCAGTTGCTGCAGGTGTCTGGTAAGGTACATCCCAAAAGGGGCATTGTACTCAATTATGGGCCTGATGAGGGATGAGTAAAGAGGCACGATGACGTCCCCTGATCTAGATGTGAATCCCTTCATGATTAGGTGGGCTATATAAAATGTTTTTATAACCACTTTGGCCATGTGGTTGTCAAATGAGAGATTGCTGTCAGCTTGGGTCCCCAGGTCCCTAATTACGTCTTCTGTACTTAATGGATTACCACCTATGTGGTAATATGTGGGCACTTTGTTTTTGCCAAAGGGGATGACTATACACTTTTTGGCATTTAGCTTGATGCCATGGCTCTGGCACCAGTTGTCTGTTTCTATGAGGCCCTTTTGGAGGATGCTTGTGTCGACTGAAGAGTCAATTATGGCGCCCAGTTTGCAGTCATCATCAGAAAGGCTCATCCAGACTCTGCTACACTTTGCTGTGAAGGAAAGGTTAGTTTGCTGTTATTTTTTGTATTTCTGTATTGCCTTTCTATATTTTGAATACTGTAGTTTGTTTTCTTTACCTTGTGTTTTGCTTGCATTCTGTTTAACAGCATATTAAAACTTCAAAAGAGACCACAGCTCTCTCTGTTCTGAGTCAGGCAGAATTTTTCCCTCCCTCCCACCCATTTAAGTTGTCTTGTTAAATACCACTGTCTTTCTAGTTGCCCGCCTCTTATGTTAATCTGACCATATATCTCATTTCTCTCTACTTTCACTGGCTTATGTGAGTAATCACAAAACCATCACTTTTGAAATCCACCCCTTCAATTATTTAAATTTATTGGCCATCCTACAGTATTTCATAGTACCAAAATACAAAAGTAACCACCCCTTTCAGTCCATCTTGCTGTTTTAAAAATAGTAACTCTCCACTAAACCTTAACTTTTTAAACAGGTAAAACTCAAGTTACCTACTTTCATATCTAACTTCTCTAGTGCACACTGCAGAGTGCATTCTTTTCAATCTTAAGCATCCCTGTTACTAGCACTTTCTCTAATACCTAAAAAGATCATCTCTACTTGACTCCAAGTAGACTTTTCTCTATCTGTTAAACCTAGCACTTGCTCCTACAGTACTTATTACCTTGATACGGCACTCTTATAGATAGCACCCCAAAAAGGCAAACCCCCATTTCTCGGTCACCACGTCCCCGGAATCTCTTTTAAAGTTTTTTGTCTAGTCCTTCTAGCATGTCGAGGGATCAGTTGCTAGTGTCCTCTCCTGCTCAGCTGGTGAACCTGGGAATATTGAGGCAATGTTACAATTGCCTCATGTACACAGACAACCCTCTCCTCCTCCCACAAAACACAAATACATGCGAGAGATGCAACTATATGGCCAAACTGGAGGCTGAGCTCTCTCAACATAGGACTGGCAAGACCAGTCAGGAGGAGAAGGTTACCACACACACTATAGACCCAGTCTCACATAGTACCATCACAACCTCAAATCATACACATAAACACACAAAGACATACTCGGCTCTGATCAAAAATCTACCAAAACAGCAGAGGCCACCAAAGCAGACACCCAAACAACCACCACCTCAGAACACAACACCTGAAACACATAGACCTCACAGTCAGAGTGTCAAACAGTCACAGCCCTTAAGGCCAAACACAATGCCAGACACACTAGTCATTGGTGACTCCATAGTCAGACACACTGATGTCCCGCTCACCAGACTGAGTAAGGAGAAGGTCACAGTAAGCTGCCTGTCGGGCTAGAATCCGCCACATAACCAAGCACTCAGGTCTCTCAACAGCAGGTACAAATATGACTCAGTCATTGTCCACGCTGGTGTAAGCGACCTGAGACGTACCTCCTTGGACTACATGAAAAGAGACATTGAGGAGCTCTCTGATTATGTAGCCCAGGCAGGTATGACCCTGACCGTGAGCAGTATCCTACCTTCACCAAGAATGATGCCACAATACAGAGATAAGATGATCAGCTTTAACAATTGGCTTAAACTCTGGTGTCATTCAAAGGGGATCCAATGTCTGTCTGCCTGGGATGACATGCTGGACAAGCCACGCTGCTTCAAGGGCGGCTTGCACCTGTCACCCTGGGATTCGGATATTGGCAAATGCTCTTGCCACCCCATAGTGCCTTTTTAGGCAAGGCTCAAGTTCTAAACCTACCACCCTAGAACACAAAAAGGAAAAAACTAAGGGTAATGCTGCTCAATGCCAGAAGTCTAAATCTCAAAATGCACGCACTCGAGGCCCTTCTCAGTATGGAGAACATCGATGTCTGTGCAGTGACAGAAACCTGGTTCAAGGCTCCTGAGAGCACCCCAGCACTATCAGGTTTTACCTCTTATCATGCGTTCCGGCCCCAAAATCCGGACAATACCAAGAAAGGAGGGGTGGTATCCATATTCATCAAAGACACCCACACCTCAAGACTGGTGGCAACGCACGATGCATCGGAGACCATCCAGGTGCAATTAACCATAGGCAAGACTGCTCTGCAAATTGTAGCATGTTACAGGCCACCCTCACAAACTCAGGAACCTCACATGGCCTTCCTGAAAACACTAGAGGGGATAAATGTATCACCAAACACCATCATACTAGGTGACTTCAATTACCCTAATATAGACTGGGAACACTACTCAAGCCCAAACACCCTAGCCCAAAAGTTCCTGGAATTCATAAACTCAAATGCCATGGAACAACTAGTCACCATCCCCACAAGAGGAGAAAACATACTTGATCTCATCATCACGAACATGGGAGCACAATGTTCAACACCGAAGTATACCCCTCACTGGTGAGATCAGATCACAAACTAATCTCGCTGGAGGTCCTCATCCCACCCCACCTGAAATAAAAAAGACCACAGTAAAGAACTTCTCGAAAGCCAACTTCACACTTCTAAAGACTAGTGTGGTCTCCTTTAAGGCCCCCGAGCCGACGGAAAACAGTACTCAAGCCGCTGAATCACTTACAAATGCCTTCTACCAGCACCTGCAGGACTGCATGGATAAGGCAATCCCAAGCAAAACAAAGACTCTTTGTACCAAAGGCAAGCATCCACTCTGGTGGACCCCAGCCATAAACAAACTCTACAACAAAAGGAGGAAGCTACTACAAGATAGAGCAAAATCCTTAAAAGGTAAGACACCCTTGATCACTATAAGTAAAAACTAAGAGCTCTCATAAAATCATCCAAAGCAAATTTTGAGAGAAAAATAGCTAAAGACTCAAAAGACAATCATAAGGCCTTCTTTAGCTATGTTAGAAACCTGGGAGGAAACTCCCAGATATGCTCAGAACTAGTTCAAAATGATGTGAAGATTACTGATCCTACAGACATTGCCAACATACTGGCTGACAGGTTCAGTGCAAACTTCTCCCCTCCCCAAAGGAGAGATATCTATACCAAGCGATTGCAGCCCCCAAACATCTCCAGCCCAAGTGAGAACTGCTCTCTCCAAAGCAAAAACACAGCATCCATGGGACCTGATGGTGTCCCCGGCTGTGTGCTCCACGAACTCAACGAGGAATTAAACCCACAGCTAGGACAGCTGTTTAATCATAGTCTTACCTCTGGATATTACCCAGGGGTGGCGCACTGCAACTGTGGTCCCACTTCACAAAGGCGGTGCCTCCACCGACCCTGGAAATTACCGGCCCATTAGCTTGACAAGCCTTATCTGCAAAGCCATGGAGAGGATCATAATGGACCTCATAAATAAAGACATAGGGAATTTGCAGACTTTGGATCCATCCCAGTTTGGCTTTGTCAAAGGCAGATCATGCCTTCTAAACTTGGTTGACTTTTTGAAACAGTCACCAAAGCCATTGATGAGGAAAGGCAGTCCATACAGCCTACCTCGATCTGGCGAAGGCCTTTGATACAATACCCCACTCGGGTATCATTGAAAAACTCATCAGCTTAAATGTTAACCCATACATCACAAGATGGGTTGCAAACTGGCTGAGTGACAGAACCCACAGGGTCAGAGTTGCTGGCGCCATGTCAGACTCAAAGCCTGTCACAAGTGGTGTACCACAGGGCTCAGTCCTGGGCCCACTCTTGTTTGGCATCTACTTTTCCAGTACAAGCAAACACAGGAGGGTTATGGCTGACAAAGTTTGCAGATGACTGCAAACTGAAGCCATAGTAGAAAACACATCTGACACAGATATCCTTCAGAAGGGTCTCACAGAAACGGATAACTGGTGCCAGAGCCATGGCCTAAAGTTAAATGCCAAAAATGCATAGTCATACCCTTGGGAAAAACAAGGTTACCCCTAGCTACCAAATAGGTGGCAATCCACTGAGTACAGAAGAAGTTATCAGGGACCTGGGGACCCAGGTTGATAGTAGTCTGTCATTCGACACCCATGTAGCTAAAGTAGTTAGGAAGACCTTCTACATTGCCCACCTTATCATGAAGGGATTCTCATCTAGATCAAGGGAGGTCATAGTCTCCCTATACTCATCACTCATCAGACCAATGATTGAGTACAATGCCCCATTCGAATGTATCTGACCCGACACTTGCAGCAGCTGGAGAGGCCACAAAAGTTCCTCACCAAAAGGATAAAGGGTCTCAAACATCTGTCCTATGCTGCCCGACTGAAAGAACTCCAGCTCTATTCAGTCGCCACGCTTGCTCAGAGGTGACCTTTGCCTAACATACAAGGCCATGTCAAACCCAGATTTGATGAATATGCTTCACCTCAAAAAATCTAGATCCGTCAGAGCCACAAGGGCGGGAGACTTAAACCTCGACACGGCTATTAATAGGACGTGCTGGAGGGATAGATTCATCACCCAAAGACTCCCTATGCTGTGGAATAAAATCCCGGTATATGTGAGGCAGAGCACCTCGCTGGCCTTGTTCAAGAGAAATCTTGACCAATGGATGGGAGATCGCAGATATACCCCAGGGATTACCTCAGTGTCACTGCTCAACAGAGGCACAGCAAAATAATGGGTATAGTTCCCCATACTAAAGGGGTGGCGAAAGCCACAAAACTATGGGCTAGGCTTGTAAATGCCCTAGGGCAGATAGCCTAGTATGAACCTATGAACCTATGAACCTATGAACTTGGTCAGCCACAGTCCTTCCATGTTGGCCTGTACCTCCGAGAAATATATACCAAACAAGAGAGGTCCCAGGACCGAGCCTTGTGGGACACCACTTGTAACTGGTTTGAAGTCTGACATGGCTCCAGCAATTCTAACCATGTGGGTTCTGTCCTTGAGCCAGTTTGCAATCCATCTAGTGACATAGGGGTTTATATTTAAGCTGGTGAGCTTATCTATAATGCCCGAGTGGGGTATTGTATCGAAGGCTTTTGCGAGGTCCAGGTAGGCTGTGTGGACCACCTTCCTCTAGTCAATGGCCTTGGTGACTGTTTCAAAGAAATCAACCAGGTTTAAGAGGCAGGATCTGCCCTTAACAAAGCCGAACTGGGTAGGATCCAGTGTTTGTAGGTCCCCAATATCTTTATTTATGAAGTCCATGATGATCCTTTCCATAGCTTTGCAGACCAAGCTAGTCAGGCTTATGGGGCGATAGTTTCCAGGATCCGTTGAGGCACCACCTTTATGGAGAGGGACCACTGTTGCTGTACGCCACTCTTTGGGCACATATCCTGTAGTAAGGCTGAGATTGAACAGTAGTTTTATGTTTGGGTTTAGCTCTTCTTGGAGTTCATGTAGGGCGCAGCCGGGACACCATCTGGTCCCATTGATGCTGTGTTTTTGCTTTGGAGAGGGCGGCTCTTACCTGAGCATCTGAGATGTCAGGGGGGCAGCACTCTGCTGGGATAGATATTTGCCCTTTTGGTGGGGAGGGGGGGAGAAGTTTGCGCTGAACCTGTCAGCTAGGATGTTGGAAATGTCTGTGGGTTTGGTGTATTTTTTGTCATTTTGGACTAATTCTGAGCATATCTGGGAATTACCACCCAGGGTCCTAACATAACTAAAGAAAGCCTTGTGATTATCCTTAGTGTCCTGTGCAATTTTTCTCTTGAAGCTAGCCTTAGACAATTTTATGTGTGCCCGTAGTTTTTTGCTAATACTGATCAGTGATGCCTTCCCTTTTTGGGATTTTGCTCTATCATTTAGTAGCTTCCTCCTTCTATTGTATAGTTTGTTTATGGCTGGGGTCCACCAGACAGGACGTCTGCCTTTGGAGGATTGGGTCTTGGTTTTATTTGGGATCGCATGATCCATGCATTCCTGAAGGTGTTCATAGAATGTGTTTATAAAGGATTCTGTGGTCTGGGCCGTATTTTCCACAGGCCAGGGGGCTTTGAAGGATTCCACCTCAGTTTTGTGGAGTGTGAAATTTGCTTTAGGGAAGTTTTTCACTGTGGTTTTCTGGGCAGGGGGTAGGGTTGGGATGTGAATATCCAGTGAGATTAGTTTATGGTCTGATCTTACCAGTGAGGGATACACTTCTGGTCTGGAGCATAGAGTCCCCATGTTGGTGATGATCAGGTCCAGTATGTTTTCCCCTCTTGTGGGAGTGGTAACATTGTTCCATAGCATTTGAGTTTATAAATTCTAGGAACCTTTGGGCTAGGGTGTTGGAGCTAGAGTAATGCTCCCAGTCTATGTTTGGGTAGTTGAAGTCACCCAATATAATGGTGTTTGGAGAGACCTTCATATTTTCCAGTGTTCTCAGGAAGGCTGAGTGGGGTCCCTGGGTTTGGGAGGGTGGTCTGTAGCAGGCTATAAACTGGAAGGCAGTTTTACCCACTGTTAGTTGCACATGGATAGTCTCTGATGCTTTGTGCTTTGCCACCAACCTGGAAGTGTGGGTATCTTTGATGAATATCGATACTCCCCCTCCTTTTGTGGTTCGGTCCAAGTTTTGGGGCCGAAAAGCATGGTATGAGGTATAACCTGGTAGTGCTGGGGTGGTCTCGGGAGCCTTGAACCAGGTTTCTGTTACTGCACAGATATTGATGTTCTCCATGCTAAGGAGAGTTTCGAGTGCGTGCATCTTGAGGTTTAGACTTCTGGCATTGAGTAGCATTACTCTTAGTTTCTTATCCCTTGTGATACCTATGGAGGTGGGTTTGTCTTTTGTGCCTTGCCTAAAAAAGGCACTATGGGGGTAGCAAGAGCCTTTGCCAATATCCGAAAGCCCAGGGGTGACAGGTGCAAGCCGTCCCTAGCGAAGCATCATGGCTTGCTGAGCATATCATCCCAAGCTGACAGGCATTGGATCCCCTTTGAATGACACCAGTACTTAAACCAGTTGTTGAAATTGATCATCTTGTCTTCATATTGTGGCATCATTCTTGGTGAGGGTAAGATGCTACTCAAGGTCAGGGTCATACCGGCCTGGGCTACATGCTCAGAGAGCTCCTTTATGTCTCTTTTCATGTAGTCCAGGGAGGTACGTCTCAGGTCATTCACACCAGCATGGACAATGACTGAGTCATATTTGTACTTGCCTTGGAGTGACCTGAGTGCTTGTGTTATGTGGCGGATCCTAGCACCCGACAGGCTGCTCACCGTGACCCTCTCCTTGTTCAGCCTGGTGAGCGGGACGTCAGTGTGCCTGACGATAGAGTCACCTATTACAAGTGTATCAGGTGTGTTGTTTAGTCTTAAGGGCTGTGACTGTTTGGCACACTGTCTTTGTGAGATATGTGTTGCACGTGTTTTGTTTTGGGGTAGCGGCTGCTTGGGTGTCTGCTTTGGAGGTCTGCTGCTTCAGCAGATCTTTATTTAGAGCCTCTGAGTATGTTTTTGTGTGATTATGTGTTTGGTTTGCTGTCGTGGTAGGTCTATGTGAGATTGGAATTGTAGTGAGTGTGGTTTCCTTCTCCTCCTGACTGGTTATGCCAGTACTGAGTTGAGAGAGCTTAGCCTCCAGTTTGGCTATATGGTTGCATCTCTCACATGTGTTGGAATTTGTTGGGAGGAGGAGAGGGTTGTCTGTGTACATGAGGCAGTTGTAACATTGCCTCAAGATTCCCAGATTCACCAGCTGGACCGGAGAGGAGATTGACAACTGACCTTTGGACACGCTAGAATAATATTGGGAATTCCTTAATAATTGAAAACCAGGGCCAGTGGGGAGTGAGGGTGTAGTGCTTTTAATTTTTAGTGCTGACTTATATAATTGCTTTTGTGAGCAAGTGCCAGGTAACTTAAGTGCAATGTGTTACAGGTAACTTAAATGCAAAAACGACAAACAGTAACTTTCTTTCAAGTGAAACAAGGAAATAAGTACAGTAAGCAATGCAGATATCACTAGTGATCCACAGAAGCGCTGAGAAGCCGCATATTAGGTGGAATTAGCGTTCCAGGGAAATAACAAGCAAACAAACAACAAGCATATAAACAAAGCTAGATTCAGCAGGCCTGGATCTAGTCTTTGCTACAGCAAACAAGGTGTACCAATTTCAGTAAGATACAGTTCAAATATTCAGGCACTATAAACCTTTAACCAGAAATTTCCAGCTCAGAAGGGCAGAGTCCAGCCTCTTCTCCCACAAGAGTGCAGACCACAAACCTTCTTAATGTAAAATAACTGGCCTGAAGCCCAAGTGCTTAAACCAGAACTAATACACTTTAAGAATAACAGACACTGGGCTCTCAATCAGCAGTTCCCAACTTAGAAGGATGAAAGCTACCTGTCCTGCCACCACAGTGCATGCCACAAACCTTCCTAATGTAAAACAACTGGTCTGAAGCCCAAGTGCTTAATCCAAAAACTTAGAATGATAGCTACACTTTAATCAAGTTACTACCAAGCAGTAATAAATACAATTGAATACTTCAGAGAATGCCTGGATTAGTGCTCAAGTTACACAAACAAAGCTAGATCCAGCAGGCCCGAATCCAGTCTATGCCACAGCAAACAAGGCGCACCAACTTCAGTAAGAAGCAGTTCAGATATGCATGCACTATAAGCCTTCAACCAGAAATTCCCAGCTCAGAAGGGCAGAGTCCAGCCTCTCCTCCCACAAGAGTGCAGACCACGAACCCTCTTAATGTAAAATAACTGGCCTGAAAGCCCAAGTGCTTAAACCAGAATTAATACACTTTTAGAATAACAGACACTGAGCCCTCAATCAGCAGTTCTCAATCTAGAAGGATGTAAGCTACCTGTTCTGCCACTACAGTGCAGACCACAAACCCTCTCAGTGCAAAACAACTGGTCCGAAGCCCAAGTGTTTAAACCAAAAGGCTTAGAATGAGTTACACCAAGCAGTAATAAATACAATTGAGTACTTTTAAGATGATGCAAAAGTAAAAAAAAAATAGGTAGAAACACAAGTACAGTAAAAGCAGATGACATTTTTTTTTTTTTCTGAACAAGTGCTGAGATCAAAGAAACAGATTTGAGTGTTGAAACTAGAAAACTGGCTAGTTATAAGAAAAAAAAACTAAGCTAGAAGGCTGCCCTCCAACACAGATGGGCTTGGGGGCTCAGAAGCCTACAAATAGTCTATACCACTTAACAGGAAAGGCAGGAAACAAGCTTAATTTTTTTTTTCTGTTTCCCAGATGCTCTCTTTGTACACAGTAGGAGTGCCTGAAATCAGAATATGATCTCACTGCACTCAGTTGAGTGAGCAAATGAGATGGGCCCAGAAGGAGTATCCAAACACAAATTTACAAGAGGGGCGGGCAGTTGCAAGGCCACTAAGATTTACACCAAGACAAAAACAGGGAGGGTGGGTGGAACTAACTGAAGAGCAGAGTGAAAACTTCCAGTTCAGTTAATATTCCTTCTACACAGTTAAAATCAATTTAAATACTGTATTGTTTTGAAAAAAAAAAGAGCAGATAAAGGTACTTAAATTCTCTTATACATCCAGTTGAATATAGCAAGTTCTTAGCCGGCCAAAAATTACCCCCTATGAAATGTGTACAGAGTGTCGATAGAGACTGCTGACCTATGCATCTGCATTACTTACTGTTGATTGTTTGGTATCCTGTGGCCCAGTCTGTCTTTACTATTGTACTACTTGAAGGCCTCGGCCTGGACAGCAACATATGTAAACCTTTCCAGACTACTGTATTATTATAACTGTATCACAGTTGCATTACTCTGCTTATATGGATATCAGTGTCTAAACAGCTATATGACATGGCATATACAACTGTAATAATACACAAATAAAGCTTTCCCATGTATGCAAACCTGTGTGTGGTGTTATATCCTTTGACCTCTCTGTGGGTATATGTTGCAGGCAATGATTGTCATTTGCATGGGTGGCTCATACAGTGTCCATTTGGTAAGGTGGTAACTGTAGGCATACTGGCTGTTCCATAATGTGTGCGCTTTCTACATATGTATCTTCCTATACATATTTCTACGTGTGTATGTGTAGTTAAAACGAAACAAGTCCACACAGTCTGCTCCAAAAGGACTCGCAAGGCACCAGCACTTCACAAATACAATGTGAAACGTATTTCCTTTATTAACACACACAAGTGTGTGTTAATAAAGGAAATACGTTTCACATTGTATTTGTGAAGTGCTGGTGCCTTGTGAGTCCTTTTGGAGCAGACTGTGTGGACTTGTTTCGTTTTAGTTGTTGGCTGTTCCAGTTATTGATTTTTTAGTAGTTGTATGTGTAGTTACATATATATCTATATATATGTATATATATATATATATATATATATATATATATATATATATGTGTATCTGCATATATGTGTCTGTGTATATGTATCCTAGGGATGTTGATTGCTTCCACATTGTACATTCCCTATGGGAGCCAGACTGTACTGCATGATATTTTACTGATACCAGCCTGACATCGTACAGGTAGGATGGAGTACTGTTAACATCTTCTGCCCATGTCGTGTCAAATCCTGATTATGGGATCTGCAACAGTTGGTAGTGTATTGCAGGGCAGATGTGTTTGGCTGTGGGGAAGGGGGTACCTATCTGTACAAGACATATGTTGTTTGGGGCCTCTCAACCCCATTAACAGTACATGTAGACATATAAGTTTTTGCTATGTTCCCATTTTTATCTACAGATGTATGCCCGTATATACATATATATATTATCTGCTTACATTTGATATATATATATATATATATATATATATATATATATATATATATATATATATATATATATATGCCGGTGGGCAGCACCAAGGATCAAATGGTGGAAATTAAAAACGGGTGATTGTGAGGTGGAGTTCAGGGAAGAGTTAAGACATTCACTGGGTGGCAGTGAAGTGCTACCGAATAGCTGGGTAACTACAGCAGAGCTAGTAAGGGAGACTGCTAGAAAGGTGCTTGGTGTGACATCTGGACAGAGGAAGGAGGACAAGGAAACCTGGTGGTGGAATGAGGAAGTACAGGATAGTATACGGAGAAAGAGGTTGGCGAAGAAGAAGTGAGATTGCCAGAGAGATGAAGAAAGTAGACAGGAGTATAAGGAGATGAGGTGCATGGTAAAGACAGAGGTGGCAAAGGCTAAGGAAAAGGCATATAGAGAGTTGTATGAAAGGTTGGACATTAAGGAGGGAGAAAAGGACCTGTACCGATTGGCTAGACAGAGGGACCGAGCTAGGAAAAATGTGCAGCAGGTAAGGGTGATAAAGGATAACAAGGGAAACGTACTCACAAGCAAGGAGAGTGTGTTGAACAGATGGAAGGAGTACTTTGAGGGGCTGATGAATGAAGAGAATAAGAGAGAGGGAAGGCTGGATGATGTGGGGATAATGAATCAGGAAGTGTAATGGATTAGCAAGGCAGAAGTAAGGATAGCTATGAACAGGATGAAGAATGGAAAGGCTGTTGGTCCAGATGACATACCTGTGGAAGCTTGGAGGTGTTTAGGAGAAATGGCAGTGGAATTTTTAACCAGATTGTTTAATGAAATCTTGGAAAGTGAGAGGATGCCTGAGGAGTGGAGAAAAAGTGTTTTGGTACCGATTTTTAAGAATAAGGGTAATATGCAGAGTTGTAGTAACTACAGAGGGATAAAAGTGATCAGTCACAGCATGAAGTTATGGGAAAGAGTAGTGGAAGCTAGGTTAAGAAGGCAGGGGTGATTAATGATCAGCAGTATGGTTTCATGCCAGGAAAGAGCACTACAGATGCGATGTTTGCTCTGAGAGTGTTGATGGAGATGTACAGTGAAGGTCAGAAGGAGTTGCATTGTGTCTTTGTGGATTTAGAGAAAGCATATGACAGAGTGCCTAGAGAGGAGTTGTGGTATTGTATGAGGAAGTCAGGAGTGGCAGAGAAGTATGTAAGTGTGGTACAGGATTTGTACAATGGTAGTGTGACAGTGGTGAGATCTGCCGTGGGAGTGACAGATGCATTTAAGGTGGAGGTGAGATTACATCAAGGATCAGCTCTGAGCCCTTTCTTATTTGCACTGGTGATGGACAGGTTGATAGACAAGTTCAGACAGGAGTCCTCGTGGACTATGATGCTTGCAGATGACATTGTGATATGTAGTGAGAGTAGGAAACAGATTGAGGAGACCCTGGAGAGGTGGAGATATGCTCTAGATGAGAGGAATGAATTTCAGCTGGACTAAGATGGAATATATATGTGTGAATGAAAGGGAGGATAGAGGAATGGTGAGGATGCAGGGAGTAGAGTTGACGAAGGTGGATGAGTTTAAATACTTGGGATCAACAGTTCAGAGTAAAGGCGAGTGTGGAAGAGAGGTGAAGAAGAGAGTACAGGCAGGGTGGAGTGGGTAGAGAAGGGTGTCAGGAGTGATATGTGACAGATGAGTACCAGTAAGAGTGAAAGGGAAGGTCTCCAAAAGGGTAGTGAGACCAGCATTGTTATATGGGTTGGAGACAGTGGCATTGACAAAAAGGCAGGAGTCAGAGCTGGATGTGGCAGAGTTAAAGATGTTAAGATTTGCACTGGGTGTGAAGAGGGTAGACAGGATTAGGAATAAATATATTAGAGGGTCAGCCCAGGTTGGACAGTTTGGAGACAAAGCCAGAGAGGCGGTATTGCATTGGTTTGGACATGTGCTGAGGAGGGATGCTGGGTATATTGGGAAAAGGATGCTAAGGATGAAGCTGCCAGGTAACAGGAAAAGAGGAAGGCCTAAGATAAGGTTTATGGATGTGGTTAGAGAGGACATGCAGGTGGTTGGTGTGACAGAGCAAGATGCAGAGGACAGGAAGAAATGGAAACAGGTGATCCGCTGTGGCGACCCCTAACCGTGAAAAGCCAAAAGAAGAAGATATATCTGCTTACATATATATAAATTGCTGTATATATATATATATATATATATATATATATATATATATATATTATATATATAGACATATAGATGTAGACATATATATCTATAGATGCATGCATATGTATGTATATATGTTTATATTTATAAATATATATATATATATATATATATATATATATATATATATATATATATATATATATATATATATATATATATATATATATATATATGTTATATCTATATAGATATTAATATATATGCACACACACATGCATCTACATGTTGAAATACATTCCCTGTACTGATGAATGCCTGGGCTGGATGATATAGTTGTAAAAACATCAGGGTTATGTATATCTGACATGGCTTAGTGGAACATCACTTTGGCTATTGTGTGCACGGTCTTGGATTCGAGTCTAACAAAGGATGTTTATTTTGTTGCTGGGCAGAACAGGGGCCATTGGCTACAGAGTGATTAAGGCACTTTTGAGCAGTTGTAAGCGGGTTTGCGTGGGTTTGCATGGAGGTAAGCACAGCTAACTTCTGGTTACAATTTCTTATACTCAGCTTTTCAATTGCTTAAACTGTGTAGGCATTGCTTACCCTCGTGCAAACAGGCTTAAATCTGCTTACTGCTGCTTAAAAGTGCTTACTCCCGCTTACCCCTGTGCTAATTTCTTTAAAAGAAATGAAAAAAAGGGTTGATAGGAAAGTGGTGAAAAAGGGGCACAAAGTGGGAAAGACAGTACGGAAAATAGCTAGGGATGTGCAGGAAGGGTGTAGGGAAGGTTCATAGCTGCCCATTTCTTCTATAGCAACAGCTGTGCATATACATTGACTTTGAAGGTCGATTTGGGCACTTAAATCCCTGAGAGGGCTGACGACATCAATAATATATTGTGATGCCAATTAGACCACATTACATGTGTCCAGTGGACACATGTGCAAAATGGACAGCTATGTATGGGATGTTGGGGAGGGATAGTAGGTATATTTGAGGAGGTAGCTTGGGTAGGTTAACTGACAAGACAAACAAGACGCATACCGGGGCAGTATATGACCACATGTGGGGGGTAGACACCTTGATGGGGAGGGGTTTTGGGACATCGGAAGCCCGTGAGTCCTCTAGTGGAAACAGTGTGACTGAGATCCCCACCCATGGGCAGTCACCACTGCACCTTCACAGCCCCAAAGGTGGCTGTGCTGGGTCCTGAGTCACAGAGCCAGGCCGACCCTCTAGTTGTGACACACGGCCCTTGAGCTGGCATAGCAGATCTCCAACCTCCCTGCGGAGCTTACTACGCACCACTACCCGGACCTGGCAATGGGTGACAGGTTCCCCATCCCCTGAGGTGGTTCCACCCGAAGGTGGTGCAGGACCAATGGATGAGGAGGTCCCGGGTTGGGCCCCAGATGTGCTGGTGCCCGGTGCCATGGCCAGCTGAGGTGGGACAGGTGGGCCTGCTGGGACTGGCCTTCCCAAACATGCTATAGTGTTTAATTTTTATCATCAAATGTGGGTTAGTAATAGTCAACACATTCCAGGGTTAGGTATAACAGCATGCATAGATATTCCCATTAACCCAGACAGCAGATACAGAACACTTGCATAGCAAATGGAACACATGCATATATGGGACCACAGTGGTAATAACAGCAGCATGCGGGTACATTGATGGCACCATGCCACCAATGTTGAAATATTTCAATATAGCACATGCATGGAAACAGATTTAAATATTTATCAACTAATAGGACATAATTGGAACAGTGAAGTCATTACATACCATTTGAGTTGGGTATGTAGTTTATTGTTGGAGATATGGTGGGGAGAGAGAAAGATGTTAATTAACTAGTATATTCCTGTAGTCCACATTACTTTCCTAGTCAGTGCTGTTATCTGTACCTTACAAGTATTACTACAGTACCCTATAGCCTTAGTTTGGACAGTGATATGGCTGTCGTCATCATTATACATGAACTGGTTTTACCTGCAGTATACACCTTTTACCTGGTATACCTGTGGAGGAAATGTTTGTTAACACTAACTGTTTTTATACATACTCACAGATTCAAGGTTGATGTTGTGCACATAGCTGTCCATCTCTTTCTGCATAGACTCTGGCCATGTATTGACCACATGCAGATTAATCAGGACATATCTAGACTATTGCCCTCTTCAACCTTTAGAGACTTACCACACTCTTATACAGGCTTTCCTACACAGTTATATTATGAAGCACAGTGTGGGTGACAGTAATCAGTGATACATTATTATTCAGAGCAACTGCAGCACTCACAATTCCAATTACAATACCAGAGTAAACAGTAAAAGTACAGTGTATCAAGCTTTGTTTTTATCGGCACAATGTTCGTATCCAACATACCTGTGGAAGCAATGCTTGTTAGCACTACCTGAATGTTTCCACACAAAGTAGCAGATTACACATTAGTATTATGCACATACATCTCACTCTGTTACTGTACACTCTCTGGTCACAGCTTGACAACATGGGGTGTATTTAGGACATACTTGGCTTATTACTCTCATAACAGTTTTGGGAGTTGCTAGAGTGACAGGTTTGTTCTCAAAAGATGTGTGAGAATCAGTTGTATTCCCTGTTTTCTGCCTAGACATCTGGGATCATCCCACAGACTTCCCAGGGGGACAGGGGGAAAGGCAGCAGATATGGGCCCATATACTGGACATTCTGGTTTTATCTGTACAGTTGTGGGGTATGATTCTGTATGCAGCCTACTTCCACTCCCAGGATTCAGACCATGGCTGTGTCTGCTACAACTTAAACACTGTCCACCAGAGTTGTGTGTGCTATATAGATTTTGCTGTATATCTCCTAGATGCTTTCTGTCATATAATTCTCCTGTGGTATTTTATTCTGACCTTGTATTACAACACTCATACTGGATTTCCTAGATAGTTATATTTTGTGGGACAGTGTGGGCAACCGTGATGAGTAATACCTTATTATTCGGAGCAACTGCATCAGTCACAATGCCATACAATTCTAAAGTAAACAGTACCAGTACAGGGTAACATTCTTGCATTTCTGGGCACAGTATTGGTATCTGACAGACCTGTGGGAGAAATGTTTGTTAGCACTACCTGAATGCTGCCACACACAGTACCAGATTCTACATTACTATTATGCACATACATCTCAATCTGTTATTGTACACAAAGGCAGACAAAACATACTGAACCTCGTGCTCACAAGTATGGGAGAACACAGAATCCCCCCAATGTCTCATTCTACTTGGTAAGGTCCAACCATAAAGCTGTCTCCTTTGAAATCAAAATCAACTCCATAATACCATTAAAACTAGTAGCTTTTTGGAGCTATTCCAAGGGAAATTGCCTGTTATGAAGAGATGGTTTGTCAAAATTCAGTGTCCTACAAAACCTAATAACACACCAGCCTATGCTAAATAGCCTTCAGAAATTCTGTACAACCATGTTAATTGCTGCATAGAAGCTGCTGTACCTACAAGGTGTAAGCCCAAAACTAGCCCCAAAAACAAACCACCCTAATGGCATTTTCATAGCTTGAAAACATGGGGGTGTAAATGGAACATATGTGGCTTCTTACTCTCATAAGGTTTTGGGGAGTTGCTAGTGTGCCAGCTTTGTTCTCATAGATATGTGTCAATCAGTTGTATTTCTTGTTTGCTCCCTATACTTCTGGGATCATCCCACTGATTTCCCAGGGGACAGGTTAACAGGCAGCAGATATGGGCCACTTTACTGGACATTCTGGACATATCTGTACAGTTGTGGGGTATGATTCTGTATGCAGACTACGATTACTGCCAGGATTCGAACCATGGCTGTGTGTGCTAAAAATACGGCAATTCACTTCTCAGTTGCACGTGCTATTCAGATTTTTTTGTCTGCCTTTGCACGGTTTTCTGTGTGTCTCTCAGTTGTACTAATTGGCCTCTGGGGATTACACCAGTCATATATACAGGCATTCCTACACATTCTATTTATGGTGCACAGTGTGGGTAACAGTGCTTGATACAACAGTACTATTACATGATTACACATCTACATTATCATATGATACCAGAGTATACACATGCAGTTCAACAGTTAGACTTTTATTGTCAGGCTATTACGCTTTTATTTACATGCAAACTATATGAGACTCTTCCTGCCATATTCTCCAGTGTATGCAGTACTTGCTTTAAACAATACAAGTTTTATGCAGGCAACTAATTTACTAATACTTTTAGATTTATTTCCTATGACAGTACATGCAAGAGTATTACTGACCTGCCTCGCATTGCAACCTCTCCAGGTGACTTCCGTGGGCCTCCTGGTTTGAGGCCCACTCACTTGCAGCTGTGCAGGACATAAGAGGAATATTTAGCCATACCTATCCATGATATACATGAGCTGGCAATTATTACACACATAGTGGAGTGATACTTACACACAGCTGGGACAGCCCCTGCCGTTCTAGCCTCTTGGATCCACTGCTTCAAGAAGTCCCCCTTACACCGCTTCAGGTCGGCATAGTGATGCTTGACCTGCTCACCAGGTCGGGGTATGCCAGTGGCACTGGTGAGGTCATGGGTGAGATGGTCCCAGGCTTCTGCCTTGTATTGGGAACACTGGTACTAGCCCTGCAGCAGTATCTGGTCATGGTCTTTGACAAGGTGTTCTGCCATGACTCTGGACTCCTGGATGCACCAGCAGTGCGCCCGGAACCGCACACCTTCTCCCCTTTCTGCCATAGTGCCTGCAAGGGGAAGCTATAGCCAGTTATGAGATGTATTCCTGCCTGTTGGGTTTAAGTAGGGCTGATTTCCCGCACTTTTCCGTGATTGGCCAATTTTGAAAAGGCTAGGCTATGGGCAAACCTGCTTACCTAAGGTTGGCGTTGTTTAAAGGGATATAACACTGGGCACATTGAGTTAGCTGGCCTACACATTGCTTACACCTCCTAAGCTGGCCTGGACAATGCTTAGCATTGCTTACATTAGACTTTGCATTATATTTTCTTTTTCGCATTGATTTATCATTCATTACATATTATATATATACCTGGTATCCATGATTCATGTGCATGTACACTATATGGTGTCCTTGTGTTTTATTGGGGACTTCAACACTGTATTACAATTACACCTCACATCTGGGCTAACTGCTGTAGTCCAATTCACATATTTATGTTATGTAGTGGGTTATAGAACATATGATTGCATACTGATTCCTTTCACAGGTTCAGTTTGATTTTACTATAGTGAGGACTTGTTTTGTGATACTTTATTCTTCTGTACTGCTGTGATGGCTTGGTGGTTAACTACTGTTACTGTAGTGTATAGGGTCTTGGGTTCAAGCCTGCAAGGCTGTTTATTTTGTTGCTGGGCAGAACAAAGGCCATTGGATACAGAGTGATTAAGTCACTTTTGAGCAGTTGTAAGTGCATTTGTGCAGGTTTGCGCGAGGGTAAGCAATGATAACCTCTGGTTAAATATGCTTACAGAGAGTTAGCTTCCAAATTCCTTAACTTATGTGTGCATTGCTTACCCCCGTGCAAATGGCTTTAACTCACTTACTAGTGCTTAAATATGCTTCCTACTGCTTACTGGTGCTTACACTTGTTTACTAGTGCTTACTCCCGCTTACAATTGCACTGGTTTTAGACAGTAATATCTAATGGTTCTTGGTAAGGTGGGGGACTTGGAAGCTGTATGGAGTTGTCATTCTTTACACATTTTACATGATTACTGTGTACATATATTGTATGGGGCACATGTGCTTATCACAGGACTTTGCAACATTATGACACTGACACCTCAAATGTGCATTTAATGCGGTACTCCAGTTCACAGAAATATGTTATTTAGTGGGTTAGGCAACTAAAATATTGGTCATAATGTGATTTGCCATGGAAAGTGCTGCAGTGGGACTCGAACTGAGAATGCCTGCTCATAAGCCGAATGCTCTGCCCAATACACTGTTGCTATACTGCTTCATTTGCATATATCTTTCTTGTTATCCTCATCAGGCATTTAAGCTGCATTAACCATAGCTAAGCGATGGGCACACCTGTGCACCTATGGTTAGCTTTAATCGGATTCTTAATAAAAAAAAAAAAGATTTGTTTATTTGATTTGTATTTACTATTGCTGTTGTACACATGGGGGAATGTTGCTGGGTATATGTGGTCTCGCTCATTCCTTTGGCCTTTCAGCAGTTCTTCATTGTGGAGGCATGTATATTCTGAGAGCACTGCTCTCAGACATGCCCCCTGCACTCTTACATGCTCCGTGTAAGATTAGGAGCACAGGCAGCACCCCTTCATTAATATGCATGGCGCGCTGCCATCCTGCTCCTAAACAGCCGCTTCCGTGCAGGACTAAGTTAGTCCTGCACAGGAGAATAGTAAATCCAGGGGACAGTCTTTGTCATGAAATTGTAGTGTAACACTGCAAATTTTTGTTTTCAATGGCTTGCATGCTGACAACTCATAAAATGAGTATAGACGCAGCTGTAGAACCCCTAAATCACGCAACATTTTATTGTCATCTACATCTTGATGCTGTTAGTAAACTTAATGATTGTGATCTTGTAATTAATTACATTATCCACTGTGTACAGTGAAACAAATGAGGCACATTAACATATTATATATTCCTCTTCTCAATGAGTATTTTTCCCATATCTTTCACCTGTTTCTAACAAAAGATCTTGCTATCTAGACCCATATTTATGACATAATACAGCTGCTTAACTCCAGTCTTGTTAGCCTGGCTGATCATTTCTCATTTCTGCCATATTGTAGGTCTTGTAAACACTCACAGCAAACTACTGCCTACCAACTTCACAATGAATTTTCCCCTGCTTATTTTGCTGATGAATTGCTGTATCCAAGAAGTAAGTAATAATACACAACAAGGTGGGCATCACTGTGAAATACTGGACTGCCCAGAGGTATTCTGAGACCCAACATACCTGTCAAGCCTCATTGCCTCTAGCTAGTCCTCTGTTTCCTAAAAATACCTGTTCTGCAGTATATTATCCTTAACATGATATTGTGATTTCTTAAAAAAACTTTTTATTCAATTTAAAACAAATATTGTACAAATTATTTAAATATAAATAGAACAAAAACATTACTATTTACCGATATCCACAACAAAATCAAGCATAGAAAACTAAATCATTAAAAATTATCAAGTAAATCAATTAATTTTGAGCAAAATCTAAACTGGTGAGTAATATTCAGAGTTCTTGTTTTGTCAGCTGACAACTCTTTTTACAGATATTTTTGCTAAATTATTGAATTCAGTGAAAGAAAGAGTAGTTTTACATTTCCAATTCCTTGTGACTATATTTTCTGCTATAGTTAAAATGGACCAAAGGAGAGGCACTTGCACCCTAGGAATGGAATCTCTAACTGGAGCATTAAAAAAGATCAAGGAGTTAGAAATTATACAATTATCTGTCCACAAAGCTTGGGTAAAATTTCTAAATTCAATCCAAAAAGGAGTTACTATTTTACAATCCAATATCATATGAAACACATCTGCGTTAGAGACTTCATTACACCTCCAACTATTCATTTTCCTATAGTTATATATTAATGCTATTTTATTTGGAGTTAAAAAAATCTTTGTGAAGAAATCCCCATATATATATATATATATATATATATATATATATATATATATATATGTATATATTTTCCAATAAAGCGAAGAAATATATTTTCTTACAGATTTAAGAATTAAGCATTTATCTTCATCAGAAAAGGCCTTCTCGTTAATCGTACTTGAGTAATTCCAAAATAATGAATCTGTGGAACCAAACTTCTCTTATTATTTTATAAATTAGTGCTATATACATGATTTATTTTTATTTGAGTTACTACTGACTCTGAAAAACTCAAGTATCTTTGGAATATGTTTTGTTTGAAAATCCATGGAGATTTTGATTGTATCACTAACATATATTTTACAGGTTTGTATAGTCAGCCAATTATTTTCTAAACAATGGGCCGGATTCATGAAGGCTTGCACGGAGTCTTAGAGTAGAGTAAGACTCCATGCAGCCATCATGTCTGATGAGCGATCCAGGAACAGCCTGTAGGGGCGTGTAAGAGAGCTCCTAAAATGGCTCTTACATGGACAGGGCTGGGATATGCAAATTACCCCAATTGCAGGCAAAAGGCATGCAAATGAGGTAGATTTGCGATTCAGGAAACCCGAACCTGTCCGAGTAACAGCAGTGTTATTTGTAGAGATGTACTCAGTTGATAACTGAGTACTGTTCTGCAAATAGCAAAACACAGCTCCAAATAAAGGTTGCATCCAGTGCAGGAAGCATGCCAATGGCCAAATATATGGCCATTGGAAATGTTTCCTGATGCAATATGAAAATAAAAATAATTTATTTTCACCGATTTCCAATGTTTAAGCGCAGCTCAGCGCCGCGCAAACGGGCTGCACTCTAAAACCCATAATACAAAAATTAAAACCCACAAATGTGGATTTTATTGAAATTGTTAATGTACAATGCAATTGAATGGCAGGCAGAAGACAACATGGTTACTGAGTACAGGTTGCTAAGGGGGAAGCTCAGTCTAAGAGATGTAACCAAGCATTAGTAGGCAATCCTATGTAAATGAGTGTTAGGATAATGAATCGCAAGTTTACATAGCAAATGAGCACAGTCAGAGGAGTGTAGGAATAGGATATGGGGAGTAACAGAGTAGAAGATAGGTGACATCACGAGGGGGGTATGTATGAAAGAAGTGAAGCTCATTGGAGCAGAGTGGCATGTGTCAGCTGTCATTTATACAATCATGGAAAGAGGTGTGTTAACAGGAAGGCTAGGGAAAGCCAAGAAATGGAAGGTGTATGCCGTGGATAACACCAAAGTTTCTTGCTGAACGGGTATGCGTGCGTGTGCATGCCTGTAAACCCAAGTAAGACAGAGTGCGCGAGTGTAAGCATAAGTGCACACGTTTAAGCCGGAGTAAGCATGTATAAGGCTGTTTAAAGAGTTGTAAGCGTGTTTGCGCTGGTGTGCACATGTTTTAACCCGAATAAGCAGGTTTTACTCCGTGTAAGCATGTGTGCGTGAGTGTTAGCTGCTGTGCACGTGTTTGCCCCCCCCCCCGAGGAAACAGAAAGGAAAAAGGAAGCACAACAAATAGTGGGAAGCTACCAGGGAGTACTAGCAGAGCTAGCAGGTGAAAACAATCAGAATCAGGCAATTACACAGGCAGTACACTAGCCCAGCCCAGCCTAGCACTTAAAACTCTGCAAACAACAGTCCAGTATGTTTCTCACAACAGACACTGCAGTAAGCTAATAGTAGTGAAAACTGAAAAAGCTTTACTGAGACAAAGAAATGTTAGGGACTGCCATTGCTGTTATAAGGCGACATATGCAACATGCTAAGGGTGGTGACAATGGAAATTCTGCTGGACAACCCACAGTGAGGAGATGGAGAAGAGTGTACAGGCCCAGGGTAACCTACCAGGGGCTACATGAGCTGGAGATAGTGGAGTGCTATAGAGTGGACAGAGACCTCCTGCAGTAAATTGTTGAGCTGTGCAGGCCACACCTCACACACAGAACCAACAGAGGGGAACCCATCCCAGTGGAAACCAAGGTATGTGTTGGCCTAAGGATATTAGCAACAGGTACCTTCCAGAGACCAACTGGTGATATGATGGGGATATCACAGGCATCAGCATCCAGGGTACTACACCAGTTCTTGGATTCCATGTCAGCACATGTCAGTGATCATGTATATTCCCCAATTCCTGTGAGGTATTGGCCAGCAATATGTGTCTCTTCCAGCAAATAGTGGAATACCCTGAGGTAGTGGGTGCAATAGACTGCAAGCACATATGCATCAAAGCACCAGCTGGTGAGCGGGGCAGGGTCTACTTCAACTGCAAGGGCTTCCCCTCCATCAACTGCCAGGTCATGTGTGATGCCCAGGGCATAATACTGAATGTGTGTGCAGGCTGCCCTGGAAGCTACCATGATTCCCATATCTGGCATCTGACACAGCTGTACCAGACATTTGCCAATGGGGACATCCCACATGGTCACCTAGTGGGGGATGCTGGCTATGCACTGGAGCCATGGCTGATGACACTAATCCGAAACGCACACACACCTGAACAGGAATGCCATAATGAGGCACACGCACAAACACATAATGTAATAGAGCGCGTGTCTGGGCTGCTCAAGTCACGGTTCCAGTGCCTGGACACATCTGGTGGAGCCTTGCAGTACTCACCAACTACATGTACCCAAATTGTCATGGTATGTGCTATGCTACATAATATGATCCTGGGTAAACAGCTGCAGCAGGACCAGCATAGGCCTGGGCCAAACAGCCCCCCACCATTGCCAAGGCCATCACAGGCAGAGCGTGACTCGGAGGAGGAACAAGCTGAGCCTGCCCCAATAGGCAGAAGGAGGCATGCCCAGTATGCTCTGGCCTTGACAAAGAGACAACGCATAGCACATACACTGGCTCAGTAGGAACTCTGTAAATGATACCTCTCTCCGACTCGCACATATAGTAAAAGGGATGCCTAAGTTGACACTACCTGCTTTCAAACATGTACAGGGAGTGTAGTATATGCATCCGACATAGGCAGCCCTGCAGCACCACCTAAGGCATGATTGCCATGTGTTAAGCAATATAAAGCTGTGCTAAACAGCATTTACCACCATGTAGTATATGCAAACAAAACCGCACACACCAACTAGCACAACTGTGGTCAATGTTCAGTAATATTGGGCAACATCCAGCAATGTTGGTGAATATTGAGCAATGTTGGACAAGCCTGGTCTAAGTAGGGCATAGCCGAACAAAAGCCAACATGCTCATATTTGCTTAACAGGCCCTTAAGCAGTCTGGTCTGCTCAGTATGAAAATATAAAGCATTGATGGGCCTCAAACCCAGGATACTGTGCACTATAGCCAAAGTACTCAACCACTAAACCATGACAGTATTGCAGTGGCTAGCCTGTATGAAGGAATGTTGATAAATCTATGCAAAGTATTTCATGGAAACCCTGCAGGCACAGCATAATCCTTGTCGAGTTATGACACAAAGGTAAGTCCTGCAGTGAGAACAGAACCTGACTTCCAACACACACAGTATAAATGTTAATATCGGTCATATTCGCACACATCAACCAATGTAGTGGACCTCAGATAGCAACATACTGAAAGCTCACAATGGACATGCTCACACACTTGAATAAATGAGACAAATGTCAGGCAACAAAACATGGAATGGCAGAACTGGGCATGCTCACACACTTAGGCCATGTCTGAGTACAGCAGTGGGCCACGCATATCTGGCAGTTGCATGTGTTAACCCAGGAACCTGTCACTATACAACAATCTGCCCTGTGCACACAGTCATATGACAACAGACACATCTACAATATAGTGGAACCCTGTTATAATCAAATATGTTCTGAGATACCAAAGTTGTTCATAGAAACTGGTAAAGCAAACATGATAAAGACCTGCAAACAGTATCAGCAATAAATATTGTGCATCTTGAACATTAGCATAGGTTCAGAGGTGGATACTAGGCTATCTGCCCTAGGGCATGTACAAGCCTAGCCAGTGTCTGTTTGGCATTTGCAACCCTGTCAGATTACTACACTGTGTGTGTAAATTGTAGGTCACACAAGATAGCCCATGTACGTTTAGGCTAGTGTGCTTCTGTCTAGCAGGGACACAGGAGATATCCCAGTGGTAAACATACGATCACCCATACAGTCATTAAGATATCTTCAGTAGGTAGTCAGTGGGTGGCTCTGCCAATGTGAAACTGGGATTACATTCTGGAGTGAGTAGAGCCTCTGGGATAAGAATCTGTCCCTCCACAATGTCCTATTAACATCTGTGCTGAGGTATACATCCCTGGATTGTGTAGCTCCAAGGGAGTCGGATATCCTGAGGTGGAACATGTCCGGTAATTCTGGGTTGGGTATATCTGTAAACAACAGGCACACATCATATCCGAGTAGGTGGTAAGCAACTGAGTAGAGCTGGAGTTACTGCATCTGAACTGTGCAGGGTATCTGTGTGAGTCCCTAGATCTGCTTGGTGAGGAACTTCCGTGGCCAGTACAGTTGCTGCAGGTGTTGGGTAAGGTACACCCCAAATGTGGCATTGTAACCAAGCATGAATGTGTTGAGTATAGGGGCACAATGACCTCACTCGATCTAGATGTGAAACCATATGGGATAAGGTGGCCCACATAGAAGGTGTGTCCAACCACATTGGCAACATGAATGTCAAAGGCGACAGTACGAACAAGTCATGTCCCCAAACCCCTAACAACTCCTACCATATGTAATGGAGTACTACCTATGTGGTAATGTGTGGGCATGTTATTATTCCCAAAGGGGATGACTATGCAACTAATGGCATTTAGCTGTAGGCCATGGCTCAGGCACCAGTCATCCATCTCTGTGAGACCCTGTTGGAGTATGCATGTGGCAGCTGGAGAGTTGATAATGGCACACAGTTTGCAGTCAAGTGCAAACATGTTCAGCCATATTCCCCCTGTGGTAGCCTGTACATCAGACAAATATATACTGAACAAGAGAGGTCCCAGGACCGAGCCGTGTGGGATGCCACGTGTAACTGGTGTATAGTCAGACATGGCACCTGCAATTCTGACCATGTGGGTGCTATCCCTGATCCAGGTATCGATCGATTGTGTGAGATATGTGTCCATATTGACGCTGGTGAGCCTATGCATAATGGCCCAGTGGGTTATTGTGTTGAAGGGTTTTGCAGGGTTCAGGTAGGCTGTGTGGACAGCTGTCCCTATGTCAATGGACCTGTTAGCCATTTAAAGAACACAAACAGGTTCAAGAGGCAAGATCTGCCCACAACAACGCTGAAATGTGTAGGACACAGTGTCTGTAGGTTCCCGATGTCTATGTGTATGAGTCCCATGACAATACGCTCCATAGCTTTGCAGAACAGGCTACTTAGGCTTACAGGGCAATATTGTCTGTGGTCCATTGTGGCACCAACTGTGTGGAGTGGGACCACTGTCGCTGTACACCATTCCTTGGGTACATATCCTGTGGTAACTCCGATATTGAACAGTGATGTAATGTGAGTGTTGCGTCTTTCATGATGCTCGTATAAGATGCAAGCTGGGACACCGTCTGGTCACTCTGATACTGTGATGTACACTTTGGGGAGGGCAGCACTCACCTGTTACTGTGTGATGTCAGGGAGGTTATACTCTGTTGGGATGGATAGTTGTTCCTTAGGGGGGATGGGTGGGAGACATCTGCACTGAACCTGTTTGCCAGGATGTTGGCAATGCCAGTGGGTTCAGGGTAGGTTTAGTCAGTATGCAGTAACTCACAGCATATCAGTGAGTGTCCACCCAGGTTCCTGACATAACTGAAGAAGGCCGTGTGATAGTCCTACTTGTCTGTTGCAATTGTCTGGTAGAAGCGGCCCTTAGAAAACTGCATGAGTGATCGTTGCTGTCTGCTACAGATCACAGATGCCTTCCCAGTCTGGGATTGTGCTCTATCATGTAGTAGCTTCCTCCTGACATTGTACAGCTTATTAATGGCTGGGGTCTACCACACAGGTCCCCTGCCATTGGAGTAGTGAGTCCTGTTGTTATTTGGCATAGCACAATCCATGCAGTCCACTAGGAGTCCAGAGAATGTGTATGTAAAGGATGCATCAGTGTGAGCCGTATTTGCCACTGTCTCAGGGTCTCTGAAGGATACCACCTTGCTTTGGTGATGTGAAACGTTGGCTCATGAGAAGTTCACCAAGATTACCCAGGATGGGTGTGTGGAGGGTATATGTATGTCCAGTGAGATACATGTATGTTCTGACCTTACCAATGAGGGGTATATCGCTGGTGTGGAACATAGAGTCCCCATGTTGGTGATGATCAGGTCCAAATTGTATTCCCCCTTGTGGCTGTGCTGACTGGTTGTGCCATAGCATATGAGTCTACAAATTGTAGCGACTGTTGGGTGAGGGTGTCGGGGCATGAGTAGTATCCCCAGTCAATAGTTGTGTATATGAAGACACACAATATAATGGTGTTTGTGGAGACTTTCATATTCTCCATAGTTCCCACGAAAGCCGAGTGTGGTTCCTGAGTTTGGGAGTGTGTTCTGTAGCAGGCAACAAACTGAAAGGCAGTAATGTACAATGTTAGTTGTATATGTATGGTCTGTGATGCTTTGTGCAGTGCTACTAACCCGGAGGTGTGTGTATCTGTGATGTATATGGATACTCCCCCTAGTTGTGTTGTCTGTTCCAAGTCTTGTTGTCAGACAGCATGGTATTAAACATAACCTGGTAGTGCTGGTGTGCATAAGCGAGCCTGAACCAGGCATCTGTCAGTGCACAGATATCGTTATCCTCCATACTGAGGTGAGTCCTCAGTGGCTGCAATATGAAGTTAACACAACTGTTGTTGAGCAGCATTACCCTTAGTTTCATTTAACCTGTAATGTCTATGGAGGTGTGTTTGTCTTCTGAGCCCTGCTTAAAAAAGGCACTATGGTGGTAGCAAGAGCCTTAGCCAGCATTCCAAAGTCCAAGGGTGACAGGTGCAAGCTGTCCATAGTGAAGCTACGTGGCATGTTGAGCATGTCACCATAGGCTGACAGACACTGTATCCCCTATGAATTAAACACATTTGTTAGGCAACTGTTAAATGTGATATGTGTGTCCGTATACTGTGACATCATAATTGGTGGGTGTAAGATGCTAGACAAGGTCAGGGTCATACTGGCCTGGGCTACATGATCAGAGTGTTCCTCCATGTATCATGTCATGTGGTCCAGGAAGTAACGTCTGAGGTTATACACACCAGCATGGACAATGATGGTGCCAGTCCTGTACTTGCTTTGGAGTGACCTGACTGCCTGTGTTATGCAGCAGATCCTGGCACCCAACAGACAGCCCAAAGTGACTATTCCCTTGTTAGGGCTTGTGAGTGGTATGTCAGTGTGTCTGACAATAAGTGTCACCTATTACAAGTGTATTAGGTGTGTTGTTTAGCCCGAAGGGCAGTGACTGTGTGGCACACTGACATTGTGAACTATGTGATATGTGGGTATTGTCGTGGGGTAGCAGGTGTGTGTGTGTGTGTGTCTGCTTTGGAGGTCTCTGCTGCTTAGGTAGAGTACATTTACAGCATCCGAGTATGTCTATGTGTGATAATGTGGTTTGAGTGCTGTTGCTAGAGGATATGTGAGACTGATATTTGGTGTGTGTGGTTACCTTCACCACCTGATAGACTGTGCCAGTCATGGGTCGAGAGAGTTCAGCACCCTGTATGTCTATATAGGTGCATCTCACACATATATCTGAGTTTGTCAGGAGGAGGAGAGGGTTGTCTGTGTACATGAGGCAGATGTGACATTGTGTCAATATCACAATATCCACCAGCTGGACTGAAGTGTACACACGAAACCGACCACTGGACATGCCAGGATATTATCATGACATACTCTGTAGCCTGATCACAAAGGATCAATAGGGTGTTAAGTGTGTAAAGGAGTATAACAGGGATTAGTGCTCATGTTCGTTGGTGTTTTGTAAAGAGTAGATGAGAAGGAGTCCAGACTGAATCATGACACCTCCTTCAGCTATGTCATAAATAGCAATGTACACCCATATATGTCCTGAGTCAGGGCCAACTGTACCTGAGTGACAATGCCGACATCATGACAGACAGGCCCATATGTACATACCCATCTCCCACTGACAATAGTCCACATCATCATACCAGGAGATATCACATGTAGAATGGATGAGCAGCTACCCCCACTGCCAAAAGCATGGCAGCAAGTGGAATACATTGATTCCCAATATGTGTCATGCACAAACTACAGAACAAACAGATCATGCACCTGAACAGTCAGCTGAGCCTCACCCCCTACACAGAATGTGGAACTGTTGAATGTGTCACAGCTACATATGGCACTCCCCACAAGTGCTGGTGCACAACACACCATGGGAAGTCAAGTCCAGTACGCCTATGAAGTCTGATATGCAAAGTCATGGAGTCCATCATGGTTGCAGTCATAAACAGAGCTATTGGAAGCTGACATACACACAACCCTACCAACCATGGTATGTTCATGTGCGGATCATGGTTCCCAAACATGCTAGACTGTTTGCAAGGCAGCCACCCAGGACATACATCAATGAACACATCTATACATGTGTCACATAGACTTTGAATAGCCCTTTATCAACATCCCAGACACATGTAATATCCACAAAACCAACAAGCTGTGCACAAATATGTGTTGACATATGACGGAATATCAATGTGTCCACAGATAGATCACACAAGGTAAGGATTCTGATGTCTTGTTCAAGCTGTTGACACCTGCTGACCCACATGGACCATTCCTGGAATGGCATAAAACAAAGTGTACACACATCACCATGTCCAGTCTGATGATGTCACCATCCTACAAATACAGTAGGAGAAGGGGATCAAGCAAATAGCGCGCCGTGTTAATGCATATATCTCTAGTATCATAACATAGTTAGGTAGGGGTTTGAATCCTGCAAACAGTGTGTGTGTGTGTGTGTGTGTTGGGGGGGTGTATGCAGTTTCTTTTGAGAGATGTGCCATTTTTGAAGACTGGGAAAACTCACTAAAAGAGGTACATTCCTCTTTGGAAAGACTAATGATGTCACCATCCTACAAATACAGCCGGAGAAGGGAAACCAGCCACTAAAGCAAATAGCATGCCGTGTTAATGCGTCTCTTTCAAATATCATAGCATAGTTAGGTTGGGGTTTGATTCCTGCCAACAGTGAGTATGTGTGCAGTTTCCTTTGAGAGGTGTCCCCTTTTTGGAGACTGGGAAAACTCACTAAAAGAGGAACATTCCTCTTTGGAAAGACTGATGATGTCACCATCCTACAAATACAGCCAGAATAGGGAAACTAACCAGTAAAGCAAATAGCGCGCTGTGTTAATGCATCTTTCTCTAGTATCATAACATGGGTAGGGGTTTGAATCCTGCAAATGCTGACTGTGTGTGTGTCACTGTTGGTCAATGCAGTGTGGGTTTTGCTTTTACTATGGTATGACATAGTATGATTACACATCAGGTATTTGCATGGCAAATATATATGTGTACATGTCCCCTCAATCAGTACATAGGTGTGAAGCCTGCATACTACATGAATACATTTGTTGTAATTGACAGGTTGTGCCGCTGCTTCTCAGATCGTAGGTCACATATGTATGTATGTGACAAGGCCGTCCACTGTCTTCTTCTGTGGCACACACACCCATGAAAGTTACTTAAGAGTAGTGTGAGTGAGGGTATATGCCTGGGGTATATGTCAGACATGGTCATACACAACAAAGTCTGCCAAGAATGGACAGTCTTTATAGGTGTACAACTGCCTTGTGGATATGCATTCAGGCCTCTAATGTCTTTTGTGATAGACCTTGGGACTCCACAATAGCTATGGATATGTGGATACCAAGGGACACGTGACATAACATGAGTCTGTATGTACACATTGGTACCCAACATACATGTCGAGGGCTACCACCTGTGTGGTACTGACGGGATAGTATGTATAGTACATGAGGATGACTATGCCATAGTCGGCTTACTGCTATACAGCATGTATCAGACAACAGCTATCTGTCTGTATGATACCCTTGTGTAGGATATGCATCCCATCCAGGGAATTCATTGTAGGCCAATCCATGCATTTCCAGATTTAGCATGTACCTAAGGGGGCTATATGACAAACGTGTGTGGCCACAGGAATGGGTGGTGGTCATTACCACTGGTTAGTGTTATAGTGTAGCAACGGAAGGATCCAATTGTTACTGGGTTCCCTACTACTGTGGGTCATTTGTCAGGACATCATCCAATGATTGCTTATAGTCATGCTGTTGAGGTTGTGTATACTACCAGACTGCAAATCATTGACAGATATTAACGGTATCACCCATAGCATAGTGTCAATCCGTGTCATACACATGTCTACCCATGTTAGTACATAACTGTGGTAGAATGCATACTGGCCATTGAAAGATGCTATGGGATGTTAACAATGTGTACGACAGGGTATGCCACATGTCCCATGTGTCCACTATGCACGTACATCCAGAGAGTGGGCACCCACCATGTTCACAGATGTACACTTGATAATCTGTACTGCACACATCACACACGTACTGTCCACTCACTAACACATGCTGGCAACATATTACACTTCAGCCAAGTGGCACATGGGTGGATAATACGCACTCAGACCTAATAGTGGTGTAAACAATGCTACATTGACAATCAGAGCTTTGATGTATAATGTCTGTTCAAATATACCTACAAGGATGTAGTTACACTTCCTTGTTGACAACTTGCTATTATTGCTACACTGCTATAGTGTCACCCTGTGCATCAGCACCATGTTAGCCTGTCCTTTCGTCAATAATGCAGATGACAGATGACTGGCGGCACAGGTATCATCATATGCACAGGGCATTTTGTTGTTTGCCAGAGCCTGACATTGACCCATCCAATCAACATGTCTGTGCGTGTGTGTGTGTGTGTGAGGGACAACAGTACAGTATGGGCTAATGTTGATGCAATGTGTGTGTGTGTGTGTGTGTGTGTGTGTGTGTGTGTGTGTGTGTGTGTGTGTGTGTGTGTGTGTATGTGTGAGCCCTAGTTGTTTGGTTAATGTATGTGTGTGTGTCTGCATGCACACAGCTCTACCATGTGGCTGCCATATACGGTAGTTTGTGGGACAGCCACAGACTGTACCTACTAGGCTGTACAGATCACTGTCTCCGGCCACGGACACAGTACCTGTGCCTGGCAGGGGTGCTACGGACAGTATCAGGTACCAACCCTGACTGGGTACTGTCATCAGAGGCAGAGGTATGATGACTGGACCCATGTCCCTGCTGGGACTGGCCAGAGCCACGTGCACGTGGTCTACTGGGACGGTCAATGTACAGGCCAGCCCCAGCATTGCTGGGGCTGATACTGCCACTACAGGAGCAGCTGTGAACTGTGGGCCATCTGCGACCACTGCCAGCTCATGGACGACATGTTGTGGAGGGCATCTAATGTCTCCCCCCAATGTCTATCAACGACCTCGGCGTAAGTCTGGATGGCACTGGCAAGGTCACGGATGCTGTCATTGATAGCGGTTTAATGTGCCCTCTGCTCCCTATGTCCCTGCCTGGTGTACCGTTCCATACATGCCTGAGCCTGCATTACAGCCGAGAACATACTAATCATTGTAAGACCTGTGAGGACATGCCTGCCAGGGGCAATATGACCAGTGGTGCTCCCCCAAGAACCTCTGGACCTCCGCCTATGTGGTACCGTTCCGGGTCTATGGTTATGGCTGCTGTGAGGGGATGCAAGTGCCATGGGTACCACACTCTCCTGGTCAATGCCAACTGTATGCTGTCCCTCGCCTATGGCCATTGGTGGTGAGGGATGTATTGACAGTATGAGTGTGTGCATAGATGGGGTTGAACGCTGTGTACTGTCGATTGGTGGACCAACGACAGACCCTGTCAAATCTTCCTGTGCCAAAATACATGTGTCATCATCACCACTATTCGTGGCAGTGGCTTCAGGTCGCCTGCTGCTTTCGCCAACCCCTAACTCAGCACCTATGAGAGGAAGACAGGAAACACACTTTACAGTCTGCACATGCAAACATGCACACATGCACACATGCGCACATGCGCACATGCACACATGAACACATGCACACATGCATACAGGAACACATGCACACTCCTCACTACAGCAGATACACACATACACAACAGCAATCCAAAACATACTCAATAGTGGTTGAAGGTGGGTGACAGTATCACAAGGCAAACAGTCACGTCACACGTGTCAGCATGCAGAATATGTGTTGATCAAGTCCATGCAGTGTGAGTGTAGACCGCCATAGTTAATGACAGTGTACATGGCTGTGGTGCATGTGTGTACATGTTCAGTGATTGCCTACACCCCGGAACACAATGTGTACAAGGACATGACATTTCTGTGCAAGTATTATAAGCTCTGCAATGTCCTGTGCACCATCACTCACAGGTATACATACCATGGCTGCATGTGTTATCTGTGTGTTACATGGATTTCCATGTCTGATTGCAATGTCTGTGTCTGTAGCAGATAATTGTGGACACAGGTGTAGCACATGCATGCTATGTGCACACACGGGATGGGTGGTGCATGTATACATGATGGAATACCAGTCCTGGACATGGCCATTGTACAGTGGTTATGGTGAGTGTGGGTCATATTCCAGATATGCCAGTGCCAGCCATGACATTGCATGGTACATGACTGCAACATTAAACATCACACATACTTAATGTGTGTCATGTGACCTATATACCCAATTGCATTCCAGGACAAATATGTGTCACTTTGTACAGAATGCGACTGCTATGCATATTGTGTATAGTTGCATATGTTTGCACACACACAACATGCTATGCATAATGTGTATAGGTGCATATGTGTGCACACACACAACATGGAGGTGCAAAGCAATGACAGATATGTGTAGTACTGTGGTCACTGTAACTGTATGGGGTGTAGTACCATTAGCCATCATCATCATGCATCATGTGGTCACTCAAGGCCACTAAAGTGTGCTAGACCACTGCCTAGCATGCTGTACCTGAACCACAGTGCCGTGGCTAGGTTCACCATTACACAGCCACATTGCACAAGGGTGTGTGAGGTGCCCATTAGGGAGCATTGTCTAACATGACTGTGTTATGTGTTGAAGAGTGTTGCACAGCCCCATGCTAGGCCCCTACCCTTCAGGTATATTATGTGTGGTGTGTGGATGACATATGGATACTGAAGTGTGACCTGGCAGTGGGTGTCCGGTTACACTATGTGTAGCATGTTGAGGTGTACTGCGTATGACAAACGTGTTATGTTGTGTACATGTGTGTCAACTATGCCTATCCAATGTGCAGTACAGTGTTGCCACATTTGTGTCTGATGCTCTGTGCATTGCATGTGATTGAGGCAGCTACTGACTTTACTGAGATGTTTAACTTCTCACAGCAAACATGCACAGCATGCATTATGCATAGGTGTGTTATGTGTACATGGCCTACACCTCACCTATGACATGCACATTTCAATACCAATTTTAAAGTGTTAACACACTCACCAGCATGTATCGTCTGCCCTGCTGTTACACCAGAGGGACCTACAAGAATATGACACAGTTTGTCAGTGGCCACAGCTGTGGCATTGCTACTGTGAGTGTGCTAAACTACAGTAGAACAACAGGCATAGGTGTACAGATACTATTCAAAATATCAGTATTGCACACAATAGGCAGCACAACTGCTAAACACAGTACACATCTCACATATGCATAATCTAATAATACAGGTAACAGTAGTCTACAGCTAGGGCATGTTACCTGCACGCTCCATGTCACCATGCTGGGTGGCTCCGGCCTCCATGATGACACATGTGTGATGTTGTTGCTGCTGTAGGCCAGGAGCCACCACACTTAGGAGCAGTTCCTCCACTCTGGTGAGGGGGGGATGTATGGCCACCCCACCACCTGTGGCAAGCTGTTGTCTATGGATATCAGACACACGTCGCCGGACATGTCTAATTAAATCACTGCAGTGATGGTGTACCTGCTCATATGTCCGGTTATGCATGCCTATGTCATTTACCCGACAAACAAGATCTTGCCACAGTGCAGTATGCTCATGCTGGTGCTGGCTGGCCCTGGAAAACAGCAGGATATAGTGCTGAACCAGGCTGTGGTGGATTTCCTGTTCCTCTGTGGCTGTGTAGGAGGGATTTCTTTGATGAGCCTTAAGCCTGGAAGACAAGTAAATGATATGTGTGAGCAAGTCATGTGGCACACTTAACATTATACAGTACAGATATCAGTTAACTGCCATATATAGCATCTTTTCGTCTGTCAGAGGATACACACATTCAATACCACATATCAGTGCTCAGCCCACAACTGGCTGACAGTGCCTGACACACTCCATATAACAAACCAGTATACACCAGTACTCGGCACAATGTTTGGGATCCAATGCACAGCCTCGTCACAGGGGTACATATCAAGCGAATGCATGAAGAAATATGTCATCCATTGCAATGAATGTGAAGTACAGTTACAGTATATCCAGTAACCCACCCTAGTCGTTGATGCCATACCCCTACATAACATATGTACACAGTTGTTAATATAGCTGGCATACTGCTGTAACAGAGTATACATGTTGCTAGGTACACACATAAACCCTGCAACAAATATGCGATTGCGGAGATGGTACAGGCATCATTACACACACATCAGACATTCATACAACACACAAATGTATGCTGACACAGATGAGCATTTCCTGTGTACCATACAGTACTGTGTGCCCCTACTTACAGATACCTATGCCTGAGGTATGTAATCTGTGCAGACTACAGGAAACACACAAGACAGTGTTACCAGGGAATGTGAACATACACCATACTGTGCTGTTTAGGCCTATAGCTTCAGAGAGTACAACAGTTCAAATGCCAGGTACCACTTACTGAGCATACATGTTTTGCTTCAGCCTATGATGGGACACCACAGTCAAACACAAGGAACTACGTCACAACATATGCCATCCTACTATGTCTGCATCCCAAAAACTGACACATCTCTCTCTGGCCTCACACCTAGGACGCAAACGACCATGACAGAAACAACCTCACACTAAGCTATCACACCATTACAGACCTTGCACACATTCACTGTCACACTCATTCCACCTCACATAGCAGGTATTGCACTGAGTACATGTGTGTGTGCATTGTGTCATAGGTAGGTAATACGCTATTGGCCCTAGGGCCTACAGCAGCCTAGCCATATGCTACCCTGGCCTTTGACACACATGTAATTTGATTTCACTTGCTCCTGTCAACCGGATACACAGAGGTGATACCCAGGGTGTGTTACCTATCCTCCAGACAATCATCAGGGGTATGTATGACATCTGCTACTGAGGAGCCTTGTTTGTTAATGCTGGGTGGTTTACTCCAGAGTATGGCACATTTGCCAATAGGAGCCTATCCCTCCAGCATGTGCTGTTTAATGAGATGGCGGGGATTAGGGACCTAGACCATGTAGCCCAGTGGGTTTGTGAGGTGTTGACATGGTGGTTGTCTGACTGCTATAGGTGTGACATACCTCTGTATGTTCAGCAGAGGCAACCTCTGGGTGGCCGGTATGCAACCCACTGTAGCTGTGGTTATGTGAGTCAGTCTGCATTGGGTATGTGTTCGAGGGCAGTATTACTCTTTGTGAGGTATGTCTGTAGCCTTTCCACTTGTTGTAGTTGTCATGTGAGGTACATACCACATGGGGCATTGTGATGAGTACAGGGGAACACTGACCTATATTTCCATACATGACACAACGTTTGTGATGACACGTACCACGTAGACAGATTACAAGACTAGTGTGGCACTGTTAATATCAAAGGGGAGGCTACTGTCCACCTGTGTCCCATGTTCCCTTCTGACATCTTCAGTGTTAGGCAGGCAACCACCTATCTGGTAGTTAGTGGGTAAAGTGTTTTGGAATGGGGTATGGCACTGCAGTATCAACAATGGTGTTCAGTCCATGCCTTGGTCACCCGGCACCTGTTGCAATACGTCTGAGCCCGTGTCTCCCTCTCTCACCATACATATTATTTATTTATTTATTTATTTGCATTTGTTAACCGGGTTGGTCCAGCTGGGTAAGAATTACCCTTTTTCAGTGGAGACCCGAGGGGAAAAGCCCCAAACAGACATACAAATACATACAAATAGAGACAAATTAACAATATTACAGAGGAAAACAATATTATGGGTACAATGAATAAGAAAAACAAACAATGAAAGTTTGAGAATATGAGTAAGGTAGGCCAGAGGCATGCATGCAAAAGATTTATGAAAAGGTGTTCTGAGCAAGATCTCTGAAATAAGTTAAAGTAGGCAAAGAAATGATGATTTAGGTGTGGAGTTAGTAGTGTGGGATATATCTTTATATATCTATATATCTCTAACTATATATATATATATATATATATATATATATATATATATATATATATGTACATATCTATATATGTATATATCTATATATCTACATATCTATATATCTATATATATCCATATATGTATATATGTATATATATATATATATATATGTATGTATATATATATACACACACACACACACACACACACATATATATACATATATATATACATATATATATATATATATATATATATATATATATATATATATATATATATACACATACTTGTAAACATCCATTGCTGTACATATACATGCACATATAGACACATATACTGCCCACCTTTCATGGTGGGAATATCATATATGAAACAGTTGTGAGACATACAATTATGTAATAATATTGCACGTGTTGTGCAGAATGCATTCCACTGTCCTCAGGCCGTATAGCTGTAGCAGACCTCAATGGTTGTAACTCAGTCCCACAGCATTTAACCACCACATGACATATACCTGCACTGCTTGCTGTTTTCAATGCCACACACTACAACTTACATAAATATGTGCACATAGCAACCTTCAACTACATACATATATATGTCCAGCCTTCACTAACAGTTGCAGTATGTCCCTTGCCCTATGAACATCTACATATACATATGGATACGGACTGCTACCACATATGGAGGGTTCACAGTATGTAGAGTACCCTTCAGACACATCATTTGGATGCCAGCAAATACATCTATGTTACATACCTTACCTTTGTATTTCTCACCTCTGTCTGTTGTACCTGTTGATGTGTTTCTTTTTTTTTTTTTTTTTGGTTCGGCGTCTGCAACTGCCTCTGTTTGCCTGTCTGTCTGTCTGTCTCTGTCTGTCTGTCTGTCTCTCTCGTGCTCTCTCTCTCTCTCTCCAGTTGCTGCAATGATATTATTGCATGTGTGGACAGCAAGTACAGGCTGCTTTGTAGGTATCTGCACATGTGCATGTGATGGCCTCTGCACCAATTGGTGCCCACCATTTAGTAATTGCATGCAGCCTGCTGTGTGGTAATTGCAGTTCTCACTGTGATTTCAGAACACTGCTATAAAATGATAGGTTAGGTAAGTGTAGGCCTTTCAGTTTTGCAAGGTGGGGACCATGCTTGTTTGCTGTGGACACTGTTGTGTCAGTCAGAAGGCTGGTATATGTCTCATATCTGAAGCTGGGTTGTAGCCAGTGGAATGCATGTTGTACTGAAACCTGACTGTTGCTTCTTCCAGTACACTCTTCTCAGTGTGTAAGTTTACTCACACCTCGTAATGCTAACACTAGATACATGGGAGTATGTACTTTCTTTTGGGATTAGGGAATTAACTGGCATACAACAGTAGTTATTGCAATGTATTCCTATGGCTTTCCTATTTTCCCTTTACATTCACTCCTTGTAATGCATGTTATATTTCTTTATTGCAATGTATTCCTATGGCTTTCATATTTTCCCTTTACATTCACTACTTGTAATGCATGTTATATTTCTTTCAGCAGCAAGTTATTGTATATCTGCTGTGGTTTAGTGGTACATCATGCAGACTGGTGAGTCCAAGGTGTGGGGTTTGAGACTGACAAGGGTATTTTATTTTGCTGCTGAGTAGTACAAGGGCCTTGTCATACAGAGTGACTAAGGCACGTTTAAGCAGTTGTAAGTGGGTTTGCGCTGGTTTGCGTGACGCTTAGCGATGCTAAGCTAAGCTTAGCTCAGCTTATTTTATGTTAGCAATACTAAGCTAAGCTTGGCGTAGCTTATCATATCTTAGCAATGCTAAGCTAAGCGCACACATGCGCACACTGGTGCAAACACGCTTACTACAGTTTACAAGTGCTCACTCCCGCTAACCCCCACGCTCATTTCTTTGACAGAAAAGTAAATGGGGAGATAGGAATGTGGTGATAAAGAGTGCACAAAGAGGGGAAGACAGTAGGGAAACCAGCTTGGGATGTACACGATGGGTGTGGAGAAGGTCCATAGCTGCCCATTTCTTTACCAGCAACAACTGTGCATATGCAATACATTAGGTGGGATATTTGAAACCTTCCACCCCTGAGAGAGGGGTGAGGACAACTAAGTATGTTGTACTACCAATTATGAATATCAGGCACATGCACTGTTTTTGAACTGTTATACTGTCATTAGTACGTTACTCACTTCTGAACAGTTTGTGGTATGTTTGTGTTGACATTAGCACATTCTGCTCAGGACAATTGGACATATTTCTGTACTGTGTATGCCTACCTACACCCTTGGTTGTGCCTGACTTCACGGGTATATAGTACCTTTGGGTAGGGGTGAAGAACTGCAGAGTGCATTATTCATTATCGTGTGATGTTTATCTTACTGAACATGCAGAGTTGCTGTGTACCTGTAAGTCTATGAAGGCTTGTAGTCTGTCTGAGTAGCTCCCACCTGTGGACATATCCAGATGGTAGACAGAGGTCAGCCTAGTATTCTTTGACTGTGCACCACAGCAGTCATTTCAGCACCTGAACAATGGCATTGTCACAGGTGGTTGCTAGCAGTACATGGCTACATCCTTTGATATTTCTGTGTTGTACTTCTACATAAGGGCATGCTTGTGGGATTCATTCTACAGCTATTTGCAGAGTGCGTAACAGTAGACAAGCTGATATGCCTGTGTGTTTATTATTCTTCCAGGCCTCAGATACTCTCACGTATATATTTGAACAGCCTCAGGGAAAGGTACATATAACTGGGATACACCTGTGATACAGTTCAGACTTTGGGGGATTCAGAGCATATCTATTACTACACCTTTTCTGATGTGCAAGCGGTGTCTACACTCACTTATTGACATTTGTCATTGAGTGAGAATCAACATCTTTCTGCCTACTGTTAGTACATATCACAGGGGGTCAGAGTGGCACAGCTAACATTTGTTTACAAATCAGGGTCATCACTGTAGAGCAGTTACTGTTGGGAGGTCTGGCCTGTGACCTATGCAAATATGCCAGTGTTTATCCTGCTCTGATACTGTGTGGGGTTTGTAAGCTGCTACTGTAACCTTATTCCCTACTAGCATGGCTGATTCTCTTTTCACAGTCATGTCATGCAATTCAACAACACCTGCTGGTTAAGGTCCACAGAACAAGATTTGTGTTATGCCATTCCTATTTTACCTTTACATTCACTCATGGTAATGCATGATATATTGCTTTCAGCACTAAGTTATTGTATATCTGCTGTGGTGGTAATGGTACTTCATGCAGACTGGTGAGTCCAAGGTCTCGGGTTTGAGACTGAGAAGGGTATTTTATTTTGCTGCTGAGCAGTACAAGGGCCTTGTCATATAGAGTGACTAAGGCACTTTTAAGCAGTTGTAAGTGGGTTTGCCTGGGTTTGCGTGACACTTAGCAATGCTTAGCTAAGCGCACACAAGCTCACACTCGCGCACCCCCGCTAACTACTGCTTAAAAGTGCTTACTCCCATTAACCCCCGCGCTAATTTCTTTTAAAGAAAAGAAAATGTGGAGATAGGAAAGTGGTGAAAAAGGGGGCACAAAGAGGGAAAGACAGTAGGGAAACCAGCTCAGGATGTGCAGGATGGGTGTAGGGAAGGTCCATAGCTGCCCATTTCTTTACCAGCAACAGCTGTGCATATGAATGAAATTTGATGTGAAATTTGAAACCTTCCACCCCTGAGAGAGGGGTGAGGACAACAAAATATGTTGTACTGCCAATTAGAATTATCAGTTTACATGTCCAGCGGACATGCGTGCGAATTGGGCAGCTATGTATGGGGCGTAATTTTTTTGTGGGAACAGATTGCCCTGTTTTTTTTTTTTTTTTCAGGTGAGAGTGGAATGTTAGGTAGAGGATGCAGGTATATTTGGGGAGGTAGGTTGGGAAGGTAAACAGACAAGACAAACAACATGCATACAGGGGCGGAGTTTGACACATGGGGTGGGTGAACACATTGACGGGGAAGGTTGTTTGGAAATCGCAAGCCCATGAGCCCACAGATGGTAACAGTGGAACTGAGATCTCCACCCATGAGCAGTCACCACTGCACCTTCACAGCCCCGAGGGTGGCTGTGCTGGGGGCTAAGTAGGATGGGCATGCTCATCCGAGAGACGCGCCACTCTCACCTCAAGCTGGCGTAGGGGATCAGCAACTGAATGCTGGATCTCCCTACGCACCACAGCCTGGACCCTTCGAAGGGTGACAGGTGGCCCTTCTCCACCCACGCTTGCACGTGAGGATGAGCCCCATCCCCTGCAGCACTTCCACCTGAAGGTGGCACAGGACCAATGGAAGAGGGGAGCCCGGGCTGGGCACTGGAGCTGCTGGTGCCAGGTGCACTCGCCAACTGAGGAGGGACAGGTGGGTCCGCTGGGACCGGCCTTCCCATACGTTCTGTGATTAGGTGTGTTTAATTACAACATAAACAACAGCATTCCAGATTAGTTGTAACAGCATGCAGTAATATTCCCATTAACCCAACACACCAAGGTTCCAACAGTTGAACAGCAAGCATAACGCATGCATATATTGAACGACAGTGGATATTCCAACATGCAGGGATGTTTGGTAGCAACAGACCACCATGAACGTGGTGTTTGAACAGGGCACATGCATCAATATCAATGCAAATATTTATAAAACAATGGGATATATGTCCCAACAAATATTTAAAGTTACACATACCCATTGAGGTGTGGAATTGCATGGTTTATGCACATATGGTAGGGTGTAGAAAAAACCTCGGTTAACATCTTATAATGACCTTTTAGTCTACACTACATTCCCAGTGACTGCAAGTGTATATCCCTTACCTGTATTATTACACTTGCCACCATACATTAGGTTGTGTCATGGGTTTGGCTAGTTCAATATATGCCTGACCTATATCTGACATACTAACTGTCCAGGATGCAGGTGTTACTGCTACATATTTCTTGTTTGCATTTATATTTCTTTATCTGCATATCTGGGATGTTTTCACATGAGATTTTCAGTTCAATTTGTACAGAACCCTGCATTTCTTAACACACACTCGCATTTCTGGTGAATAATTGCATGCTACATGTGTGCCAGGTTTACTTATTCATGCCAGCCAGTAACTGATTATTGTGGACTGTATATATGTTTCACAGCTACTAGCACTTCCATCATCCACTTTATATGGGACTGCATAACTCTGGGTTGCCAGCACATTTTCAAACAGTACTGTTTGTATAATGCAAGGGTACAACATTTCAGACTCTGTGACACAGACACACCCTGGGTTTTAGACCTTTATTAATGACATTGCACACTTTTCCACAGGCTCACACCTTTATTTGTTATAACGGTGTTTATGGCAGACATGTTCAAGACATATTATACCTTTATTAATAGGTTAGAACAATCTTTTTTCAGGCTCACTCACTTATGATATATGACAGTGCCTGCAGAGATATTATTCCAGACATATGTTACCTTTCTTAATGGGTTACTACACTCTTTTTCTGCCTCTCTGATGTTTTTATCTGGCAGTACATGCAGAGATCTTATTCAGGCAATTCTATGGCTGTTTTATTGGACTACAACACTTTCTTTCATGCTCTCTCCCATATTTTATATAACAATACATGCAGAATAATCACTAACCTGCCTGGTGATGCAGCCTTAGCAGCCTATCAGCATAGGTTTGCTGATTCGTAGCATGGTCACCTGCAGCTGTAAAGTAAATGAAGGGATATTGAGACATACCTATCCATTATACATACTCCATTATCAATTCTTACATACTGCATTCCATGGCTACATACTCAGTTGTGGGGCATTCTGCATCCCACGGGCCTCCTGTAGCCACTGGTTCAGGTGGTCCTGCTTTCGTCTCTTCGGGTCTGCATGGTGGTGACGGACCTGCTCACCAGTCCGGGGAATGCCTGTGGCACTGGTGAGGTCACAAGCTAACTGGGTCCAAGCCTCTGCCTTGTACTACATCCCTTGGAAATGGCCGTGCAGGAGTCTTGACTCGTGACGGCGGACAAGGAGCCAAACCATGTATTTGGACTCCTCGATGCCCCAACGTTGCACTCGGAAGCGTGAACCCTCTCCTGCACCTGCCATTCTGACTGCAAATGTGAGCTACAATAAGTTATGGTGAGTATTCCTGTCTATGGGGCTTAAATATGCCGCATTTCCCGCACTTTTTTGTGATTGGCCGTTTTGTAAAATTCTCAGCTGACTGCAGACCTGCTTAGTAATTGTTAAACTACCATTCGTAAGTATATGAATGTTAATGGTGGCTGCTTTCCCTATGTTATCATGGCTTAGTGGTTCTGTACTTTGATTATGATGCACAGGGTCCTGGGTTCCAACCTTGTCATTCTTTTATCTTAACACTGTCTAGACAGACTAGGGGGTGTGGCTGCATTTAAGCAACTTAGCTCTACATTGCTCCCTGGGGCCCTGGTTGGCATGGCATGCACGTCCGCGCAAACACATTACGCTGGGTAAAGCACTTTTAAACTTTGGGCAACCGTATTGCACTGGGTAAAGCACTATTAAACTATGGGCAACTCTGTTTAGCTGGGTAAGGCGCTATTTAACTATGGGCACCTCTGTTTAGCTGGGTAAAGCGCTATTAAACTATGGGCACCTGTGTTTAGCTGGGTAAAGTGCTATTAGACTATGGGCACCTGTGTTTCGCTGGGTAAAGCGTTGCTTAACAGCAGCCTATTATATATCTGGGTCCTTTAAAAATATTTATTTTGTTCACTGATACATTGGCCATGTCACTGCTTTTAATAAAATTTTATTCATATATGTCTGGTATTATTTCAAATACTGATTTAAAACATAAATAAGAAGGTGAGTGGTGGGACTCAAACCTTGAATGCCTCCTCTTGGTGCATACGCTCTACCATTACGCTATTGCTATTTGGCTTAATTTGCATTAGTAGTTCTTATATACTCTTCAATGTCACAATTGCTAACTGTGGTTAAGCAATGGACACACCCGCGCAGACAAGCACAAATACGGGCAGCTATATCATGGATTTAAAAAAAATAAAATTAATATTTTACGTTTTATAACTGTAATGGGGGTTTACAGTGTCAGGAAGTGTGGTGTTGGGTGCAAGTACATTTGAGCAAACTTGATCTTGTCTGTTGACATTATGCTTTTTAAAACCTTGCAGGGGAGTGGACTTTTAGACTGCTTGGCAGTCGGACACACCCTGCTTTCCTACTCAGTCCGTGTAAGAGTTACGGATGAGTCAGTGTGCTCTCATGAATATTCATGGCACGCTGACATCATACCATTCAACTGCAGCCTCCGAGTAAGACATATTAAGTCTTACATGGAGGTTTCGTGAATCCGGGGGGATATTTTGCAAGAAGATAATCTGTATTATGTGATTTATAAGAATTGATGCCAAAAGATTAAATTTGCATCTCTAAGGTCTAGCATTTTGTTTATATTAAAAGCTCCCAAACAACCTAATTTAATTAATATAGGGAACAGTAAAAACAATAAATCTTTAACTATATAACAGGAATTCAAGAACCCTTTAAAATTTATAAAGATGTGATCAGTGAAGGGAGAGGAACAGTATTTTTTATTTTCATTTAAACATAATTCTTTCAAGATCCAGTAAAATGTATGAATTCCAGATTTAGAGAAAGATTCTACAGCATAGCTGTTATTATTTCTTAATTTTTCATAAATGGATTTCCAAATGGATTGGTAAGAGGAATTTAACAACAGAGATATTAAAATGAGAATTATGGATTTGGCATATAATTCAACATTTGGAATGGAGCAGTGGTCCTGCTTTCGTCTCTTCGGGTCTGCATGGTGGTGACGGACCTGCTCACCAGTCCGGGGAATGCCTGTGGCACTGGTGAGGTCACAAGCTAACTGGGTCCAAGCCTCTGCCTTGTACTACATCCCTTGGAAATGGCCGTGCAGGAGTCTTGACTCGTGACGGCGGACAAGGAGCCAAACCATGTATTTGGACTCCTCGATGCCCCAACGTTGCACTCGGAAGCGTGAACCCTCTCCTGCACCTGCCATTCTGACTGCAAATGTGAGCTACAATAAGTTATGGCGAGTATTCCTGTCTATGGGGCTTAAATATGCCGCATTTCCCGCACTTTTTTGTGATTGGCCGTTTTGTAAAATTCTCAGCTGACTGCAGACCTGCTTAGTAATTGTTAAACTACCATTCGTAAGTATATGAATGTTAATGGTGGCTGCTTTCCCTATGTTATCATGGCTTAGTGGTTCTGTACTTTGATTATGATGCACAGGGTCCTGGGTTCCAACCTTGTCATTCTTTTATCTTAACACTGTCTAGACAGACTAGGGGGTGTGGCTGCATTTAAGCAACTTAGCTCTACGTTGCTCCCTGGGGCCCTGGTTGGCACGGCATGCACGTCCGCGCAAACACATTACGCTGGGTAAAGCACTTTTAAACTTTGGGCAACCGTATTGCACTGGGTAAAGCACTATTAAACTATGGGCAACTCTGTTTAGCTGGGTAAGGCGCTATTTAACTATGGGCACCTCTGTTTAGCTGGGTAAAGCGCTATTAAACTATGGGCACCTGTGTTTAGCTGGGTAAAGTGCTATTAGACTATGGGCACCTGTGTTTCGCTGGGTAAAGCGTTGCTTAACAGCAGCCTATTATATATCTGGGTCCTTTAAAAATATTTATTTTGTTCACTGATACATTGGCCATGTCACTGCTTTTAATAAAATTTTATTCATATATGTCTGGTATTATTTCAAATACTGATTTAAAACATAAATAAGAAGGTGAGTGGTGGGACTCAAACCTTGAATGCCTCCTCTTGGTGCATACGCTCTACCATTACACTATTGCTATTTGGCTTGATTTGCATTAGTAGTTCTTATATACTCTTCAATGTCACAATTGCTAACTGTGGTTAAGCAATGGACACACCCGCGCAGACAAGCACAAATACGGGCAGCTATATCATGGATTTAAAAAAAATAAAATTAATATTTTACGTTTTATAACTGTAATGGGGGTTTACAGTGTCAGGAAGTGTGGTGTTGGGTGCAAGTACATTTGAGCAAACTTGATCTTGTCTGTTGACATTATGCTTTTTAAAACCTTGCAGGGGAGTGGACTTTTAGACTGCTTGGCAGTTGGACACACCCCCTGCTTTCCTACTCAGTCCGTGTAAGAGTTACGGATGAGTCAGTGTGCTCTCATGAATATTCATGGCACGCTGACATCATACCATTCAACTGCAGCCTCCGAGTAAGACATATTAAGTCTTACATGGAGGTTTCGTGAATCCGGGGGGATATTTTGCAAGAAGATAATCTGTATTATGTGATTTATAAGAATTGATGCCAAAAGATTAAATTTGCATCTCTAAGGTCTAGCATTTTGTTTATATTAAAAGCTCCCAAACAACCTAATTTAATTAATATAGGGAACAGTAAAAACAATAAATCTTTAACTATATAACAGGAATTCAAGAACCCTTTAAAATTTATAAAGATGTGATCAGTGAAGGGAGAGGAACAGTATTTTTTATTTTCATTTAAACATAATTCTTTCAAGATCCAGTAAAATGTATGAATTCCAGATTTAGAGAAAGATTCTACAGCATAGCTGTTATTATTTCTTAATTTTTCATAAATGGATTTCCAAATGGATTGGTAAGAGGAATTTAACAACAGAGATATTAAAATGAGAATTATGGATTTGGCATATAATTCAACATTTGGAAAACTTAATCCACTTTCTAATCCACTTTCTTGCCAATCAAAGAATATTCTTGGTTTGGAAAATAAAATACTCCTAACTCCCATGGCTAAAAACCACAAAGAATATATATATTGGTGAGGGTTTTCGCTGTGAGTAAGCACCGCTTCTTTAGACCAGAAATATATAAGCATAGTGCAAATATTTAAGGTAAAACACAGACCAATCAAAATTCCAAAACATATCACGTTTAGACATAAATTTAAAATGGTAATTAAGAAATGTAAAAACACCTATAAAATTAAAAAAAAAAAAAAAGAATCTCTTTCATCAATGTAGAAACATCCAATCAAATGTAAGTTAGGTTAAAAAATGTAATGACAGATAGCCTAATAACATTGGCAGCAACCAAACAGAAAAGCTCTACACGCGAGCACTTCACATTGGATAAAAAAGTAAAATGAGGGTAGCTATTGGTTGAACACAACCACCAACCAAAGGCTTCCCAGACCAAACATTCAATAGACTAAGGTTATTTCATAAACAAGTAATAGCGATTCTTAGTGAATAACTCTAGAAGGCTCATAAGTGTCAGTAAAATATATAATTTGTGTCGGATGTTATCAAAGGATCAGAAAAATCCTTTCAGAAACACCATGGGGATATAAGACTATAAAAGCATTATAAATCTGCAAAGATGTATAAACGAGAAGATTGTAATAAAACAAACTATAGCTGCAATGCAACAAGTGGCGATTTCACAGTACTCAACCAGTAAATTAGTGAGAGATGACATAAAAAAGTGAACCAAATACTTCAAATGTGCCACTGTACAGTTAACTTGTGATCAAAAAACTTAACAAATATACTAACCATGCTTATAAAATCATCAGATAGAGAATAAAAACAAGTAAATACAGTGACCTAGTCCCAGAAACAATGTCAGTTATGGAAAAAACTGTTAAGATGTCAAAAAGTTAACAGTAAAAAGGGGGAAAATGATAAATATAAAACTAGACTCTGTAGTCACCCATTCTAAATATGGCAATATTACCAATAATGGTCAATCAGGGAAATAATCTAGGCATGAGGGTCAGTCATAGTATAAAAGTAGAAAGAGAACCAGTCAAGAAAGGAGGTAAGTCTTGAAAGAACAGACTAATGTTATGTCCTAGAATACTAAATAGTGATCCTTAGCAGATAACTGTAGAAGACTCATTAAAGTCAGTAAAATATATGATTTGTAACAGAAGTTGTCAAAGGATCAGAGAATCCCATTCAGAGACACCATGGGGATATAGAGCTGTTATAAATTTGCAACAATGTATAAATGAGAAGATCATAATAAAGCAAACTACAGGTACAATACAATAAGTGGCAATTTCACACTAATCAGCCAATAAAATAGTGAAAAATGAGGCCAAAAAATTATGAACCATCTACTTCAAATGCGCCACTGTAAAATTAACTTGTGTTTAGACAACCAAAGAGATGTACTAACCATGCTTATAAAATCCACAGATAGAAAGCAAAAAGCAGATAAACACAATCCACTGGATTCAGCAAGCAGGACTAGTGCAGGAACTCCAGCAGGCAATATGTCTGCCATGCAATCCAGGAAAAAGTTGTAGGGACGTGCACGAGTGCTCTTGCACTACTCCTGCACGGACTCAGCTCCTGTATGAAATTTACCCCATTTGCAGGTGAAATCCATGCCAATGATGTGAATTTACGATCCAGGAAGCTGGAAGCCAGCCATGCAGGACTAGTGTAATCTGCAGAAATGTACTCGGCCAGTAACCAAGTACATTTCTGCAAACTACAAAACAGAGCCATGACAGCTCCAAATAAAGGGTAGATATTATGTAGAAAGCATGCCAATGACCAAATATAAGGCATAGAAAACAGTTGCAAAAATAACAAAATCAACTTTTATTTTTTTTAGCCGATCTTGGCTGTTTAAGCATAGGGCAGCGACGAGCAAACGGGATTGGGCGAAAAATAATGAAAAAAATCTAAAAAATGCATTCTATCCAAAATCACTATTTTGCCATTATATTCAATGGCAGGCAGAAGACAACATGGCCAGTGAATAGTGGTTACTAAGGGGGGGCAGTGTGGGACCTGTAACTATATATCAGCAGGCAATTCTATGCAAACAAGGGGAATGATACGGAATCCCAGATTTCCCCTCATACTAGTCAGCACCCAACAGTGTAAGAGCAGGAATAGCTTGGTGCAAGCCTAGGAGTTAGCTGACATCATAGGGGGGGGTGTCAGGCACACTGTAAGTGGATTGGAGCCCTGTGGCTCGGGTTTGCCTTTAACTCAGCAGAGCTAAGCAGGAGTGTGTGTCTGAGGCTGCCTAGCATTCTTTACATTGCCTAAGTGGGTGTGCATGCCGTGCACCGGGTTTTAAAGGGAAAAAAGGTAAACCAGGAAATAGCAGCTCTGTGCACATCTGAGTACTGTGTTTGCGCAGCATGCCCCGAGGCTTAAACAGGAAGGCAATGGGAAGGGAAAACAGCAATAGGAAGGTAATCTAGAAGAACTAGCATAGCTGGCAGGTGAAATGCATCAGAATCAGCCAATTACACAGGCAGTAGCCCAGCCCAGAGCACTAATATAAACTATGCAAACACCTTTCCCTCCGGTTTTTCCACATACTCTACACCACCGGTGTATACAAGTGGAGGAATTTTAACAAACAAAAACAACAAAATGATAAGGGGCTGCAATAGCTATCATACAACAAGATGTGGAAGATGCTGAGGGTGGTGAGGATGAGAATGCTGTCAACCAACCCACAGTTAGGAGATGGAGAACAGTGTACAGACCCAGAGTAACCTATCAGGGGCTACATGAGCTAGAGATAATGGAGCACTATAGGGTGGACAGGGACCTCCTACAGCAAATTGTTGAGCTGTGCCGGCCACGCCTCACACACATAACTAACAGAGGGGAACCCATCCCAGTGGATACCAAGGTATGTGTAGGCCTAAGAATACTAGCTACAGGTACCTTCCAAAGGCCAACTGGGGATATCATGAGGATCTCACAGGCATCAGCATCCAGGGTACTCCACCAGTTCCTGGATGCCATGTCAGCACATGCCAGAGAGCATGTATATTTCCCCAATACCCGTGCGGCATTGGCCAGCAATATGCATCTCTTCCACCAAATAGCAGAATACCCTGAGGTAGTGGGTGCTATAGACTACACGCACATATGCATCAAAGTACCACCTTGTGAGCAGGGCAGGGTCTACATCAACCACATGGGCTTCCTCTCCATCAACTTCCCAGGTCATGTGCAATGCCCAGGACATAATAATGAATGTGTGTGCTGGCTGCCCTAGAAGCTATCACGATTCCCACATCTGGCATCTGACGCAGCTGTACCAGAGATTTGCCAATGGGGACATCTCTTATGGCCACCTAGTGGGGGATGCTGGGTACACACTGGAGCCATGGCTGATGACACCCATCAGAAATGCACACACACCCAAACAAGAACACCATAATGAGGCACACGCACAGACCAGAATTATAGTAGAGCATGTGTTTGGGATTCTCAAGCCACAGTTCCTGGACACATCTGGTGGAGACTTGCAGTACGTGCCAGCTACATGTACCCAAATTGTCATCATATGTGCCATGCTACACAATATGATCCTGCAGAAACAGCTGCAGTGGTAACAGAATGGGGCAGGGCCACACAGCCCCCCGCCCCCCCACCATTGCCAAGGCCTGCACAGGCACAGCGTGACTGGGAAGAGGAATAACCTGAGCCTGCCCCAGTAGGCAGAAGGATTAGTGCTCAATATGCCTTGGCCTTGGCAAAGAGGCAACAGATAGCACATACACTGACACAGGAGGGACCCAGGGAATGACACCTCTCTGACTCGCACATACAGTAAAAAGGATGCCAAACATGACACTACCTGTGCCCAATCATGTGTAGGGAGTGTACTATGTGCATCCGACATAGGCAGCCCTCCAGCACCATCCTCAATACTGGCACACCCACAAGGTAAGTCACTCTCCTTACCTACTGCCGAATGGAGAAGTATGTGTTGTTACCTGTATCTATGGTATGGATGTGATCATACATGGGAATCAGGTGGCTGAATGGGATGCCAGCAGATAGTAGACACTTATAGTGGCAGCATGAGATCTGTAACAAATACTGGTGTCACCATAGTAGCCAGTACTACACATGGTGACAAAACCCACTGCAAGAAATGTGCTGGGCTACATGTGTGTCCATATGACACATACATGCCAGTCAGAGAGGTTCACATACCCAACAACAGTCTCAGCCAGTAGGACAGGTGTAGATGAACACAAACAAAGGCTGTGCTAATGCCTCTGAATGATGCCTATGGGTAACCTCCCTCCCAGGCCTACACAGACAGACTACATCAGGTCAGGCAGTGGGATATTAGTTCTGAAGGGTAGGAAGTCAGAAACTGATATGTAGGTCAATCAAACCTAAAACCTGTAATACTCTGATAGCATGATAGGTTAGAAAACAGAATGAAATGGAGTACCTGACATACCAGAACAGTCATAGCAAATGTGTACAAGTGTCAGGTGTGCCCCCCAATCCAATGTAGCAATGTAGAACCAGTCAGGTGTGCCCCCCAAATCCTATGTAGACATGTAGCAAGAGGCAGGTGTGCCCCCCAATCCTATGTAGACATGTAGTAACAGGCAGGTGTGCCCCCCAATCCTATGTAGACATGTAGCAACAGTCAGGTATGCCCCCCAATCCTATGTTGAAATGTAGCAACATGTATGTGTAGGTATAATACCAGTGGAGCACAGATCCCCAGAGGTGGCCAAGGTAGCAGGATAAATTGTAACATTTGCACAATATGCAGGTATGTGTGTGTTAGGTTGGTGTGTGCTTCATATTGTGTGAGAGTGGTCAGTATGTATGCATGTTGAGTTTTGACCTGGTGGCCATTGCCCACTACTGCCGATGACAGGGTCAAGTCCTCACAACTGCAGTGCCAAAGGCAATTCCCACCAGTATAACACATGCTAGCAGTAACCCATTGTAAATATATGGTGGTAATATGTGTCACCATCTGAAAGATGGACATGGCATGGCTGTTTGGCTAGTTATACAAGCAGTATACAGGGAAAAGTACCCCAGACATACAGTATATAATGTGTAACTGTGAAATGGACACACACTTGGAATTGCACATACAGGTATGCATCACATTATCTGGGCCTATTGTAGGGAATGCCAGTGTCGCCTGGCCATACACTTGCAGATCACAAAGGTGATAGGACTGGTGTATTGAGAAACAGCTGATGTACCTGCACATGCCAGCATAACTGGAATGCCCCATACATATCTGTGAGTCAGATGCAAGTAGTGTCCCTAGCACACATGCACCCAGCTCACCCAAACACCACCCACAGGTACCTCTCTGGTCATATCCCTGCTGTTGGGAATGGGTACAATATGAGCCCACCTGTGTATGGCAATAGCGAAAGAATGCAGCATGCAGTGCAGGTGTCCCATGCAGGTGTGTCCCTAGCTGTAGGTAGCACCCTGCCAGCATCCACACCACCTGACCAATACTGATAGAAAGTATTGGCATGAACACCTAGGACACCTACCCTGTCACCCCAGGGGAATATACTGTATGGCATTCTGGGACTGTAGGACTGACAGAATACAATGGCCTGCCACAGCTGGCCTGCCTCACCACCAAATGGCCTACAGGCCTCTGCCAAACGTCTGTGTCTCACACATACTGCCAATGCATGTTATGTCATGGACACCCAAATAACAACATAACACACTCCACATAAGCCATATGCAAGGTCATGTGGACAAACCACAGTAACATGTCCACCATGTCCCACTGCATGAACTGTGGACCAACACCAAAACACCGCTGTGATGAGGTGATAACCTTAGGGAAAGTATCAGAGAATGTATGCATAATGTATGGAAGAGGATAGAATAACAGAGGGTGGGGTGGAAGCATGAGCAGCATGGAATGTGCAAGGTCCGACACATAGCTGTGTGCACGTACTTCCCCCAGCTGCAAATACATAAATGGGTGGCTACAAACCTGCCCATAGACCACAATAGGGGTAATGTCCTGACGTATGACCCCTGCCTCTGGGTAACCTGTGTGAATTTGTACAGCTGTGAGGTATTGCCACAGCAAGATAAGTCCATACTGCCATGTTGATGGATGTACAAGTATGGGATCCTCTGCCAGCATTGTACCAAGGTGCTGAACTGGATACAAAGACCCAGCAGCAAGTGTCTGCAGCTCCCCCTCCAGAATGGCATAACTTCCATGAATATGTAGGCATTTGCCCACAATACTGGACGCAGCTGCATTCACCCTTGTTCCCCAGGACATCACTGCAAGCAAGAATCTCCACCTAACAGTACCTGAGGATATAAAACATCACAGTTTATAACAGTACACATGTCTGAATATCTCTGCTAACACCAGTATCATGTAGCAGAAGCAGCACAGACACAATCACTTACAGTACACACTATCCCTTGCACAGGTTGACCAAATATTGCCAAATGATCTGCAGATACCCTGCAGAAACAGTTTGCTACGTGTAGGTGTACAACACAAAGGTCTGTACTGGAGTACAAACTACCTGGAATGGATCCACACATTCAATACAGAAGGGCATACGGAGGGCATACTGGTCATGCTCACACACTTAAACAAATGAAGCAAATGACAGTGGACCATACATATCTGACAGTTGCAAATGTTAGTGCTTGCACTCCTCAGTATGCACCAGTCATGCTTTGCACACACATTGGATAGGAATACAGACATATATCCAAGGACAACGCACTAATATATGCCAAAAGTAGACATCCATCATGAGGCCTGTCCCACCCAGCACACAGCCAAATGGCTACAACCACATGCTGTGTAATTGTCACTCACTGTAGAAATTAGCCACTGGTATCCATCAGCCTTCCAGACTATGTGGTGCAAGTGCTAGCTGTGCAACATGACTGTACAAGGCAGTAGTCATCTAGCAGTTGTATACACGTACCTGTGGAATATAAACCTGTGTGTGCCTGTGTGTGGTGTGTTAACTTCTAGATGAATGGGTTATGGCCCATGCACAGACACTGCCCTTCCCATAGCCCTACTATGACAAGCCTGCTGATGTCATCCACTCTGAAATACACCTTTGGGAATGGAGTAGCCCAGTAATCTCTGTGGCATGTCTTAAACTGTGTAATGCTGTAGTGTGATACACTAGTTAGGTAAGAGTTCTAACCCCAAACATGGCAACTGTGTGTGTGTGTGTGTGTGTGTGTGTGTGTGTGTGTGTGTGTGTGTGTGTGTGTGTCTTTGTGTAGGGAGCAATGCTTTTTAGGCTAGTCACACTCACTACAATTCAAATGCCCTACTTTGGCAAGGCTGCTGATGTCATTCACTGTGAAATACACCTATGGGAAAGGTGTAGCCCAGTAATTTCCATGCTGTGTCCTATAACTGCAAAATGCTGTAGTGTAATAAACTAGTTAGGTAGGAATTCTAATCCCAGACAAGGCAACTGTGTGTGTGTGTGTGTGTGTGTGTGTGTGTGTGTGTGTGTGTGTGTGTGTGTGTGTGTGTGTGTGTGTGTGTGTGTGTGTGTGTGTAGGGAGTAATGCTTTTTAGGCTAGTCACACTCACTGCAATACAAATGCCCTACTTTGTCAAAGCTGCTGATGTCATTCACTGTGAAATACACCTTTGGGAAAAGTGTAGCCCAATAATCTCTATGGCATGTCCTATAACAGTGTAATACTGTAGTATGATATTGTACTTTGGTAGGGGTTCTATTCCCACACATGGCAAGTGTGGATGTGTGTGTCTTTGTGTAGGAAGCAATGCTTTTTAGGCTAGTCACACTCACTACAAATCAAATGCCCTACTTGGGCAAGCCTGCTGATGTCATTCACTGTGAAATACACCTTTGGGAAAGAAATAGCCCAGTAAGCTCTGTGGTGCATCCTATAACAGCATAATGCTGTAGTGTCATATAGTACTTTTGTATGGGTTCTATCCCCACACATGGCAAGTTTGGATGTTTGTGTGTGTGTTTCTGTGAAGGAAGCAATGCTTTTTGGGCTAGTCATACTCACTACAAATCAAATGCCTTACTTTGATAAAGCTGCTGATGTCATTCACTGTGAAATACTCCTTTGGGAAAGGTGTAGCCCAGTAATCTCTGTGGTGCATCCTATAACAGTGGAATGCTTTAGTGTGATATAGTACTTTGGTAGGAGTCCTATTCTCACACATGGCAAGTGTGGATGTTTGTGTGTAGCCCAGTAATCTCAGTGGTGCATCCTATAACTGTGTAATGCTGTAGTGTAATAAACTAGTTAGGTAGGAGTTCTAATCCCAGACATGGCAACTTGGTTTGTGTGTCTCTGTCTGTGTAGGGAGCAATGCTTCTTAGATTAGTCACACTCATTACAAATCAAATACCCTATTTTGGCAAGCCTGCTGATGTCATTCACTGTGAAATACACCTTTGGGAAATAAATAACCCAGTAACCTCTGTGGTGTGTCCTATAACAATGTAATTCTGTAGTGTGATATTGTACTTTGGTAGAGGTTCTATTCCCACACATGACAAGTGTGGATGTGTGTGCGGTAGCACTGTTTTTCTAGGCTAGTCACACTCACTACAATTCAAATGCGCTACTTTGGCAAGCCTGCTGATGTCAGTCATGGTGAAATACACTTTTGGGGAAGGAGTACTCCAGAAATCTCTGTGGCATGTCCTATAACTGTGCAATGCTCTAGTGTAATAAAATAGTTAGGTAGGAGTTCTAATCCCAGACATAGCAGGTGTGTGAGTGTGTCTGTGTTTTTCATTCGTATCCTGTGTGGAGGTCCCTCTGAGTGTATAACAACTGGACTAATTATAGAGGGTTTTTTGCAAATTTCTTATATGGTGGTTCTATTATATGCGACAATGTCCACCTTACAAGGATAGCAGATGTGAAATAGCAATCCATGCCTCTACATATGACCTCAAGACCTGGTGAACAAAGGTAACAACCCTTGTATTACACAGAGAACACTCTCAACCCATGCCTCATACACAAACACACTTGCCTAGGCAACAACTGCTATGTTGGTAGTACCCTGCATATTGCCCACAGATAGTAACCATGGTGTGATTGCAGTGGACTACAGAGGGCATGACCCTGTCCATCAGTACAATATGCTCGTACATGCAGACAGTGTGCCTTCACTATGACCCCCACTGAATGCCTGCAATACCTGTGGTGCCATCAAATGTGAGCCACAAAGGACATACCATTCCTTATACACATGCCGTGTATGGACAGATGCCACTGACACCAGAGAATACCTGTATCATGCTATCAATGTAGGTGCAGGGTCAACCTGCTGTCCAGTACCTGTTCCCAGCACATGAGGCCAGGACAGGCACATCTGATTATAACAATATGTATACATAACATGGGCCAGACACCCCAGGTACAGTTCAACATGTCACTGTACATGCATGTGGGATGTGTGCACATCCCAGACAGCATCCATGTCATGGACTAAAGAACACATACATTGCAAGCATTTAACAGCAATGGCCACACACAATAGTTACCTAGGTGACTGGATGGGGAATACAATACCCACCTGTGTGGGCCAATCCAGACACTACACCCCTGAGACACACTTCAGACCATTGTCATGTGGTCTGATGCCAAGATATACCCTTCACCTAGCCTTGTATAGCCTTCTGGCATAGTCAACCACTACGCACACATGAAGCAATGCATGCATGCATGTCAGTACTGGCACCCTGTTTCTTTGTGTAGTGTATGATGCTTTTGACCACATTCACACTCACTACACCCCCCTTTGGCATGCTAAAGCATGCTGTCTGATGTCAGATACCTCCACATACCCTTTGCCCATATAATATCCGCATAACCCCTGTGGTGTATGTGATATCTGCACAGTACTGTATTGTGACACAGTAACTAGTGAGGAAGTGTATTCCTGACCCTGCCGAGTGTGTCAATGTGTGTGAGTCCCTGAGAGAGTTTGGCTGTGTTGACGCTGACACCTGTTCATGTGGACAGGCATGTATACTACACCTACCGTATCGCTACCAGATCACTGTTGCAGATGTCACTCACCATCACATATACGTTTGGAGAGCTCTGGATAAACATGTGATAATAATACATAGTCAGGGGTTTGATACCTTGTAAAGGTAGGTGTGTCACTCAAGCATGCTTAGGTTTTACTCTCCAACCCCATTCCTGACTTATCTTTGCTTCTGTCTGACTCTCTCACTCCCTCTCTGGTGGATGTGGAGAACTACACCTGCTTTGCTTAGGCAGCAGCATGTATTTTGTAAGTGATGCTCATGATCAGCTGATGGCCTCTGCATGAATTGCAGCCCTCCTCTAGCTAATTGCATGTGGAACAGCTGTGGTAACATTCCCATAGCCAACTGCATGGAAACACACTCCAATGTCTAGGAACATCATATTGGTGTTGGGCCTTCTCAGTCACTGTGAGCAGGACCTAGATCTGGTGTTTGGCAAACAGCATCACAGATGGATTGGGGATTTACCTCTAACAACATACACTGTGGAAACAGGCCAACACACAGGAGGGGGCTGTGCCTGACATGACTACAGAATGTAAGTGTTGCTATTCTACATTTGGAGTAATGTTGGTTTAATAGGGCGTGCGTGGATATGGCTGCTCTACATGTTTTAACACCTGCCATGACAGTGCTATGTTTCTGAGGAAACCCCCATCTGTAGGGTCATCTGCAGACTGGGCAGTGTGTGGTGCCTTTTGTTACTTGTGTTACTCACAGAGCACCTATCTGTGAACTGCAGACGCATAGTGTGAGGACTGCAGTCAGTACATGGTGACAGCCATGAGAGTTACTGACTTCATATCCCTCATAGGACATATGTTACAACAAACCCTGTTACAACAGTAAATGTATGAGGTTATCACGGCAACATATTAATATTGGCCCTGTGTTAGTGTCTCCAGCCACAACTCTGTCAACCTTTGTACATATGTCATGCAGTAAGAGGTGCATATGTTCTGTACACCATCATTCATTGACATCATATCTGATAACAAGCCAGTGAGAAATCAAACTGCTACACATGTTATGTATAGTAGGGGTTACATTTGAGGATATAACCTGGGCATTCTGTGGTTGTGTGTACAGTATTGAGGTCTGTGTACTTATGCTGATTGTCAACGGTGTGTATATTGTGAATATGTACCTTGGCCTGTGTACAGACTGTGGTAGATGTCATTGTTCTTGGTCATGTTCTATCTGATGTTACATGCTGCTCCAGTGTATGTTACCCTATCGGCTTACATGTTTGTAGGGCCAGACACACACATGTCCCATACCACAGACAGGCATTGGACCACACTATGCAGTGGCATAATATATGTAGGGTTAGTGCGTGAGTGGCACATATGAGGATGGTGTTGATCAGATGGTCCATATACTGTAATATTATGCTAGCTTACCATATGTGGCTGTGTTCACATTGGTTGTGGTTATGCACTTTCACACAGGTGTCTGTTACTCTGTGCTGTGACATGCCTGTAGAGCCTGCTATATATGCAGGTACATGTGTATTCCCCCATAAGAAATGTAGGCCAGTGTTGTGGCCATCTGACTGTAGCCTGCACAGTGCTTTGTTACATGCCTAGTAGCTTAGTGTACTTACCCAGTGTGATGTTATGTCCAGATACTTGCCATATGTACTGCTGCCAGGCACTCACAACAGTCATGTATGTCAGATAAAGCAGTGGGATGCTGTACAGATGTATGTCACTAACTAGTGGGTAATATGTGGCCATGGTACCTCTGTACCAGTGGTTATTATGTGTCAGGACAGACAGGTGTGTATGAATGCATAACCTATGGGGGCAAATGTATACCAGTATTTACTTGATATACCCATCCACATGGTTGTTAACATGCACTTTGTCAGGCTTGGTCCACATCTCTTGCACTAAGGGTTCTGTGTATACCTCCGGACTGACTAGAGTGTGTCAGACTGTCCACATTTATTGGCCATATCTCTGCTGAAGTCCACAGGATCATTACTGTGCAAACAATGGTACTATACTATGATGTCTTTAGGATGTCTGTCAGTAGCCAATAGCGCACATGTCAAAAGCAGATGTGACCTCCCACACACAACATGTTTGTGAAGACAACCCCTATTACAGTAGCAATAGTCTACATCTATACCTACAATACATACCTGACATCCCCTTACACTAAGAGGTTGGGACTATTGGGGCTGAGGTAGGACTCCTCTCCATGTTCTGGACATATGCTGAACATATATGTATCTATAATTATTCATATATCTATATAGATATATACACATATACATATCAACATACATAGATGGATATGTATATGTACACACACACACACACACACACACACACACACACACGCACACACACACACACATACACACATATATATATAAACACTTATATATATATATATATATATATATATATATATATATATATATATATAGATATAGATATGCACTCATGCAATATATGTCTACACATATACAGATAGAGATACATATGCACATATACTTATGGATATCTACATATATATTGACAGTAATAGGTATATCAGAATAGATATGTATGCACATATAGTTATAGATATCTACATATATAATATACATAAATAGGCATATCTGTACACATAGGATGTGCATACATATATAGCTATATATACATATAGCTATATCTATCTATATATATATATATATATATATATATATATATATATATATCTATATATATATATATATATATATATATATATATATATATATATATATATATATATATATTAGTTAAGCGAACTCCCCTCATTTTATTATCCTCTCCACTTCAATTACTAAAATGCTATCAGCTACTTGTGTATGGTTCCTCCCACATGGCCTGTGTAGCGCAGTTCTGCAAAGCGAGCATTTCAGCTCCCTTGTTGATGCTTTTAGTAATAAGCTTAATTACATTTAAGAAATTAAGTCGGGGGCAAATGTAAAGTGTTTGGTAGTAGTCTGCTTAATCACTTACATTGCTATAGTCGGGGGTAAGCTAATCACATTTAAGAAATTAATTCGGGGCCAATGTAAAGTATTTGGTAGCAGTCTGCTTAATCACTTTCACTGCAATAGTCGGGGGTAAGGTTAAGCAATACGTTTTTTATACGGCTCTTGTGAAACTTGTTTCTTTTTCTTTTCCTATTTATAAAACACACGCACTGTTTTGCAAAACACATGTCTGTGGTCTGTAATATTTTATACATATGATTTTCAAGTGGTTCATTTTCCTGCCTAGTTTAAATATTACACCTAACCTATTACTTGCATAACTGTGATGTGTTTTAGGGTTTTTAAATTGCTACTAGACTTGATGTTTTTCCTCAGCCGTTTCTGTATTGTTTGTAATGCTACTAGACTGGATGTTTTCACCTAGCCTTTTTTTGGTGCAACTTCTGTAAGAAAGTATTATTACAACTTTATTATTATTAGTAGTACTGCTGACCTACCTAATCTTATCTGTTCACTATAGGTACTTTTGCTGCCTTATTACAATATTAATACCCTCTCTTCTTACCTGTTCACCTTCCTAGCAATCTACCCACTACCTTCCATTAACGGACCTGCCTGGCCTCTAAGGACCACCTGATTTACTTCAGGCTTTGCCAATTAGGACCATCTTGCTTTCCTGCTGCCCCAGTGATTTTTCCTGTTTGTACAGTAATTGAAAAAGTATGTTTATCTTTTGACCCATATTGTAAGCAAATACCTGTCACTTGCCTTGTAATTTCTTGCCACTGAGTCAGGTAAACCAGCAGCCAGACTCCTCTCCCTGCCCAGTATCACCTGATAGTTTTTTTCCCTTGCTACTAACTTTATTCTTTCCCCACCTACTTATCTTTTTCTTGGTTACCTTCTGTATCTTTCCTTCTGCCCACTAGGTGGCAGTGCAATCCAGCCTTGTGCCCTCGCTGTCTCCCCCACTTGTGCCTGTTTCAGCTCAATTTAATGCTTCTTTTCTTCTATTTCTCATCTCTTGCCCTGCTGCTACATGCCTGCTACTCCGTCTCCTTCTCTTTGCCCCTTACTGATTGTCTCTTCTGAATCCTCCACCACTTGGTCTGACCCGCTCCGTTCGCCCTGCGGGCTCACTCCACTCCCCTACCCTACCCCCAATTCCCACCCACGCCCAGTGCTGTTAAACTTAAACATCTCTAACCACACCCACTTATCCTATCCCCTTAGACTACTAATCAACCCCACCCCTTCTCCAATTCTCTCCATAACTAACCCCACCCTTTGATAATATTACATTTCATCCCTCTACTTCTCTGTTACCCCTCCCATAAGTCACCTCTCATCTAATTTACCATACAAGTCTCTTATCTTTACTTTATTTAACTCTTTACATAACCTCTTAACCCACGATCCCAAATGACCATCTTACTTAAGTATACCCTTAAAAACGTTCTTCTTATTACTTCCTCAATAATATTCCTAACTTCACCCTATGCCCTAACCTTCTACGAACACTTCTCTTTAATTAATAATGAACCTTCCCATCAACAAACATTACCAATCACAGAGCTCAACTTCTTCTTCCATAGCAATATAACATCTACTTCAGTTTACCTACTCCCAAGGTTCCATAGATCTTCCCATGTTACTTATTTCTCCAGCAAGATAAGCCCACTCAAGTACCTTAAAAGTATAAAGACTTTACTAAAATACCCCACTCAACTTCTAATAGATGGCGATATTCATCCTAATCCAGGCCCAAACCCTCCAATCTACAATAACCCACAAAATAAAACAACTAATAGTGTCTCTACCTCTATAAAACTAGGTAACTCTCTTAGAATAGCTCCACTCAACATCCATAGCTTTAACAACAAACTTACTCAACTGCATGCTCTCTTACAAGTGCATGCATTTGATATCCTTTGCCTTACAGAAACCTGGTTGAAACCCTCTACTCATGACCTAGAAATAACCCCACCTGGATATAACATCCTACGATGTGACCGTACCACCAAGAAGGGTGGAGGTGTAGCTATCTTGTATAAATCTGAACTTCTAGTTTCATGCTTTAATGTGTTACTGCCCTCAAATACCAATGCAGAAACCCTTACCATTAAACTCCAACTTAATAAATCTAAATCTATTTATATAATCTGTACCTACATTCCTCCAGGAAATAATATTAACACTCTTGAAAATATTCTTATGGAGTTATGGAGTTATGAAGTTATGGTAACTGTATTTAGAACACAACCTAGAGCTGATTACTGAATTTCCTGCCTGCACTTATTTTTAAAATAGTTTTTTTCTTAAAACATGCATTTTATCTGTCTCTGGCCTAGCACTCAAGTGTGGGGTCATTTACTGCACTGTTCTAACTTGTTGATACTTGTGAACCTCTGCTTTCCTTAAAAAAAAAACAAAAAAAAAACAAAAAATCTTGCTTTTTTCCCACTTTTATGAGATTTAAAAAAGTTCAGTTACAGGTTTGCTGTTCTGAACTGTTTGTAAGTTTCTTGGAGGCCATTATTTGCTTGGGCTAAAGGGAAGTCTCTGTGTTCATCAGTAGCAGTGATAAACATTGAGCAGCCTGCCTGCCCCTGTGGGAGTGGTGACTGCCTTGAAACTGTACTTGTATTGGCCATTTTGGGTCAATTCCTAACTCCTTGATCTCCCACTCTTAAAACCCTCTTTTGTGCGGTTTTGCACGTTTTGCACATAGCGCAACATCGGGCAGTGCTGTCTAATTGGGTTTAAACTATTCCTGGCTCCACAAAGTCTGCTCTTCACTTTTTCCCTTAGAACTGCTCTATCTGTCAAATTAAACACGATATTCTCATTCTAAGGCCCCTCACTGGTCCAAATAAGTAATTTTACAAGTTATCACTAATAAACCATAAGCACTGCTTACTCTTATACTCTCTACGATTACCTTGTCCCCTATTGGTCCATTTTAATTCAGTTCCCTATATTACTCTAGCATGTCCAAAGGTCAGTCAATGGTTTCCTCTCCAGTCCAGCTGGTGAATCTGGGAATTTTGAGGCAATGTTACAACTGTCTCATGTACATGGACAACCCTCTCCTCCTCCAAACAGGTTCAAATATATGTGAGAGATGCAACCATATAGCCAAACTGAAGGCTGAGCTCTCTCATCTCACAACTAGTGTAACCAGTCAGGAGTAGAAGGTAACCTCACACAACACAATTCCAGTATCACACAGTCCCACCACAACAGCGAACCAAACACATAAAAACACAAAAACATACTCGGAGGCTCTAAACAAAAATCTACCTAAGCAACAGAGACCTCCAAAGCAGACATCCAAGCAAACACTACCCCAAAACAAAACACGTACAACACATAGCACACAATGTCAGTGTGCCAAGCAGTCACAGCCCTTAAGGCTGAATAACACACCTGATACTCTTGTAATAGGTGACTCTATTGTTAGACACACTGACGTCCCGCTCACGAGGCTGAATAAAGAGAAGGTCACAGTAAGCTGCCTGTCGGGCGCTAGGATCTGCCACATAACGCAAGCACTCAGGGCACTCCAAAGCAAATACAAATATGACTCAGTCATTGTACATGCTGGCGTGAATGACCTGAGACATACCTCCCTCGACTACATGAAAAGAGACATAGAGGAGCTCTCTGATCATGTAGCCCAGGCAGGTATGACCCTGACCTTGAGCAGCATCTTACCCTCACCTAGAATGATGCCACAGTATAAAGACAAAATGATCGATTTTAACAATTGGCTAAAATTTTGGTGTCATTCAAAGGGGATCCAGTGTCTGTCAGCCTGGGATGACATGCTCGACAAGCCACGTTGCTTCACTAGGGACGGCTTGCACCTGTCACCCCTGGGCTTTCGGATATTGGCAAAGGCTCTTGTCACCCCCATAGTGCCTTTTTTAGGCAAGGCTCAAAAGTCAAACCCACCTCCATAGACAGCACAAGGAACAAGAAACTAAGGGTAATGCTGCTAAACGCCAGAAGTCTTAACCTCAAGATGCATGCACTCGAAGCTCTCCTCAGTATGGAGAACATCGATATCTTTGCAGTGACAGAAATCTGGTTCAAGGCTCCAGAGAGCACTCCAGCACTACCAGGTTATACCTCATATCATGCTTTTCGGCCCCGAAACCCGTACAGAACCACAAAAGGAGGGGGAGTTTCCATATTTATCAAGGATAGCCACACCTCCAGGTTAGTGGCATTGCACGAAGTATCAGAGACCATCCATGTGCAACTGACAGTGGGCAAGACTGCTTTTCAGTTTATAGCATCCTACAGACCACCCTCTCAAAGTCAGGAATCCCACTCGGCTTTCCTGAAAACATTGGAGAACATGAAGATCTCTCTGAACACCATTATATTGGGCGACTTCAACTAACCAAACATAGACTGGGAGCATTACTCAAGCCCCAGCACCTTAGCCCAAAGGTTCCTGGAATTTATAAACTCAAATGCTATGGAACAACTAGTCACCAGAGGGGAAAACATACTAGACCTGATCATTACCAACATGGGGACTCTATGCTCCATACCAGAAGTATATCCCTCATTGGTAAGATCAGACCATAAATTAATTTCACTGGATATCCACATCCTGACCCCACCCCCAGCCCAGAAAACCACAGTGAAAAACTTCTCAAAAACAAACTTCACACTTCTCAAAACCAAAGTGGAATCCTTCAAGGCCCCAGGGCCAGTGGAAACTACGGCCCAAACTGCAGAATCCTATATAAACGCATTATACGGACATCTCCAGGAATGCATGGATCATGCTATCCCAAACAAAATCAAGACCCAATCATCCAAAGGCAGGCGTCCAGTGTGGTGGACCCCAGCCATAAATAAACTGTACAACAGAAGGAGGAAGCTACTACATGATAGAGCAAAATCCCTAAAAGGGAAGGCATCTCTGATCAGTACTAGCAAAAAATTACGATCCCTCATAAAATCCTCCAAGGCCAGCTTCGAGAGAAATATTGCACAGGACACTAAAGACAATCATAAGGCTTTTTTTCAGTTATGTTAGGAACCTGGGATGCAACTCCTAGACTTGTTCTGAGTTGATTCTAAGCGACAAAAAATACACTGAACCCACAGACATCACCAATATCCTGGCAGACAGGTTCAGTGCAAACTTCTCCACCCCCTCCCCCCCAAAAGAGCAAGTATCTATCCCGGCAGAGTGCAGCCTCCCAAACATCTCTGATGCTCAGGTGAAGGCCGTTCTCTCCAAATAAAAAAACACTGCTTCCATGGGACCAGATGGTGTCCCGGGTTGCGTCCTACATGAACTCCAAGAAGAACTAATCCCTCAAGTAAAACTGCTGTACAATCTCAGCCTCACTACAGGATATGTGCCCAAAGAATGGCGTACAGCAACAGTGGTCCCACTCCACAAAGGTGGCGCTTCTGCGGACCCTGGAAACTATCACCCCATAAGCCTGACTAACCTAGTCTGCAAGGCTATGGAGAGGATCATCATGGAACTCATAAACAAAGACATTGGGGACCTACAGACACTAGATCCTACCCAATTTGGCTTCGTCAAGGGCAGATCCTGCCTTTTGAACCTGGTCAACTTCTTCGAAACAGTCACCAAGGCCATAGATGAAGGGAAGGTAGTCCACACAGCCTATCTGGACCTCGCAAAGGCATTTGACACAATACCCCACTCGGGCATCATAGATAAGCTATCCAGCCTAAATTAAAAACCCTATGTCACAAGATGGGTCTCAAACTGGCTCAAAGACAGAACCCACAGAGTCAGAGTTGCTGGAGCCATGTCAGACTCAAAACCTGTCACAAGTGGCGTCCCACAAGGTTCTGTCCTGGGACCTCTCTTGTTCGGTATTTACTTTTCTGAGGTACAGGCCATCGTGGGAGGACTATGGCTCACCAAGTTTGCAGATGACTGCAAACTGGGCACCATAATCGACTCTCCAGCTGACACAAACATCCTTCAAAAAGGTCTCGCAGAGACGGGTAACTGGTGCCAGAGCCATGGTCTAAAGCTAAATGCCAAAAAGTGTATAGTCATACCCTTTGGCAAAAACAATGTGCCCACAAATTACCACATAGGTGGTAACCCATTAAGTACAGAGAAAGTAATTAGGGATCTGGGGACCCAAGTTAATAGCAATCTTTCCTTTGACAACCACATTGCCAAAGTGGTTAGAAAGACCTTCTACATAGCCCACCTCATCATGAAAGGATTCACATCTAGATCAAGAGAGGTAATCATGCCCCTTTATTCATCCCTCATCAGACCCATCATAGAATACAATGCCCCCTTTGGGATGTACCTTACCCGACACCTGCAGCAATTAGAAAGACCCCAAAAGTACCTCACCAGGAGGATCAAGGGACTCAAATGGATGCCATATGCTGCTCAGTTAAAAAAACTCCAGCTCTACTCAGTTGCATACCGCCTACTTCGAGGTGATCTATGCCTGACATATAAAGCTATGTCCAACCCAGAATTAATGGGCATGCTCCACCTCAGTAAATCTAAATCCCTTAGAGCCACGCACTTGAGGGACTTGAACCTCAGCACAGAAATAAATAGAACATGGTGGAGGGACAGATTCATAACCCAGAGTCTCCCTTCGCTCTGGAATAGAATTCCAATTCATGTTAGGCAGAGCACCTCACTGACTCTCTTCAAGAAGAATCTTGATGAGTGGATGGGGAATCGTAGGTTTGTCCCGGGGATTACTTCTGTGTCACTATGAGACAGAGGCAAAGTAAACTAAACTTTAAAAAGGGCACAGTATACTCAAATCAAGGGGTGGCGTAAGCCAAACACAATCGGGCTAGGCTTATAAATGCCCCAGGGCAGATAGCCTAGTATGAACCTATGAACCTATGAACCTATGAACCTTAGTAGCCTTTCCACCCTACTACCTCAAGAAACTATTGTACTAGGTGATTTTAACATTGACTGGACTACCTGTAACTCTCCTAATCCTAACACCCACATTAATCTTCATGGTTTCACTCAAATAATAAACACCCCCACAAGAATCCACAAACCTAGTAATAAAGAAGCTACTCTTGACTGGATACTTATAAATAATCATCCTGAAACCTATACTTCAGGAACACTTCCAGATGACCTTAGTGACCATGTTCTTACCTATATAACAAAGCAAAAGGCTCGTACTCCTATTAATAACACTTTTATAACCTATCGTACCAAAAAGCACTTTAAAGCAGAGAGCTTTCAAAATGAATTAAAGGCCTGTAACTGGTCACCTCTGAAACAACTCAAACTGGATGAAGCAGTTTCTTACTTTAATACTAAGTTCCTACAAATCTTAGATCTCCATGCCCCCCTTCGCTCTTCCCGAGTTAGGACTAAAACAGCCCAATGGCTAACAAAACAAACAAAGGAAAAAATGCTCCTACGGAATAAAATATGAGCCAGATGGATAGCCTCTAAGAGCTCTACTGATATACTTTAAACAGCTAAGAAATGCAACCAAAAATGACATTATCTTAGACAAGAAAAACTATTATCTCCATCTTCAACAATCACACCCAAAAAACCCTAAAAAGTTTTGGTCAGGCATTAATAAACTTCTCCAACCAGGACATACCAAAACTCCAGCCCCATATTTAGTTCCCCATAATAACCCTTTGCAAATAGCAGATGCCTTTAATAATTACTTCACATAAACTATCCAAACTCTTGCAAACACAATATCTCCCATTTCCCCCAGCACTTTACAAAGCACAAACAGTTCAGTGCCTTCCTTCTATAAACAACCTGTGCCAACATCCTTTATTTGCAAACTCCTTCAAAAACTCAAACCTTGCACCCCTTCTGCCGACCACTTGCCAGCAGAATACCTTCAAATAGCTTCCAACGTCATAGCTTATCCCATATCCATCCTTATAAACCGAACAATCAAAGAAGGTAACATCCCATCCATATGGAAAGTCTCCTATATAATCCCCTTACATAAAGGAGGTAAATCCACTGATATCTCCAACTTCCGACCAATTGCATTACTCTCTCCATTAGCCAAAATAATGGAAAAATGTATTCACCATCAACTACTTCAACATCTGCTCCACAATAACTTACTGGCCAACTGTCAGCACGGCTTTAGGCCCTTTCATAGTACAACTACCGCCCTTCTATCTTTTACTGACTGTATAAACAAGAATCGAAATAATAACTCTCTATCTTCTGTACTATTCATTGACCTATCAAAAGCCTTTGATATGGTTAACCACGACGTACTAATCAATGTCCTAAAAGCCCAATCTCTTGACCCACAAGCAAAACTTTGGTTTACATCCTATCTAAAAAATAGACAACAAGCAGTGGTCTGGGACAATAATCTTTCCACACCCCTCCCAGTAAACATTGGAGTCCCTCAAGGCTCTATCCTAGGCCCTCTTCTATTTTCCATTTTAATTAATGATCTAAATACTGTTGTTCCTCAAGCCACATGCATACAATACGCTGATGATTCTTCTTTAATCTGTACTGCTAAGTCATCAATCTCTCTTCATACCCTTACTCAAACAGTTTTTAACACTGTTGAAAATTGGTTCACCCATCACTACCTCCTCTTTAACCCTAAAAAAACAAAATTGTTACTTTTTGCCCCCACCCAAAAGTCACCAGAGTTCCACTTCACAATTATCTCTAACAATGGAACTACTATTTCCCCTGACACTACCACACATCTACTGGGCATAACCATAGATAATAACCTCAGCTTCGATGAACATATCAACAGTACTATTCAGACTGTCAATAAAAAACTAGGCTCCCTGTATAGAATCAAACCCTTCCTCACACCACTAGCTAAAACCTCCATTGCCCAGACTCACCTAACTTCTACCCTATTCTATGCTTCTGCCATATACGTCAATCTATCAAAACACAGTCTAAGCAAGCTTGAAACCAGCTATAATAACATAGCTAGATTTGTCACTGCCACCCCTTTCAGAACCCACTACTGTCACAACCTTAAACATCTTGGATGGTTAGAACTACAAAACCATCTACTGTATAAGCAACTGCTTATCTCACATAATACTCTTCATCACCCAAATAATACCCCAATCCTCTCTAACCTGATCTCCCCATATAGAAATCTTGCAACACTTCGCTCAGCAAATAAGCTATTAATCTCCAATATTAAATCTAATAATAAAGCTGGCAACTCAATTTTTACTAACATTGTGAGTAACATCTGGAATAATCTTCCTAGTACACTCACATCTCTCTCACCCACACCACTCTTCAAGAAACATCTCAAAGAACACCTGAAAATTCATTGGCTTTGTCCCTGTTCTAAACCTGACTAAATCCTACTTTTTTCCCCTTAATGCTCTTCTTTCTATACCCCTCCCTTCTGGCCTTTGTCCCCTCTACAGCTTTAATCAATAGAATCCAACTTTATTCTAGCCCTTGGGTTTTTTTTCTTCTTCTTCTACTTTTCTCCCTTTCTCTTTCTCAGACCTACAAATCATTACTTTAGAATTCTGAGTGTTCTTGTACTCATTTTGTATTTCTAACCTTTGTATAGACTGTGAGATATTATTCTTAGACACATTTTTTACTTTTTATTGTATTTTAAACCTTGCACAGACTGTGAGCAATTATTCACAGATACAATTTTTGACTCTCTTAAAATCATTTCTAATTTCTTTGTATTTGAATTTAGTCATTTTTTAATTATTGCAATCTTTTCTGTAATTTACTAATGCTTGGAGCTTATCTCCCTGGGCCTCTACTGAAAATGAACATGTATCCAGCTAGACTAGCCCAGCCAACAAATGTAAAATAAATAAAATAAATAAATATATATATATATATATATATATATATATATATATATATATACGAAGAGATGTACACATGGCCATATATATGGTGCACTATACAGGTGTGTATACAGACATATGTATGAATATGCATGTGTATGTACATGTAGACATATATCAACCTATTATATGTAGATATCATGTGTAAACCTCACGGTTGTGTATACCCTCCCAGATGTATCTCAAAGTATGTATCTACTATGTGTAAGTTATGATAAAACAACATATGTGATGCAACAGTCATATTAATAACAAGTACTACACAATTATGGAAATAAAGGCAATTGTTCAATACTAATCAATATGTGTATTGACAGATATCTTGGAAAACAACTGTCTTCACAGTGGTCATGGCATAGTGGTTACATGTTGTGACTATAGTGTACAGGGTCCTGGGTTCAAGATCTGCAAGTGCTGTTCATTTTGTTGCTGGGTAGAACAAGGGCTGTCAGATACAGAGTGGTTAAGTCAATTTTGAGCAGCTTTAAGTGCATTTGCGTGGGTTTGCATGAAGCTAAGTGGTGCTAAGATACAGGTAAATGAACTGGCGCTTACACAGTGTAGGCTTTACTTACCAGTGCACAAATCAGCTTAGCTGGTATATTGCAGCAATGTTGATACCTGCTAAGCATGGCTTAGCCCTGGTAACCAGTTCACACCACCCAGTCTGATAACATAGCAGGGTAATGATATCTGTAATAAGTGTATGTAATGCCATGTACAATACATGTACCTATGTGCTGTCATTACAGTAGCAAGGGGTGTGAGTGTCATCTCTGGGACACAGATGTATATGAGGCCTATACAGCACTGTTATCTGTGTGAATGTGTTACATACAGGGGTAGTAGCCCAGGGCATGTGCCGTCACAATGGCATGTAGTATATCATGGCAGTACTACTGTTGACAGTGCTTACCCAGGCAAGTGTAGAGTGCTAAATGTAGTACTGACAACAGGCCTAACTGCAGGCATAGCTGGACTCTGAGGCCTCCCTTTTGTATCCCTCGTGTGTGAGCTGTGTCACAGTATATAACCCTACTGGATAATTATCTGACATGTGGAATGTAACTGTAGACTGCCGTCTGTACAGCACATGTTAGTGAGGGCTTCTGACATGTAGTTATGGCATACATATTGATGTCAAGCATCTATCTGTCAACACATTCATCCTACTGCATAGCTACTTGCCAAGCTGATGACTGTCAGTCCCTGTACAGATGTGCAGATGGCAGGTATAACCTAAGCTTGATTGACACTGATATGTCTGACGAGCTGTGTAAGAACTGGCACATATAGGAGACAACACCCTGTATGCACCACATGCCATGGGTACCTAAACTGAACTACCACAGTCAAGAGAACATGCTTGGGTACAGGTCTCCATCACAGACACTAACCATGTGTTGTAATGCATGTTGCATACATGTCAACTTGATCACCTCAGTGGCCATGTGCAGGAGGCACCTGGAGTATTGGCTGATGCATGTTAATCTCACCCTGAGGGTCACCATAGTAGTGACTGTTAATAGATTGCCTGCTGCCACATAGCAGGTGGCAGGATACTACTGTACACACATCCCCCTACACAACCCATCTCTCCTTGGACAACAGCTAGGTACACAGCTGTGACCACCTGCAGCGATGCACCCTTGTACTGACACATGTGTATGTGTGCATGATTGAGTATAGCAGTGTCTATGTGTTAGAACACCTGTATTTGGGAATTCCATGAGGGCCTTCACAACCACCGCAGCACCCATTGCCATAGTCAGTTGTGGCTGCTGCTGTATGGGACATTACATGTACCCTGTTAAGCTCCTCTTCATACCGGCTACATGAACCTTGCAGTACCAGCACAGCAGTTTTGTACAAATGGGTTGATAGGCATGGGATACCGACTGAGTTCTGGCAGTCGTGTGTATGTGTGCCTGTATGTATATCTGTAGGGTACAGCATTCTAAGGCCACATACTCCTATTACAATACCCATTGCCACACAGTAGTACAGATTGTGTTGTTGCTGCCAATAGGCGAGGCATGACAATACAGCACCCTACTATGCATGTGGCATGTGCATTAGATGCATATCCCTGTAGTAACACTATTGGGATATACAATGGGTTGTATCGCAATCATGGCTAATGTGTGATGGTGGGTATGTCAGAGTGTCATCATGGGTTTCAGGGAGTACAACATCCACTGGGGGATGTGGGTGCTGTGTACACTGTCATTACACCAAGATACACCCAGTATATGTCCCATGTACCATGTTATGGTTACCACTGTCACCATCAACCATACAGGTAACTGATACCACAATCCAGGCCAGTTATGCATGTGCTATGTGCAGCCTACCTGTAACACATTGGACACATGGTCAAGTTAGTTATTAGCGATAGGCCCAGGACTCTTGGACATGTGTCTGCCTGTTACGTGTCTGTTAATGTGTATATGAAGGTATGTCACACTATGTATTGTCCATATACACCCATTACATCCCCCATTAGCATACTTTACATCTCTGGAGATGGTCTGCATGTAACATGTAACCTGGAACACACCTCACCCTAAACGCTGTGTAGTGTGTACAATAAAAGCCACACACTTCAGTATCACTACATACCTAGTTAGGGGTCTAGTCCCAGTGTTGCCAAGTAAGAGTGTGCATGTATGTGGATGGGTCTACATCAGATTGCAGAGTATACACGTCCCAGTGGGTCAGCTGTCCATGTGGCACAGACAATTACTGTTATACAAACCTGTGACATGTGTTCATACAAACCTGTGACATGTGTTCAACTGTACCCCAGATATGTCACAGCCATGGTGTCACAACAGTGCCATACCCCATTGTGGAATATGACTGCAGACCATCCTCGTGCTGACACATGTACACCTATAACACAAATGGATAACATCACGGAGACCACAATCAACCAGTGTTGCTAAAAGCTATAATGCATCAATGCTGGATGACTACACTACCTGACATATATGCATTACACATTACTCCTTACTACATGTTACACTGCAGTACTGTGGTGCACTGTAGTACAGTCATTGTGTGCATCAGAACCATATTAGCCTGTCCCTGCATCAATGGTATGGATGACAGGGATGTGGCACAGATATCATCATATGCACAGGGTGTGTTGTTGGTTTGCCGAGGTCGATGGTGGGCCATATATTTGACACCATGTGTGTGGGTGAGGGGTGTAATGAGGTGAACTGGGCATGATGATATGGTGTGTGTAGGTAAGGGGTTGCCCTAGGTGTGTTTGTATAGTGTGTGGGTATGCATGCACACAGTTTTGCCATGTGGCTGCCCTACACGGTTGTTTATGGACAGCTGCAGACCCTACCTGGTAGGGTGTGCAGTTCACTTCACTACCTCTGGCCACGGACATGTGGACTGTGTCTGCCAGTGGTTCCATGGACACATCCAGGTACAGGCCTCCATGTGCTACTCTCACCTGATTATGACAAATGTCCGCTGGAACCAGGTCCCTCCTGGGACTGGCCAGGACCACATGCTTGTGGTCCACTGTGGTGTGGTATGGACAGTGCCCCCCACAGTGCCGGGGCTGGTACTGCCACTACGGGAGCCCCTTGGTGACCTAGCATGTCCATGTTGACTGCCAGCTGTTGGCATTGCTGGCCTACATCCATGCAGCTGTCACCGCACTCCCACCACACATTCAACCACGGACAGACCATGGTAGATGAGGGCCATCATCTCACCAGACCATCTATCCATGAGCTCAGTTAACACACAGATGGCACCATACAGTTCATGGGAGTTGTCACTTGCAGATGTGAGAGCAACCCCCTGCAGCCTCAGGTCCTGTCTGGTGTAATTTTCCATATGTGCCTGTGCCATCATGACAGCCTGAAGCTTGCGCCTGCTGGTACCAGCTGTGTCATGTCTGCCAGGGGCATGATGGACAGCAGCCCTACCATGAGCACCCTGGGACATCTGCCTATGTGGTGCTCTGCTGGACATCTGGCTATGTCTGCTGTGATCAGATACAGTAGACATGGTTACCACACTTTCCTGTGCACTGCCACCAAACGCCAGCTGTTCCTCCGCTATGGCCACTGGTGATGGGGTATGTATAGGCACTGAAATTGTGTGCAGGGTTGGGATGGCTGAAAGGGGGATGTCAAATGATGGCACTGTTTCGGCCCCTGAAAACCCCACCTGTGCCTCAACAGTACTATCATCATCTTCGGTGTCTCTATGGACAGCATCAGATTGCATGTAGGAGGGATGCTGACCCACCTTACCACCTGTGGGGGAAAACAATAAATGCACTTTAAGTCCTGTACAGCATTGCATAACAGTGCACACACACACACACACACACACACACACACACACACACACACACACACACACACACACACACACACACACACACCACCTTAATACCTACGTGTCCGTGACATCACAGACAGTTCCATGTATATTCCCATGTGTTCCCCATCCTGCATCACACTTGGTGACATACACTCATTGATGCCAATCATTAATATATTAGTCCTCTAAATGCCTAGACAAGTGATCGCAACACAAGATCTGTTACTCCATTACCTACCTGACCTGAGTGGAGTGGTTTTACATGACCTTATTGCTGTCATTCAGTGTTCACCCTGTGTATGTCTGGACAGCATGAGCATGGCCCCTATATATGGGGGCTACTATGTTCACTCCATAATATCATGCACTGGAGTGTCATTTGTATGTATTGCTCAGTACATACCAGATATGCTGCTCAATCAGCCTAGCATGTGACAACTGTAATATATGAATGCACTCCCTGGTATTGACTAGTAATTCCCCAATGCATCTATAGTGCTGCATATGTGGGTTGTCAGTCACCTCTCTGCTGAATGCAATATTAAGGGTAAACCTGTTGTCTACCTTCCCTCTCAATGCCTCTTCCATGCTACAGACCTTATTATACTATCAGCTGTCCTGTGATTACATACATGACAAGTATTCCTGGTGTGTCATGTGGCAGTCCATGTCCATGTACTGCATGATCCCAAAGGGAGGTACTGCTGTATGAACAACCTCACAATCACACATGTGCATACATGGCCACCCACACAAACACACACACATGCACACACACACACACACACACACACACACACACACACACACACACACACACACACACACACATCCCACATGCATCAATCTCCCTCCACTTCACCAGAGTGACCCTACAGACAAACCAACTACTCACCAGGATGCACAGAACACCCATACAGGTGAGGTTGCACAATGATAGTACACACAGTCCTCCTATTACCCGTCTGTCAAGATGTAGAACATATGGTACATAACATCATGGAGTGCAGCTATAGTCAGTCCATGCTAGCAACAGTATACATGTGTGTGATGCATGTACAGTGTCACTAGGTGATGCCCCTTCCCCTGGATACCACTGCACCCATATACACAGTATTGCTGTGCACCTGTTCTGCACCCTGCCATGTACTGTGCACCACACCTCAGTACTGTGTCAGTTATGTCAGCTTTAATGCTCACAGCCCCTATGGTTTTCAGCAACACATACCTGGGATGATATGTGGGCAGATGTCATTTGTGAATGCCTGATATCTTATTTACAGCTCTCAGCATCAGCGGACCATGTATGACCAATCCAATACTATTACACTGACAACCACCAGAGCTTATCATGGCTATGGGGGGTGTACACACCCTAATGGATATGACACACCCTTTCTTGATCTGCCATGAGACCATATCACCATATATATTAACAGTACATGAGCCCAATATGTGACATATGTCCTGTACTTCCACATGCAGTGTCTACAGAATGTGTTAGGTGTGCGGATTCTGAATGCGATGCATACACTCTGTGTGGGCATATGTGTGCACACCCTTATCATGATGGTTTGTTGCACCTATTGTTATGTGTATTACAGCAGGCACTACTCCTGGCAGGGGTATACTAGTGTGGCCCATCTGCATTTTCCAGTGTATGTTCAGTCTGCCCTACACATGTCCCCCTAATCTGCATGATTGCAAGGTCTACTCATGAGCACATCCCTTGGTGTCCGCACACTGCCTTCACTATTGCTGTGTGGGTAGGTTTACATTTGCCACAGTTCCTGAACTTGACTATGTGCAGATACAGCCATTCTTAGCATCCTTAGGATCCCTGCTGCAGTGAACTGGTGTGTCATGCTGACACCGCCCACCTTCAGCCCTTTTGCAGATGTTTGACAAGTAAGGCCTACAAATGTGTGTCAATTTGCAGTGTCCCATACACTGAACACCACATGTTACAGCCTAGTCCCAGCTCATAATGTGGACCACAGTAATACGTTATGCCATAGTGTAACTCTGCAACAGTTGCCATTGTCCTATAGGTATATACACTGGTGTTGCACTGTATGTGGGTGTTGCTCCAAACATGTCCCTACTGTAGGCTATGTCTCCCATTATTATGTTACTCCCTGTGGACACATTCCACAATGACAGGATGTTAGTTATCTTGCAGGTTTCTGACATACCCTTCCAATACTCCATCATGGTCACCACTGTGATTTCATGCATTTAACAGCAACAATACATGCACATGTACAACATGCATTCCGGGTAGGTGTGTTAGATGTGTGAATGGAATATAACATAGCCATTTCATACCCGGTGTATTGGAAAGCATCTACATAAACCATACTCACCAGCTACAGGCTGCTGCCTTGGTGGTATACCAGAGGGACCTACATAAGAGGGTGAGTGATGCAAAGTCAGTGGCCACACATGAGGCATTGCTAAAGGGTGGGTGCAGCATTACAATACATCAACAGTACATGTCCACAATACTACCACATATGCACATCTGTTTATCACTACTATGCAGCAAAACACTATATCTATGACATGTCAGATATGCATGATCTACCTGTACAGATGCAAATGTATATGCAACAGTGGTCTACTGATGTGCCCTGTGGCCTTACCTGCATGCTCCTTGGCTGGTGTGTGGGTAGCACCCACCTCCACAAAGGTGTCTAGCAATTGGTGGCTATGCGGACGGGCAGGTGCCACGGGGTTGGCTAGAAGCTACTCCACACATGTCGAGGGGGGTGGATGGCATGGCTCCCCCCATTGCGAGATGATCCCCCTGGACTGCAGCAGCATGCTGATGGGCATTGTGAAGCAGGTCAGAATAATGATGCCGGACCAGTTCATAACTGCGGTTGTGCAGTCCGACATCCTTGGCCCTGTGGACTAGGGCATTCCACAGGGCAGCCCACTCCTGCTGATTATGGGTGGCCCGGCCAAACAAGACAGGGTAGTGCTGTATTAGGTGGTTTACCACAATGTTGTTCTCAGCAGCTGACTAAGCCTGAAGCCTTCCATATGACATCTTGCCTGAAAGACATAAAGATGGACACAAGTGAGAGCAAGTCATGCAGTAAGGTTAGAGCAGTTTGTAATACACATCACTGTCACCCCCCACCATATCAGTGACAACAAACTGTACACACAACTCAATAGGTATGGCTACAGCTTACCTACCAGTGGGGCAGATATTGTATTGTACCACACTTTGTGCAATGTGTATGTAGCCATGTTCTCTGTGTGGACAATATCATTGCTGGCCTGTTACAGACTATTCACCTGCATGCTATTGTCAAAGCCACTATGATTCCATATATGCCTGTGGTATGTTTGCTATGTGATTGCTGCACATCTGACATTCTGTGTTATTGGGGATATGCATGCATGCTGCTGGACATGTTCTAGGATTGTGTAGACTATTCCTATCCACATATGTTCTATAACAGTGAATACAATATATATGTACTATTGGCAAGCAGAACTACCTCTCCAAACTCATCTGCCCATGTTACCAGGCCACATCACATGTGTGACCCACCCTGGTAGCCTCCTCATGTACAGGTCTGGCAATACCTTCAGGCAGAACCAACTCAGGGAATGCTGTCCCCCCCCAGGGGCACACACAGACATGATCTTGTCCCCCGAGGTCAGGTCCAGGGTCTGTTCCATAACAGGCTCCACAGACACATGTGGGATGTACTACATCACCTGGAGGCACCCAGTACACATTCACAGGGCCCACTTGCTCCTCCTGTTCAGCCTCCAGGCCAGGCACCTTTGGGACATGGACTGCTGTTGTGAGTAGCAGTGGGTGAGAGGCTTGTTCCCATTGTGTCCATATTGGGGCCCATGGTGCTTCTACATCACAGACCACACACACCATCCAGGGTAATTATCCACCACGTGTCACATACCACCCCTCTAGGCTGCCCACTATATCTACCAACCTTGACCACCTCCACAACCATACCTGCCATACTTCCCCATATTCCCATTCCATACTTCACAGACAAGGGTAATGTGGTCCCAATAAGGGGTTTACATGTGACATACCCATCCATGTTGCACACACTGACAGCTGTAGATATCTGTGTGTATTGTTATGTGTGCTGTTCCCTCGCACATAGCATGCAGCACTGTGGTGGTAATATAGGGGACATGTATTTACATGCATATATGTTTATGTGTGTGTTTGTATATATGTAGGCATGTGCATATGGGTAAATATATCTATATATGTGTAGATATATATGATGTATATATGTGATTATATATATATATGTCTGCACATGGGTATCTATATATTTGTGGACATGCATGTATATATATATATATATATATATATATATATATATATATATATATATATATATATATAGATTCACTTCAGAAGCTCAAAATACTGACATCTCGAATTTCAGTATCTCGAGCCCAAGAAGTTGAATCCACAAAACGACGAAAACTAAAAACCGTGAAATTCAAAACCTCGAATACCAGAGATTTTGAATTTCATGATTTTACTACATACACACACACACCATCCACCACACAAACACACAATTACTCTACTACATGAAAGCAGGGGGACAAGCCCCCCTGTGCCCCCCACACCCCCTACTTAAATATTCTCACTCCGAGGTTGGACTACATACAAACAAACACAAAACACCACCACACAAGCTACTTTCTCTTCACACACACACATCACAGCAACAAAATACAATGACAAACACCACAGCCCCTATCCAAACCCCTTAACACACACACACACTTACCTGAACACATGACCATAGCGGAATTTTAGAAGCATGAAATTAAAAACCTCAAGTATTTGAGGTTTTTAATTTCATGCTTCTAAACTTTCGCTCTTATGTGGATTCTGCTTCTTGGGCTCGAGATACTGAAATTTGAGATTTCAGTATTTCGAGCTTCTGAAGTGATTCTATATATATATAATATATATATATATATATATATATATATATATATATATATATATATATATAAATATATATATGGATCTCGTACTATTGAATGAATGTTCAGTAGTCCGAATCCACATCTACCGAACAAACGTTAGCGAAAGCGGTTTTAACCGATAAAGCGCTTTCACTAAAGTCCCTAGCATAAACAAAAAAAAATAAAAAAACAAAAAACACATACAGGGGGGCAAGCCCCCCTGCACCCTCCCACATCACCGTACTTTTATATTCTCACTCCATGATCGCACTACAGTGGGAAAAGGGAATATTCTCTTATCCCCACTGTACTCCAATCTCAGCAACAGCCATTCTCCGCTGATTCCCCTATTTTTTATCATACTTTCGTAAAAGTGCTTTTTCGCTGCAAAGCACTTTCACGAATGTATGATTGGCAGTTTCACTTTCGGTGAAATTGCCGTTCGTGCATAAGTATGGATCCTATATATATATATATATATATATATATATATATATATATATATATATATGTCACATATGCATACCTTTATATGGGGTACATTCAGACATCAGGTCCACAATCTCACAACACCTTCCTGCACAGCTGCACTGTTCTGCCTTGCTACAACACAGATAGGTGCCACATATGCACACAGCATGATATTAGGGGGGTGTATGTAGGGCCAGATTGCAGGTAACCCTATTACACACCTATGGCATTCCTGCATGATACAATGCAGGTTAACTTGAGTATCCTGCAAGAGGTGGGCTGTGGAACCAACGTGTCCATCATTATGGCATTACTTCCACCACCAGCTATTGGCCACAAAAATATACATGCATCCCATTACATAACACACACTATGATGGCTTACATCTTATCAGTCAGTGCTTCTCTGCACAGTTGACGGGTATGGCCCACTACCCACAGGGACAGTCTCTATTGTCCTTAGCAGTTGTTAAGCCGAACATCATTACAACAACACCTGATGGCACATATAAATCATTCCACATCATCTATCCCATTATTATGGACCAACTGCTACAGTAATTTACATGCATATATATGTCACATACCTGTTGGAATGATGTCTTTTCTGGATATTTTTCTGGATGGTTATTTTTTGTTGTTGTGTTTGTTTTTGCCTTTCATGCACTCTCTCTCTCTCTCTATCTCGGTCTCTTTCCAGTAAATGGATTGAGCTGCTTTGAATAGATTGCAGCATGGCTTTTGTAGGTAATGCACATGATCAGGTGATGGCCTCTGCACCAATCAGTGTCTTCCACTTGCTACCTACATGCAGCATGCTGTGTAGTACTTTCAATTACCACTGTCATGGCAACCAACTACTATAAATCCCTACATCATGTGGGCATGGTCCCTTTACCTTTCGTGTATGGTGTACATCCTTCCTGTGTGTGGGCAGCAGTGTTACAGACAGCAGGTAGCAATACCTCATAAAGGAGAACCTGCACACTCAGGCCAGCTACATATTTGTAGGAGGTTCCAGAACTACAGACAGAGTGCGAGTAGAGTTGTATGCATTGTATAGCACCGGTGTTATGGGTTTGTGTGTACATACTAGTTTAACTTAGAATGCAGTCTGTCTGCATAGCTCTCAACTGTGGGCCTATCCACTTGATGGCCAGAGGTGTGCCTATTATGTTTTGTCTGTCCACCACACAGGTTTTGTGTCAGATATATCACTGGCAGTGTGTGTGTTGAGAGCTATCAGTACATGGCTACATCCATTTCTGTTTTGGACTTCATATTCCTGACTAAGGGTATGTTGCAGACTACCCTGTAATACCAGTGACTTGCTTAGTGTATGATAACAGTATTTCACATATGGGCCTGTGTTCCAGCCTCTGTCCTCCATCTACATACAAGACTTTGTACATATGACATGCTGTCAGGGGTTGTTATGTAGTGGGCTGTGAGGATGTCATGCTGCCATTCCTGCCATCAGTCCACTGGTGTTGTGGCCCACACACATATTGTGGGGCTGGGTCCATATATGTGTGGGATTCATCTACACAATACATGTGTGCCCTTATGCACTCCAGAGGCCAGAGTATGTAACAGTGGTATATGGCCTTGTACTATTCAGTCTATGGAGGGGGTGCACCATAACTAACCTAGGCTGTTAACACATACGAGGGTATCAGGGTTAAGCTGCCTTAAGGTATCTGGATGCACATTACCATACAATTCACCTTGGGTAAATGCAGGCCTCTTCCTTCCTGCCATAAAGACCATTCTGTTTGTCAGTGTGATTGTGATGGTGTCATTTATGCCTTGTTATGTAACAGATACATCTCATTGTGTCAACTGAGGTCTTTACCCCTTAGGGATTGTGTACAGTGTGCAGATAGAGGCTACTGGACTATACATCTACATTACTTACTGTTGATTGATTGGTATCCTGTGGCCCAGTTGTCTTTACTATTTTAGTACTTGAAGGCCTCAGCCTGGACAGCAACATATGTAAACCTTTCCAGACTACTGAATTAATATAACTGTTGCACAGTTGCATTACTCTGTTTATATGTATGTCAGAGTCTAAACAGCTATATGTCATGGCATATACAACTGTAATAGTACACAAATAAAGCTTTCCCATGTATGTGTGGTGTTATATCTTTTTTCCTCAAATTTTTTTTAATTTTTAATTAAAATAACATTTACATAATATTTTTAGATATCATTTTAAACAACTATATATGATATTTACAATAGCCTGACTTTCAGTTGTATACACTGCATGTTATTAAATATAGAATTAGCAGATCAGTTATCAGAGATACAATATTGATTATTGCAGAGTGTCCAACAAAGATATAACTTTCTTTCAAGGATTATTTACCAATGGCCTGGGATAGATTCATAGTTCTTTGATTTTTATTTCCATCAATGCAGTTGTTTTCAGTAAAGTGTAGAATGCTTCCATGGTCGGGGTATATTTGAATTCCACCTTCTGTTTACAAATTTCCTAGATACAGTAAGTATTGTCCATAACAAGTACATATTTGTTTTATTCAGGTAGGGATCTTCATTTACATTTATTGTAATCAATGCTTAGTTAAGGTAAAGGATTCATTAAATAAAGCTTGTAAAAAATTATTGATTCCATTCCAATATGATATAATTGTATTACATTCATAAAAATATGAATCCAGTCTGCTTTATTTGACTTTTCACACCTCCAGCAAAAAACATTTGTTGTACTACTGATCTTTTTAATTCTATCTGGTGTTAAAAATGCTGTATGTAAGTATTTCCAGTTAAATATTTTCCAGTACTGTGTGTTAGAGGAATAATTAACTGACAGTAAGATGTTAGTTTTAATTTCTTCTGTTAACTGCAATGATTGACCTTTCATTAAGAACTGCCAGTATGATGGTTTGGGAATTGTTTTATATGTTATTAAGTCTTTATATATATTTTAAATGGAATTTTTCTTTTCACAACTATTATATATAAATTCATACAGAAAACGTATTAGATTTGGAATATCTTTAAATGAGGAATTGTTAATTAATCTGCAAAAATCTTGAGTGTACATTAGAATGCTTTGTAAGGTTAACCAGTCCTGTGTTGGAATATTGTAAGCAGTTTTTATCATATGTATATCTAAAACATTTAATTAATTTACACATTGAAACCAGCATAAGAATCCATTTTGTTCCCAGGAGGTTATTGTTTCCCTATATATTTTGTAAGGAAAGTTCTTAGTGATGGTAAATTGGGTTAAAAGGTGAAATCAAAGTTTAAGATCTATGTTTGCATTGATAAGTTTCCTAAAGGAATTGATGTAATGATTAATCAGTGTTGTTTTAGAAGGCTTTGTTGCATACAGATTGTATATGTATGCATAGTATGTACCAGGGTTTGTTTGATTTGTCTACTATTAATTTTTTTTAACAGATCAAATTAATTTGTTAATATAGCCATTGATAATTCCTTCCAGTTGGCAAAATAATTTGGGTTTATCCAGTCTATTGTAGTTTTAAGCACAGATGCTTTTATATATGTTTCTATTTCCAGGAAGTTCAATCCTCCTAGTTTCCAGGGTCTAATGTGATGAGTTAGAGCTACTCTATTCTTTTTGGGATACCATACAAATTTTATTAAACATGAGTTTATTTCTTTAAGAATGCATCTTTCAGGAATTAACTGTATTGCTAATGCTACATATAGTATTTTTGGTAATAAGACCATTTTTATTAATTGCATCAGTCTTCAAAAGTTAATATAATTGTGTTCCACTTTTCTATATATATTTATTGTTTCAATAATGTTTTTATAATTTATTAATATTGTTTAGTTTATATTTTTGCATAACACTATTCCTAAATAATTTAGCGTAAGTTCTTGTTTTCCTATGATGGATGTATCTGTAACTTCTAGTTCTTTTTTTGTTATTTAAAAATCAAAATTTTGATTTTTATCTATTAAAGTGTAGCCCTGAAATCTTTTAAAATTTCTCCATTACTTCTTCTAGCTCTCCTAATGACTCTCTGGAGTTTGATAGGGTTGATAAAATATCATCAGCAAAAAGCATTATTTTAGATATGTACTGGTTATAGACTTCTATTCCTTTTATTCTTGGATTATTGTGTATTATTTCTGCCAGTATTTCTATAGCAAAGCAAATAAAATAGTAGAAAGGGGGCATCCTTGTTTAGTATCTTTCGTTATATGGATAGATTCTGAGGTGAAAGGACCTAATTTAATGTAGGCTAAGTTATTACTATATATGTTTTTTAGTAATAAGATGAAGGGAGGAGGAAATTCAAATAATGCTAAAGTTTTAAATAGATATTCCCAGTTGAGGAAATCAGAGGCTTTTTCTATGTCTAATCTGATTACAAGTGTTTCTCTATCTTCTTTATTCACATAATCTATAAGAGTAAGTATCCTTTTAATATTATCATGTGTGTGCCTGTTATATAAAAATCCAGTTTGATCATTATTAATTGTCTTTGAAAGTGGGATTCTCATTTTGTTAACTAGGATTGACATGAATATTTTGTAATCATTATTCAGTAATGATATAGGTCTGTATGAGGTGCAAAGGTCTGATGGTTTATTATCTTTTAGAATTGGTGTTATGAGAGAATATTTCCATGAAGGTGGTATTTTTGCTTCTGACAGGACTTCTAGCTAAGTTTTATGAAAAAGTGAGATTACTGTTGAAGGGAAGAGTTTGTAAAGTTCTGTAATTATACCATCTATCCCTGAAGCTTTGTTAGATTTACTTTATTTTATCTTGTCAACAATTTATTTGTAGGATATAGGAATTTGTAGGTCTAGTTTTAAGTTTTCTGGATTTTTTTATATTGATAAGGTTTGTTTCTAAATTTATTTGGTTGGTATCTAAATCTTCTTTTTCGAAGTGTTCCATATAATGGAACCAAAATGCTTCAAGGATGTCTCCTGATACTGTTTTTCCCTTTCTTTTCATGATATATACTACTAATGTTATTTGCTTTAGATTGTATTTTAATTCTTGTAGATAAGTTATGTAGATATCTGGGGGAGGTGGCTAATGAGTGTATTTTTAATTTTTCCAAGGCTAGACAAGTTTTGTATGTTAGAATTTCATTATATTTTTTACTTAATTCATCTATTTCTTTTTTGACTTCTGGACAATTCTGTTTTTTTTAGATTTTGCTGTCAAGAGTCTGGTTTGCAAGTCTAATGATTCAGATTCCCACTCTCTAACTTTGTTTTTGTACTAGCTAAGGATCTTACCAAATAAATACGCTTTTAACGAGTCCCAAACCATGACTCTACTGATTTCTGTTGTATTATTAATTTCAAGAAATAATTATAGTTCTGACAACATCCAGGGTCTGAATTCTTTAATTTTCATGATATATGATGGAATTCTAGCTGAGAAGATTAAAGGTTTAAACTCTATTTGGAGCTTCATTCTCAGAGATTCATGATCTGAGAAGGGACATGGAACTATTGAGAAGTTGAGGATTTTTGTTTGTAAATCTTGAACTATGAATAATTTGTCTACTCTGGTCTGTGTTCCAAATCTATGGTCTTTATGGGAAAGTAATAAGGATTTATCATTTTTTACCTTAAAAGTATCTATTAAATTAAATGAATCAATCCATCTTTTTAAGGATTGTGAAATAGTTGCTATGCAAAAAGACTTCTTGGTGGTTTCAGAAGCTTCTAAGGTATAATTAAAGTCTCCTCCCAGTATAAGATTCCCTTTATAATTGTTGGAAATAAAATCTAGATGTTTTTAACTGTTCCTGGTCCAGTTCCTGGGAACCAATATAGAGTAGCGAAGGTCCATATTCTGTTATTAAATTTAATTATGACAAACACTAGTAGACCTCCTTTGTCTTCATATTTATAAATAACTTTTGGAGTGATTATGTTTTTCTTCCAGAGAATTGATACTCCTTGTGTCTTTGTTCTATAGGAGGATTGAGCTAAGACTGTATAGTCCTTAGGGTTCCAAATAAAGCTATCATTAGTCTTAAAATGTGTTTCCTGGAGAAATACTACTTGTGCCTTATTTAGATTTAAATATTTTAGTAAGTTTGGTCATTTATTTGCATTATTTAAGCTATTAGTATTGAATGATAAGAATGTTAAATCCATTTCAAGTTATTGTTGGAAGAAACATTTTGCTTCTTTTTTTTTATTTTGATTATAGTAGTTATACCATATTCTCTGATAACATTGAATGTTATTTTTATGTGTGTAAACCTGGGAGTGTAATTTAATGTTATTTCTTCTTTAAATACAAGTAGGGTAAAATTCTGGTCAAGCTTTAAAAAAGTACTTCTATAAAACATTAATTCTAAAGTATCAAATACAAGTAAATATGAATTTCCCATTAAACATGGAATGAAAGCCATTCCTAATGCAATAGATAAAGATAGATCTATTAGATTATCACTCATACCTTTAACCAACAATATTAACTGAGCTCCGTATGTTAAATTATTATATGGAGAATTTTCTTAAAAGAGATATGAAATTCTATATTCTATTATTATTATATAGTATTTTATATATCAGGATGGAATGTTAGTAGTGTAAACAATTAGTATTTTGACTTAGAAAATATCCAATATTTAGTTACCCCTTAAGAGATCCCAAACATGTCAGATATGTCATTTTGGATAAATTAAATGCAACAGAGGAGCATACACTAAGTAAGCCAACAACAAATAGATTATTACTAAAATAATTTGACTAAAAGGACTCTGTAGGAGACAATGAGTTATTACCAATGAAATATGAATTTACTGTAGGTGTACTGTCTTCCTTTACTTCCCCGCTCTTCAGCTCACCAACTTCAACTTACACTTATGAAAAGACAGGGCTTATCAGTGGTATCCTGACTCTGAGTAGAGCTGCCCTACATTCTACTGTGCAGTGCTTTTACATATTTATAGATTTACAAAGCAGAGTCTAAGAATGAACTGTGATCACTCTGACAATCCCACCCTGCATAGGGCACCTTCTGCTTCCAGAATGGGTAATCACATCAGGTCTAGAATGAATGTGTAGGTACCCATATCGTAATCAAGACTTACCTTAGGTAAGTATTAATCAAATAGTGTTTAGAGCATCTTAGAGAGTTCTCAGGGCAGTTAGAATACTCTTAAGCCTCTCCTCCCTTGACCAAAAACAGAGATTTATCTTCCCTTTCTTTCCCTTGTTTTAAATCAGTACTAATAAAAGAAATTCAGCAAACATAGGTAAACAGAAATAACATTCAGTAGTCTGTCTTGTACATGACTCGCAATCCATTAAACAAGTCAGTGACTAACATCACTTTAGTAAACATTATAAAGACAAATTAGAAATAATTTCCTATCTCTTTAAAATTTCTGATAAAGCAAAAAGTTAACAATACGCTATTTTAACTAAAGTGTAAGGCATTTTAATTTTTCCTTGCATGTATACATTTATACTTATATTGTAGTGTCAATAACTGTCTTTGAAATCTGTACAGTACTTCTTCAAATCATTCCTTTTTCAATTCAGGTTTTGTTTTGTCAAAACGGCAACAATATTTCAAGGGCACAATTAATATTTAGACTGATGTTTCTAATAAATAACTTGTCAGTTGCCAATTGAGTTAGTTTAGAATGTATGGTTAGTGCAAATATAGCATATTGCAAAAATAATATGTATTTTTTTCGTGTGCTCTAGAGACTGTCATATGCAAGTGACATATATTATGTTGCATATATAGAGCAGATTGCTTATGGATTCAGGTTGTTAAAGTAAGTTATGCTTATTAATCAGGCAGTTTCATTTACGTTCACAAGTAATTTGGGGACATTTCAGTTGAGTTTCCAGGAATGTGTAGTCCAATGTGAGTAATTTATAAAGTATTTACAAGTTGTTCTATTAAGTTATTTAATTTACCCTTCTTTAGATTGTAATTCAATTTAATAGCTAAACAACATTACTTTTTTATTTGTTATCTGCGAGGCTAAATGCACTTCACAGATTCACAAAGTCCATAGAAACTGCCGCAGATCTTTTCTGTTGCCATGATAATGCAAATATAGTGGTTCCTAATCAATGAGTGTTAAATAAAAAAAAAAAAAACTGAAATAGTTCATGAGGCTGATAGAATGTAAAGAAAGCTTCATTTCACACGAGCAACAATACATTTCCCTCCTTTTATATATTATGTTAATATTACAGGAAATAATTCAACAGACATTATGTATATAAACAAAACATTTCAGAGTTAATCGCTAACATGCCCCGTAACCCATTAAGCATAACGGTGTCTACCATTAATCTAATAACTATTGTAATAACATCTAATTGAGTCCACTTTTCCTCATAAACATGTGTCACAATTCATTAAACAAAGCAGAGTCTAACATCTGTCTAATAATTATTATAAAGACAAATAATAGTAATTTCCTACATCTTCAAACTTTCTGCAAAAATCTTGAATGTACATTAGAATGCTTTGTAAGGTTAACCAGTCCTGTGTTGAAATATTGTAAGCAGTTTTTATCATATGCATATCTAAAACATGTAATTAATTTACACATTGAAACCAGCATAAGAATCCATTTTGTTCCCAGGAGGTTATTGTTTCCCTAAATATTTTGTAAGAAAGTTCTTAGTGATGGTAAATTGGGTTAAAAGGTCAAATCAAAGTTTAAGATCTATGTTTGCATTGATAAGTTTCCTAAAGGAATTGATTTAATGATTAATCAGTGTTGTTTTAGAAGGTTTTGTTATATTATATTGTATACTTATACATAGTATGTACCAGGGTTTGTTTGATTTGCTTACTATTAATTTTTTTTAACAGATCACATTAATGTGTTAATATAGCCATTGATAATTCCTTCCAGTTGGCAAAATAATTTGGGTTTATCCAGTTTATTGTAGTTTTAAGCACAGATGCTTTTATATATGTTTCTATTTCCGGGAAGTTCAATCCTCCTAGTTTCCAGGGTCTAATGTGATGAGTTAGAGCTACTCTATTGTTTTTGGGATACCATAAAAATTTTATTAAACATGAGTTTATCTCTTTAAGAATGCATCTTTCAGGAATTAACTGTATTGCTAATGCTACATATAGTATTTTTGGCAATAAGACCATTTTTATTAATTGCATCGGTCTTCAAAAGTTAATATAATTGTGTTCCACTTTTCTATATATATTTTTATTGCTTCAATAATGTTTTTATAATTTATTAATATTGTTTAGTTTATATTTTTGCATAACACTATTCCTAAATAATTTAGCGTAAGTTCTTGTTTTCCTATGATGGATGTATCTGTAACTTCTAGTTCTTTTTTGTTATTTAAAAATCGAAATTTTGATTTTTATCTATTAAAGTGTAGCCCTGAAATCTTATAAAATTTCTCCATTACTTCTAGCTCTCCTAATGACTCTCTGGAGTTTGATAGGGTTGATAAAATATCATCAGCAAAAAGCATTATTTTTGATATGTACTGGTTATAAACTGCTATTCCTTTTATTCTTGGATTATTGCGTATTATTTCTGCAAGTATTTCTATAGCCAAAGCAAATAAAATAGTAGAAAGGGGGCATCCTTGTTTAGTATCTTTTGTTATATGGATAGATTCTGAGTTGAAAGGACCTAATTTAATGTAGGCTAAGTTATTACTATATATGTTTTTTAGTAATAAGATGAAGGGAGGAGGAAATTCAAATAATGTTAAAGTTTTAAATAGATATTCCCAGTTGGGGGAATCAAAGGCTTTTTCTATGTCTAATCTGATTACAAGTGTTTCTCTATCTTCTTTATTCACATAATCTATAAGAGTAAGTATCCTTTTAATATTATCATGTGTATGCCTGTTATATAAAAATCCAGTTTGATCATTATTAATTGTCGTTGAAAGTGGGATTTTCATTCTGTTAACTAGGATTGACATGAATATTTTGTAATCATTATTCAGTAATGATATAGGTCTGTATGAGGTGCAAATGTCTGATGGTTTATTATCTTTTAGAATTGGTGTTATGAGAGAATATTTCCATGAGGGTGGTATTTTTGCTTCTGACTGGACTTCTAGCTAAGTTTTATGAAAAAGAGAGATTACTGTTGAAGGGAAGAGTTTGTAAAGTTCCGTAATTATACCCTGTATCCCTGGAGCTTTGTTAGATTTACTTTCTTTTATCTTGTCAACAATTTCTTTGTAGGATATAGGAATTTGTAGATCTAGTTTTAAGTTTTCTGGATTTTTTTTTATATTGATAAGGTTTGTTTCTAAGTTTTTTTGGTTGGTATCTAAATCTTCTTTTTCAAAGTGTTCCATATAATGGAACCAAAATGCTTCAAGGATGTCTCCTGATACTTTTTTCCCTTTCTTTTCATGATATATAGTACTAATGTTATTCACTTTAGATTGTATTTTAATTCTTGTAGATAAGTTATGTAGATATCTGGGGGAGGTGGCTAATGAGTGTATTTTTAAATTTTCCAAGGCTAGACAAGTTTTGTATGTTAGAATTTCATTATATTTTTTTATTTAATTCCTCTATTTCTTTTTTGACTTCTGGACAATTCTGATTTTTTTTTAGATTTTGCTGTCAAGAGTCTGGTTTGCAAGTCTAATGATTCAGATTCCCACTCTCTAACTTTGTTTTTGTACTAGCTAAGGATCTTACCAAATAAATACGCTTTTAACGAGTCCCATACCATGACTCTACTGATTTATGTTGTATTATTAATTTCAAGAAATAATTATAGTTCTGACAACATCCAGGGTCTGAATTCTTTAATTTTCATGATATATGATGGAATTCTAGTTGAGAAGATTAAAGGTTTAAACTCTATTTGGAGCTTCATTATCAGAGATTCATGATCTGAGAAGGGGCATGGAACTATTGAGAAGTTGAGGATTTTTGTTTGTAAATCTTGAACTACGAATAATTTGCCTATTCTGGTCTGTGTTCCAAATCTATGGGCTTTATGGGAAAGTAATAAGGATTTATCATTTTTTACTTTAAAAGTATCTATTAAATTAAATGAATCAATCCATCTTTTTAAGGATTGTGAAATAGTTGCTATGCGAAAATACTTCTTGGTGGGTTGAGAAGCTTCTAAGGTATAATTAAAGTATCCTCCTTGTATAAGATTTCCTTTATAATTGTTGGAAATAAAATCTAGATGTTTTTTAACTGTTCCTGGTCCAGTTCCTGGGAACCAATATAGAGTAGCGAAGGTCCATATTCTGTTATTAAATTTAATTATGACAAACACTAGTAGACCTCCTTTGTCTTCATATTTATAAATAACTTTTGGAGTGATTATGTTTTTCTTCCAGAGAATTGATACTCCTTTTGTCTTTGTTCTATAGGAGGATTGAGCTAAGACTGTATAGTCCTTAGAGTTCCACATAAAGCTATCATTAGTCTTAAAATGTGTTTCCTGGAGAAATACTACTTGTGCCTTATTTAGATTTAAATATTTTAGTAAGTTTGGTCTTTTATTTGCATTATTTAAGCCATTAGCATTTAATTATAAGAATGTTAAATCCATTTCAAGTTATTGTTGGAAGAAACATTTTGCTTCTTTTTTTTTATTTTGATTATAGTAGTTATACCATATTCTCTGATAACATTGAATGTTATTTTTATGTGTGTAAACTTGGGAGTATAATTTAATGTTCTTTCTTCTTTAAATACAAGTAGGGTAAAATTCTGGTCAGGCTTTAAAAGAAGTACTTCTATAAAACATTAATTCTAAAGTATCAAATACAAGTAAATATGAATTTCCCATTAAACATGGAATGAAAGCTATTCCTAATCCAATAGATAAAGATAGATCTATTGGATTATCACTCATACCTTTAACCAACAATATTAACTGAGCTCCATATGTTAAATTATTATATGGAGAATTTTCTTAAAAGAGATATGAAATTCTATATTCTGTTATTATTATATAGTATTTTATATATCAGGATGGAATGTTAGTAGTGTAAACAATTAGTATGTTGACTTAGAAAATATCCCATATTTAGTTACCCCTTAAGAGATCCCAAACATGTCAGATATGTCATTTTGGATAAATTAATGCAACAGAGGAGCATACACTAAGTAAGCCAACAACAAATAGATTATTAGTAAAATAATTTGACTAAAAGGACTCTGTAGGAGACAATGAGTGATTACCAATGAAATATGAATTTACTGTAGGTGTACTGTCTTCCTTTACTTTCCCACTCTACAGCTCACCAACTTCAACTTACACTTATGAAAAGATAGGTCTTATCAGTGGTATCCTGACTCTGAGTAGAGCTGCCCTACATTCTACTGTGCAGTGCTTTTACATATTTATAGATTTACAAAGCAGAGTCTAAGAATGAACGGTGATCACTGACAATTCCCACCCTGCATAGGGCACCTTCTGCTTCCAGAATGGGTAATCATGTCAGGTCTAGAATGAATGTGTAGGTACCCATATGGTAATCAAGACTTACCTTAGGTAAGTATTAATCAAATAGTGTTTAGAGCATCTTAGAGAGTTCTTGGGGCAGTTAGAATACTCTTAAGCCTCTCCTCCCTTGACCAAAAACAGAGATTTCCCTTCCCTTTCTTTCCCTTGTTTTAAATCAGTACTGATAAAAGAAATTCAGCAAACATAGGTAAACATAAATAACATTCAGTAGTCTTTCTTGTACATGACTCGCAATCCATTAAACAAGTCAGTGACTAACATCACTTTAGTAAATATTATAAAGACAAATTAGAAATAATTTCCTATCTCTTTAAATTTTCTGATAAGGCAAAAAGTTAACAATACGCTATTTTAACTAAAGTGTAAGGCATTTTAATTTTTCCTTGCATGTATACATTTCTACTTATATTGTAGTGTCAATAACTGTCTTTGAAATCTGTACAACACTTCACTTCTTCAAATCATTCCTTTTTCAATTCAGGTTTTGTTTTGTCAAAACGGCAACAATATTTCAAGGGCACAATTAATATTTAGACTGATGTCTTTAATAAATAACTTGTCAGTTGTCAATTGAGTTAGTTTAGAATGTATGGTTAGTGCAAATATAGCATGTTGCAAAAATAATATGTATTTTTTTCGTGTGCTCTAGAGACTGTCATATGCAAGTGATATATATTATGTTGCATATATAGAGCAGATTGCTTATGGATTCAGGTTGTTAAAGTAAGTTATGCTTATTAATCAGGCAGTTTCATTTACGTTCACAAGTAATTTGGGGACATTTCAGTTGAGTTTCCAGGAATGTGTAGTCCAATGTGAGTAATTTATAAAGTATTTACAAGTTGTTCTATTAAGTTATCTAATTTACCCTTTCTTAGATTGTAATTCAATTTAATAGCTAAATAACATTATTTTTTTATCTGCAAGGCTAAATGCACTTCACAGATTCACAAAGTCCATAGAAACTGCCGCAGATGTTTTCTGTTGCCATGACAATGCAAATATAATGGTTCCTAATCAATGAGTGTTAAATAAAAAAAAAATGAAATAGTTCATGAGGCTGATAGAATGTAAAGAAAGCTTCATTTCACACGAGCAACAATACATTTTCCCTCCGTTTATATATTATGTTAATATTACAGGAAATAATTCAACTGACATTATGCATATAAACAAAATATTTCAGAGTTAATCGTTAACATGCCCCGTAACCCATTAAGCATAACAGTGTCCACCATTAATCTAATAACTATTGTAATAACATCTAATTGAGTCCACTTTTCCTCATAAACATGTGTCACAATTCATTAAACAAAGCAGAGTCTAACATCTGTCTAATAATTATTATAAAGACAAATAATAGTAATTTCCTACATCTTCAAACTTTCTGATATCGCAAAATGTTGACAGTAAGCTATTTTAACTGGAAGATTAAAACATTTCAATACTTCCTTGTGAATATACATTTTTACTTATACTGTAGTGTCAAGAACGGTCTTTGAAATCTATTAATTACGTTACTTCTTTCAAGTCATTCATTTTACAGTTCAGATTATATTTTGTCAAAATGTCAATAGCATTTCAGGGCACATTTAATATTTAAACTGATATTTTAAATGAATAGCTATCAGTTGCCAAGTGAGTTTGTACAGAGTGTGAGGAAACTGCAAAGATAACATGTTGCAAAAAGTAATATGTATCATTTCATTTGCTCTAGAGACTGTCAATTTTAAGTAACATATAAAATGTAACTTTTACAGCGCAGACAGCTTGTGGAATCAGCATGTTAAACTGAGTAATACTTTTTAATCAAGCAGCTACATTTAAGTGCACATGTAGTTTGGGAACATTTCAGTTGTGTTTCCAGGAATGTGTAACCCTATGAGGATAAATCATAAAATATTTACAAATAGTCCTATTATGTATTTATTTTACCTTAGGTTGTTTTTCATTTTAATAACTAAATAACATTACTTTTTCTTATTTGTTATCTGTGAGGCTAAATGCACTTCACAGGTTCACAGTGTCCTTAGAAACTGCAGCAATTGGTTACTGTTGCTATGGCAACACAAATAGAATGTGAAGAAAGCTTGACTTCTCTTAACCAACAGTACATTTTCCCTCCTTTTTCTTTTTTATATATTTGTTACTATTGAAAGGAATTAATTCAAAGGACATATTTACATGAATGGAACATTTCAGAGTTAATCACAAACATGCCTCCAATCCCAATAAGCATAACAGTGACGACCATTAATCTAATAAATATTGTAATAGCAATTAATTAAGTTCACAATTCCAGTTAGTCTACCTTAAAACTAGCTTATTTTAGACTATTATTTATCTATGTATAGATAGTGAGTTATTAAATATATACAGACTATATTAGTATAGTAAATAGGAGAGAATTTAGAAAGGGAGACGATGCAGTTAAAATAAATAATGAGAAAAGAGAGAAGAGAGAGAAAGAAAAGAGGAAAGTAAGAGAAAATGCACATATACTATGCATGTTGATTTACAGTATAAATATTTATCTGCTACATAACCCTCCTTCTGTGAAAGAAAAGTACCCTGTTTTACATATCTGAGGTAATGTGAAAACTCTCATGTCATCTATTTTCAAAAAATATAGATAAAGTTTCCTTTAGTTAGTTACCTTTGTTTTAAAATTCCAAGCAGTAAAATTGGTCCTTTAAAGTAATGTTAAAACAATTCACATCATAGTAGATGCTTTGAGAGATTTGGCTGTAACATTATCAGTCTTTTGCTTCTTCTTTTTGACGTCTGTGTAGACACTTGTTTCTTTTGTTCTCTTGAATGAAGGTGACATCCAATCCATATCTTCTGGTAAAGTAATCACATTATTAGTTTTAATAAATGAAGAGGCTTCCTCTAAGTCAATAAAAGTTCTCATCTTGTTGGCGTACAGTATTCTTATCTTAGCTGGATATGCAAGTTGTGCCTTGATGTTATTTTGTTTCAGAAACATTATCATTGGCCACACTTTTTTCCTTTGTTCCATTATTCTAGATGAATAGTCGCTATCAAATCTTATCAGGCTCTGTTTATATTTTAGAGATGTCTTCCTCCAAGCAGATCTTAAAATCAGTTCCCTGTCTAAGTGTGAAAGAAATTTCATAATTATTGACCTAGGAGGACAGTTTCAGTTAGTGGCAGGTTTCCCCAAGAACTCTGCGTGCCCTTTCAATGCCAAAGGAAAGTCTTTCTTTTAAATTTAAAAAGTCAGGGATCCAGCTTGATAAAAAGGAAATAATAGCCTCACCTTCTGTGTTTTCAGGTAATCCAAAAATCCTGATGATATTTTTTCCTCTCCCTATTTTCCAAGTCATCTACTTTATTAACCAACCAAGTGTTTTGTTTAAGAAGCAGATCTTTCTGTGTTTCCTCTTCCTTAAGTCTGCTTTCTAAGTCACTTAGAGAAACCTCTATTCCTGTTATCCTTGTCTGTTGTTGTTGTAGCATTTCCTTGAGGGTGTCAGCCTGTTTTTGATGGCTTGTTTTAAGATTTTCTAGGTTCTCTTTAAAATCATCCATCTTCAAAGACAACTCCTGCAGGGTAGATGTCATCTGTTGTAGTTCCTTCTTTAAGGCAGCATCCTGGTGAGAATTCCTTGAGTTGTTCATTTTGACAAGTGAATATATCTCCAAGCTTTTTGACAGGAAATTATTTGTAAAACTTCACCAAAGTTTCTAATTATGTAAATTAGTCCTTTATCTATAAGATTTTATACTTTGAAGAAAAAAAAGAATATTTTATTTAACTAGTTATATGGTGCTCTAAAATACTTCTACTTTCAGTTAGCCATTCAAACTCTGCCCCGTGTTATATCCTTTGACCTCTCTGTGGGTATATGTTGCAGGCAACCATTGGCATTTGTATGGATGGCTCATACAGTGTCCAGTTGGAAAGGTGGCAACTGTAGGCATAGTAGCTGATCAGTATTATGTGCACCTTCTACATCTGCATCTTCCTATACATATCTCTGTGTGTGTATGTGTAGTTATATATATGTATATATATATATATATATATATATATATATATATATATATATATATAGATATAGATATATATATATATATATATATATATATATATATATATGGGTTTACTATCAAAATGCCACAGTGCAATTGCACGGCTATGAAGTATTCGAACAACATATGTTCGAATACTTCATAGTTCGGCAGGTTATGTGAGCAAACGTTATTATTGCAAATGGACTGTGCATTCGCAATTATAACATTCGCTCATGTAAAAGGATCGTAGTACAGTGCGGTTAGGGAAATACATCCCTTTCCTCACTGCAGGGCAGTCTTGGAGTTGGAATATTAAGTTAGGGGGTGTGGGGGGTGCAGGGGGGCTTGCCCCCCTGCATAAATGTGAGTTTAAACTAGTTAGATAGGGAGTTAAGGGAAGGGTGGGAGTGCTGTTGATTGTTGAAAATGTCGTAAGTGACATTTTCGACAATTAACAGCTGTTTTCGACATTAGGTACATACTGAAATGTGTATGTTCGGGGAAACACTTCGCTAATACGTACACATTTTATTTTAACTTTCGACTTATTGATAGTAAACCTATATGTGTATATATATATATATATATATATATATATATATATATATATATATATATATATATATATGTGTGTGTGTGTGTGTCTGTGTGTGTGTATATATATATATATATATATATATATATATATATATATATATATATATATGTATCTGCATATATGTGGCTGTGTATATGTATCTTAGGAATGTTGATTGCTTCTACATTGTACATTCCCTATGGTAGCCAGACTGTACTGCACATGTAACTGATACCAGCCTGACACCATACAGGTGGGATGGAGTACTGTTTACATCTTGTGCCCATGTTATATCAGGTCCTGGTTATGGGATCTACAACAGTAGGTATTGCATTGCAGGGCAGATGACTTTGGCTGTGGGGGGATATCTATACATACAAGACTTATGTTGTTTGGACCCCCTCACCCCCATTAACGGTGCATGTGGACATATATGTTTTTGCTATGCTCTCTTTTATATCTATATATGCATGTCTGTATATATCTATATAGATATATATTTATGCTTACATATATATATTGCTCTCTATATATAGACATATAGATGTAGACATATATATATATATATATATATATATATATATATATATATAGAGAGAGATGTATGCATATGTATGTATATATGTATATATTTATATATATAATATATATATATATATATATATATATATATATATATATATATATACATATATAGATATGTTATATCTATTTAGATATTAATATATATATATATATATATACACACACACACACACACACACATACATCTACATGTTTAAATACATTTCCTGTATTGTTGAATAACTGGGCTGGATGATATGTTTGTGAAAACATCAGGGTTATTTATGTCTGACATGGCTTAGTGGTAAACCACTTTGGTCATGTTGTGCAACGTTTGAGGTTTGAGCCTTGTAAAGGCTGTTTATTTTGTTGCTGGGAATAACAGGGGTTGTTGGATACAGAGTGATTAAGGCACTTTTAAACAGTTTGTAAGCATGTTTGCGCGGGTTTGTGCGGAGGTAAACCCTGCTAACTTCCGGTTACAGTTTCTTATACTGATTTAGCTTCTCAATTGCTTAACCTATGTAGGCATTGCTTACCCCCCACACAAAATGTCTTACACCCACTTACTGCTGCTTAAAAGTGCTTACTTCTGTTTACCCCCATGCTAATTTCTTTAAAAGAAAAGAAAAAAGTGTGATAGGAAAGTGGTGAAAAATGGGCACAAAGTGGGAAAGACAGTAGGGAGAATAGCTAGGGATGTGCAGGAGGGTGTAGGGAAGGTCCACAGCTGCCCATTTCTTTTACAGCAACAGCTGTGCATATACACTTACTTTGGATGTAGATTTGGGCACTCAAACGCCTGAGGGGTGAGGACACCAGTAATATGTTGTGATGCCAGTTAGACCAGATTACATGCGCCCAGTGGACATGTGTGTGAAATGGATAGCTATGTATGGGGCAATATGTTTTTTTGGGAACAGATTGCCCTTTTTTTTCAGTTGAGAGTGGGATGTTGGGGAGGGATAATAGGTATATTTGGGGAGGTAGGTTGGGTAGGTTAACAGACAAGACAAACGCCGCATACAGGGGCAGTATATGACACATGTGGGCGATAAACACCTTGATGGAAAGGGGTGTTGGGAAATCGGAAGGCCATGGGCCCCCTAGTGGAAACAGTGGGACTAAGGTCCCTCACCCATGGGCAGTCACCACTGCACCGGGTGTAGCCAGAGATTTACATTTTGTACTCAAACCTAATGCTGCTGCCCCCACTACCCACTTGTCATTTTAAAATGTACTCGGCCCTCAACATGCTACATGGGAAGAAGCATGTTATTTTCAACTGTTACAATTTGTTTCCATAAAAAGCTAGTTTTAGAGGTGTATTCCTTTTGCACAAGAATACTTTGTGTACTTCTATACTGTGAATATTCATTTACACAGTTCTAAACATTCTGTGCTTTTTTATTGTTGACATTTGCAAGAGATGCTCAGAAAAAATGTACTCATTTCAGTACACTGAGTATGCCTAGCTACACCCATAGCTCCGAAGGTGGCTGTGCTAGGGGCTGAGTCGGAGAGCCAGGCCACCCTCTAGTTACAACATGCAGCCCTCGAGCTGGTGTAGCACATCTCTGACCTCCCTGCAGAGCTCGCTACACACCACGACCTGGACCTAGTGAAGAGTTTCTGTCTGCATCCGCTCTCAGGGGGGGGCGAGCCCCATCCCCTTTGGCGTTTCCACCCAAAGGTGGTGCAGGATCAATGGATGAGGAGGTCCCAGGTTGGGCCCCAGACTTGCTGGTGCTTGGTGCCATGGCCAGCTGAGGTGGGACAGGTGGGTCTGCCGAGACTGGCCTTCCCAAATGTGCTATGGAGTTTATGGTTTATCAACATATGTGGGTTAGTAATAGTCAACACATTACAGGATTAGGTATAACAGCATGCATAGATATTCCCATTAACCCAGACAGCAGATATAGAACACATGCATATATTGGACCACATTGGTAATAACAACAGCATGCAGGTACATTGATGGCACCATGCCGCCAATGTTGGAGTATTTCAACATAGCACATGCATAGAAACAGATTTAAATAATTATCAAACAATAGGACATATGCCCCAACATTACAGTGGAGTCATCACATACCAGTTGAGCTGGATATTTAGTGCATTGTTGGAGATATGGTGGGGGGAGAGAAAGATGTCAATTAATAACTAGTATATTCCTGTAGTTTGCATTATTTCCCTAGTCAGTGCTGTTATCTGTATCTTACAAGTATTGCTACACCACCCAATTGCCTTAGTTTGGACAGTGATATGGCTGTCAACAACTATATGCATGGACTGGTTTTACCTGCAGTATACACCTCTTACCTGTTATACCTGTGGAGGAATTGTTTGTTAACACTAACTGTTTCTACACATACTCCCAGATTCCAGGTTGATGTTATGCACATACCTGTCCATCTCTTTTGGCACAGACTTTGGCCATGTCTTGACCACATGCAGGTGAACCAAGACATATGTAGACTATTCCCTTCTTCAACCTTTAGTGACTTACAACACTCTTATACAGGATTTCCTAGACAGTTATATTATGTAGCACAGTGTGGGTGATAGTGGTCAGTGATACCTTATTATTCAGAACAACTGCAACACTCACATTGCCATACAATACCAGAGTAAACAGTACAAGTACAGGGCATCAAGCTTTTATTTCTTGGCACGGTGTTCGTATCTGATGTACCTGTGTAAGCCATGTTTGTTAGCACTACCTGAATGTTTCTACACAAAGTACCAGATTCCAAATTACTATTTTGCACATACATCTCACTCTGTTACTGTAAACACTCTGGTCACAGCTTGACAACATGGGGGTGTAGATGGGACATACTTGGCTTATTACTCTCATAACAGTTTGGGGAGTTGCTAGAGTGACAGGTTTGTTCTTATAGATGTGTGACAACCAGTTGTATTTCTTGTTTGTTGCCTATACATCTGGGATCATCCCACTGATTTCCCAGGAGGACATAGTGACGCAGCACATATGGGCCAATTTACTGGACATTCTAGACATATCTGTACAGTTGTGGGGTATGATTCTGTATGCAGACTACTACCACTCCTGGGAATCAAACCATGGCTGTGTGTGCCTAAAATACAACAGTTCACATCTCAATTGTGTGTGCTATTCAGATTTTGTTGTCTATCTTTTCACTGTCTTCTGTCTATGTCTCTCTCAGTTGTACTAAATTATCTCTGGGGATTACACCAGTCATATACAGACATTCCTACACATTTTATTTATGTTACACAGTGTGGACAACAGTGCTTAATACAGCAGTACTATGAAGTGATTGCAAATCTACATTACCATATGATACCAGAGTAAACACATGCAGTCCAGCAGTTAGACCCTTATTGTCAGGTTATTATGCTTTTGTTTACATACAACAATATTCTCTGGTGTGTGCAGTACTTGCCTTAAACAATACAGGTTTTATACTGGCAATTAACTTACTAATACTTTTAGATTTATTTCCTATGACAGTAAATGCAAGAGTATTACTAACCTGCCTTGTGTTACAACCTCTCCAATGGGCCTCCTGGTTTGCGGCCCACTCACTTGCCGCTGTGAAGGACATATGAGGTATATTTAGCCATACCTATCCATAATATACATGAGCTGGCAATTATTAAACAGGTAGTGGAGTGATACTTACACACAGCTGGGACCCCCCCCCTTCCATCCTAGCCTCTTGGATCCACTGATCCAAGAGATCCTCCGTCCACTGCTTTAGGTTGGCATAGTGATGCCTGACCTGCTCACCCATTCAGGGTATGCCAGTGGCACTGGTGAGGTCACGGATGAGACGGTCACAGGCTTCCACTTTATATTGGGAACCCTGGTACTGGCCCTGCAGCAGTCTCTGCTCATGGTCTTTGACAAGGAGTCCTGCCATGACTCTAGTCTCCTGGATGTCCCAGTGCTGCACCCGAAAGTGCACTCCCTCTCCCAGTCCTGACATGGTGCCTGCAAGGGGAAGCTACAACCAGTTATGAGATGTATTCCCACCTGTTGGGTTTAAGTAGAGCCGATTTCCCACACTTTGCCATGATTGGATGGTTTTGCAAATGCTAAGCTATGAGAAAACCTGCTTACCTAAGGTTGGCATTATTTAAAGGGGTATACCACTGGGCAAATTGAGTAAGCTGGCCTACACATTGCTTACACCTACTAAGCTGGTCTGTGCAATGCTTAGCATTGCGTAATATTTACTTTGCATTATATTTGCTCTTTGGCATTGATTTATTATTCATTACATGTTCTTTATATATGTCTGGTATCCATGATTCATGTGTTTAATAGGGAACTTCAACACTCTATTACAATTACACCTCACATCTGGGCTTATTTCAGTACTCCAGTTCACATATTTTTGTTATGTAGTAGGTTATAGAACATATGACTGTATACTGATTCCTTTCACATGTTCAGTTTGATTTTACTATAGTGAGGATTTCTTTGGTGATACCTCAATCGTATGTACTACTGTGATGGCTTGGTGGCTAATGACTGTGACTATAGTGTATAGGGTCCTGGATTCAAGACCTGCAAGACTGTTCATTTTGTTGCTGGGCAGGACAGTGGCTGTGGGATACAGAGTGATTAAGGCACTTTTAAGCACTTGTAAGCAGGTTTGCGCAGATTTGTGTGAGGGTAAGCACTTCCAACCACCGGTTAAATATGCTTACAGAGAGTTAGCTTCCATATTGATTAACCTGTGTGTGCATTGCTTACCCCCAAGCAAATGGGCTTAAACCCACTTACTGGTGCTTACATATGCTTACTCCCACTTACTACTGCTTAATACTGCTTACACTTGCTTACTAGTGCTTACTCCCACTTACCACTGCAGTAATTTAGACAGTAATGTCTGATGGTTCTTTGGAAGGTGGGGGATTTGGAAGCTGTATGGAGTTATCATTCATTACACATTTTACCTTCCATTTGTATCCCTGATTCCTGTGTACATATACTGTATGGGGCACATGTGATTATCTGTGGACTTTACAACATTATGACACTGATACCTCACATCTGCATTTAATGCAGCACTACAATTCACAAATATATGGTATTTAGTAAGTTATGCAACTAAAAATATTGATCATAACATGATTAGACATGGAAAATGGAATCTGCTGCAGTGGGACTCGAACTGGGAATGACTGCTCATAAGGCAAATGCTCTGCCCACTACACTATTGCTGTACTGCTCCATTTGTATATATCTTGCTTTTTATCCTTTTCTGCCATTTAAGCTGCATTAACCATAGCTAAGCAATGGAAACACCTGTGCAACTATGGTTAAACTTAATCTGCTTCATAAAAAAGTATCTTTATATTTTTTGTGTTAACTATTGCTCTTGCACATGTGGGGGGATGTTGCTGGGGGTATGTGTACACCTATGAGTGGTCTCGCTCATTCTTTTAGGGCTTGCTGCTGTTCTTCATTGCAGGAGCATGTATATTCTGAGAGCTCTGCTCTCAGACATGCCCCCTGCACTCTTACACAGTCAATGTAAGATTAGGAGCTCAGGCAGGACGCCTTCATTAATATGCATGGTGCGCTGCCATCCTGCTCCTAAACATCCACTTCCGTGTAGGACTAAGCTAGTCTTGCACAGAAGAATAGTAAATCCAGGGGTCTATGTTAGAAAATAATATTTGAGAGGATTTAAATAAAATAATACAGAGACATAAGTAATAGTGATATTAATATATATACACACACTATCTCATATAATGTCAATACACCTGCCCACCACATACCTACTACTCTCTATGTTTGAAAATAATATTACACATAATTAAAATAAAATAGTAAAGGGACTTATAAGTAATAGTAATTATAACATATATACCTTATAAGTAATAGTAATTATAACATATTTACCTTATTTGAAATACTGTAGAAAAGGTATTTTGATAAAGTATACCTGTTTTTGTTTGTTTTACCTTGTATTTGATGATGAACTGTAATAGATAACAAAACTGAATACCTGTGTGAAAGCTACTTAGGCAAAATAGAAAATGAGAACAACATTACTTGTATTTTAATTTTTTTCTGCTATTTTTGTCCTTCGAAGATCAGACATTTTTGTTGCTTCTCTCTTTAAGCTAACAAGAGTCCAATCCATATTTTCTGATTGTTCAAAAAGTTTATTTTTCTGAGAAAAGTCCATTGCATCTTCTAGAGAATTAAAAGTTTTCTAATCTTCTGGTAAAAAGATCCTAATTCTGGCTGGAAAAATTAGTTGAGCTTTAATGTTTAGCTTCTTTAAGTCTTTTATGAATGAAATATATACTTTCCTTTTGGTCATAACAGATGCAGTATAGTCATTGTCAAACCTGATTGGGTTTTTATTTATTTTTGTCAGAGAACTAGCCCAAGCAGTCTTCAGTATTAGGTCCTTGTCTTGGCTGGAGATAAATTTTACAATAATACATCTGGGACTGGAGGCTTTTTCCTTCAAAGAAGAAGTTGAAAGAGATCTATGGGCTCTCTCAATATCAAAAGAGAGATTTTCTGATAGATTTAGAATTTTAGGCATACAGTTAGTTAAAAACTGCAACAAGTTGTCTCCTTCTTCCTTTTCTGGTATTCCATATATCCTAATATTATTTCTTCTTGATCCACTTTAGATCTTCTAGTTTTTCCATAAGCAAAGTATTTTGTTTTAACAAGAATTCAGTGTAATTCCCACTCTCTGCCATTCTGCTATCCAGATCCTTTAATGTGCCTGCTATTGCTGAGATCTGAACTGATAGTTGTTTTATTATCTCTTTTAACATTTCTGTTTGTTTCTTGGAATCTTCTTTTATATTGTCCATTTTGATCTATAGTTTATCAAATTTGATAACAATCTCTTGGATACAACCCATTATAGACTGTAGTTCCTTTTTCACCGAGTTGTCTTAAGAGTTCACTTTTGAGCATCTAATTCTGTCACAACAGTCAATAAAACTTCTGACAGGAAAAAAACAAAGAAAACCCATAAAAACTTGATTTTTCTTTCAAATAGTTGACCAAGTTTGTTTAAATGACTCAGAATGTATACCAAAATAAGCTTTTGGTTTAGTGTGTATAATAAAAGCCTGTCAGAAAAAAGAAAATAAAGCAGAGCTAAGACTTTGTGCTGTTAGCAGTTTGCCATATTGGCCACACCCTCTACTGTGATTTTTTTATGAAGTACAGACTGTATAGTTTAATTAGTTCATTTTTATTGACATTTTAACACTTTGCAGTAGTCTGTTCTTTGTGAATAACTTTTAAATAACATTGCATTTAATTTCAATAAATAGCATTATGTTAAATGTTTCATTTTTTACTGAATATTGAAAAACAAGACAACAGAGGAACAAGATGAGGAAATAAGGAATCTGAGGAGAACGTAAGACTGATGATCATTGAACTGAAACAAAGTATAGATCGGAATTCTAAGAGTACTAACATATAGCATATACCAATATAGTAATATGCTACAAGATAATTATAATAATCAGTATCAAACAAACTATATATCTAGTTTAGAAAATAATAAGATTCCTGCAGTTTTTGTGAATTGGATTGTTTCTTTAATTATTTAGTTTTGAAGGAGAGTTTGGAGTACTAGTAGTTATGTAATGAAGTGGATATGTGTATTTTTCTTTGCTGACCCCCCGCACTACCTGCAGGTCTTTGGCCCCCTGCCAACCAGTCATTCCATTCATACTCCATCAATAAGGCAAGCATTGAACAGGAGAGGACATTCTCTAAACACCCACAAGGGGTGGGTTGATTATTTTTGTTCTGCCTTACTATTTCACTGCACACACTTAGATCACAAAGGAAGGGCATATATATGGGACTGACCATGCTGGATGGCCCTCACATCTGCAATGTGAGTTGGCAGTAAGCAGTTGACATATATCCTTTAGTACATGTGGTGTTTTCTCTGTTTTCTACCATAGGCATTATAGCACTCTGTGTGTTCTCTAATGACCCAAACCCATCCTCTTTCCCAGAAGAAGTAAGCAGACAATACCTCTTAATTTCCCTTACTCCCTCCCTCCCTTCCTGCCTGGCTCCTGAAGTGCCAGGACTGTTACTCAAAACCAGTCACCTGAGTTGCAGTCAGGGCTTATTCTGTATGCACTTTGATGCCAGGTTGAGTAGATATGTATAACTTTCTAGTTTTTGGTTTATGTCCATAAGAGTTTTACCTTCTATTTTATTATTATTGTGTGTGTGTGTGTGTGTGTGTGTGTGTGTGTGTGTGTGTGTGTGTGTGTGTGTGTGTGTGTGTGTGTGTGTGTGTGTGTGTGTGTGTATGTATGTATGTATGTATGTATATATATATATATATATATATATACACACACACACACACACACACACACACACACACACACACACACACACACACACAGATGTCATTTAGTTGGTCAAGAAGCAAAGTGAATGAACCAAAAAAATGGTACAGCAGGGGGTGGGAAATGTCCTTTCCCCACTGTAGTGCTATGATGGAGTTGGTATATATACAATTAGCAGTGAGTGAAGGGCACAGGAACACGTTGCCCTTTGCATGAAAGTGTTTTCTGCCTTCTTTTTAGACTACTTGAGTTTCAAGCAATTTTACTCAATGTTTTAACTTTTGATTTCCTGAGTATTAGACCAACAGTCATGTTTCTATCTATATCTATATCTATGTCTATATCTATATCTATATCTATATCTATGTGTGTATTAAATTTTCAGGCAGTGAACACACCCAGTTTCTACAGAACACTGTATTTTTATTGGCTGACTTTACCAAAATGCAACCAAAAGGGAAAATGTATACATAACATGATGATTATACGAAAATATGAAGTTCAGTCCTTTGCCCACATTACTGGCTGCACTCAGCACAGTAGCACAATATCTGTACCATGACTGACAGTCTTTAAATTGCACTCTTCAGTGAACCCATTTAAAGCATAAAATCTATTTCAGAAGAAAATCTCTCTCTCTCTTTAATACATAAGCCAAAATAATACAAATTCCAAGTATTCACACATAAGCAAAATTATTTAACTCAAAGTCTTGTATGGCCTGAGCTTTCTCTGGTGAAACAAATAACCAGTCAATGAAACACAATGCCTTTACTAAGCTTTATCAGATGAAACAAATAAAGTAAAAATATTGTACAGAATATCTTCATGCAAGCAACCACCAAATTTCCATTACTGATATTTCCATCGACAATTATGGACCTTAAACTAGACTACCTTCTTTGAGACAACTGCTACAGGCTCAGTCAGTTAGTCTTCTTTCAGCAACATTTATTCACAAACATATTCTAGACTATTCTGGATTCTCTCAAATTACTTCCCACATACTAGAGTTTTCCTGGCTTTAAAAAAGTGAAGACTAACAGTACACATCAGACATCTGAAGCCCAAGTATTTCTTCTCAAAGGGTCCAGTATGTATTACTTTGCTGAAAAGCATTCTGCCATGTAAAGGTGACATTTTCCTAGATAAATACTCCAATAAACCTAATTTTATTGTTGACTCATCCACATGGTTCCATCATGACCTGTTTCTCTCATCTGTTGGTTGCTCATCTGGTTGAACCACCACACTATGATATAAATGATTCTACCCAGTTTGAACTCACCTACTTCAAGCTTGTTGGAAGGCCTGTGACCCCTAGATAGACCATCTGCACTGTGATGGAGAACACTACCATGATACTGGATCTGAAAGAAGAACAGTTGGAGTGCTAGGGCCCATCTGCAGAGCTAAACATTGCCTTCCTTTTGTCTGTGAAGTCAGTGCTGGTGCTTGATTCATAACCAGGATGAACTCTTGCCCAAGGGATAATTGCATAGGAACCCTAAAATCCATTTGTTGGTCAGGCATTTCCTTTGTATAGTTGAGTATTCTACCTTTGTGGTAATTTCTTGTTGAGATATCAAATCACTGCTCACCACATTAGTCAGTTCTGCCCCAAACCCAGCCTCTGAGGCATCTGTGTATACACTGAATGGTTTTGAGAAGTCAGGAAACACCCAGAGTAGCTCTGCATAAAGGCTAAGACTTTAAAAAGCTTCTTTGGCTTCTGGTGTCCACCTGACTCATTTAGATTGTTTCACCTTTTTAAGTACATAAAGGGGCACATAATGAAATTTAATCAGAGGGATGAGCTTTCAATAATATCCTGCACATCTCAAGAAAGCCCATATCTCTTTCGTTGTCAGAAGGAATGGCTATTCCTATACATCCACAACTTTCTCTATCTCTCTCTTTGTAGCTTTATTAGTCCACTTCTAATTACATATCCCAGGTATTTTACCTTGGCCATTCCTACTTTATACATTGAGAATGTAGCAGTGAGAACAACTTGCCTTACTGCATTTAACACCACTTCTACCTTAAGAATGTGAAAATCGCAGTCTTCCAAATGGATGATGATGTCATGCAAATAAGCTGCAGCATAGGTTTAACAAAGCTTTAGCATCCTGTCCATTCATCTCTGGAAAAAAGTCAGAAACTAGTGAAGACCAATTGGGAAGATAGTATGTTAGAATAACTCATTTAAGCTTTCTCCTTAGCCTTATCAGTTAAGGGTTTCTGTCAGGAAATTTTTATTGAATCCACAGTAATTAATTACTTAGCTTCCATCAGCTGATCTACCTGGGTCATAGGTGTAACTGTAAAACTTGATACTGCTGAGTTTTCTGAAGTTGTTACAAAGTCAGAGCAGACTGTCTGGTTTTGGAAAGGGTACCTTAGGGAAATCACAACCACTAGTTGACACTTTGATAATTGTAGAATTGGCATCACCACTTACAATCCTTTCTGTAGGTCCTTGTAATAACCTACAACACTCTTAAAAGGTGTTTTCTCTTCAACCCATGTGTCTTTCACTATATCCCAAAGCCCTGTAGGCTACAAGCAATATGATAACTCAAAAGGACAGAATTGCATAGAGGCTTGAACTACCTCTCAAACTGAGACCATTCCAAGGGGTAATAGTTGATCCAATTTTTCCCATCATTCTCAATAACATTTCTTAACATAAACTGCAGAGCTGTGTTAAATCACTCCACTAACCAATCTATTTGGGGTTAAAAACATGATGACCTCATTATGATCTTGGGCATGAAGGGTGTATCTTGATCAACTGGGCTATCCTTTGGTATCTCTGGAGTTAGACTTTCTGAGGGAGAATAACATTGAGGAAATGGCCAGAGTAAACCAGAACTAGCAGCATATACTGGTGTCTACCGCTGGACCTAACTAACAGCACCATGATATCCATGGCAATCCTTCCAAATTAAACTTTGATTGCTGGCATTTATTTATTTATTTATTTATTTTATTTTACATTTGTTGACCGGGCTAGTCTAAGTGGATATATTCCATTTTCAGTAGAGGCCCGGGGAGAAAAGCTCCAAACATAGCACAAAATATAATATACAGATGTATAACAAATAAAGTCGGAGAAAATTAGAATACAAAAAAAGGAGTCTAGAAGAAGTACAATACTAAGAAGGATGAGTATAAAGGATTATATAAGTCATCTTACTACATGATATATGAGGTACTTTAAAGTTCATTGATAGTTTAAATAAATACTGGAAGTTATATTAATCTTAGTAGAAACAGTTTCTGCATACTGAGCGGTACGCAGAGTACGATTGTGTATCCAGAGGCAGTGTGAAGATAGAAGTAGGGAATGGCTGACAATTAGTCAGGGTTACTGCAGGGACGTAACCAGTGAGTTTTTAGGTGTCTTTTGAGTTTTTGCTTAAAGAGTGGCAGTGAAGGTAGTAGAGTTAGATCTATAGGTAGAAGGTTTCAGCATTTTCCAGCAGTTTTGGAGAAAAGGATGTCACCTGCCAAGTTATTGGACTTACTTATGCTAGCAAGTAGTTTGCTAGAAGAGCGTAGGGAATTAAGATTATTATAAGGGGTAATGAGGTTAGCAAGTATAGGAGTATTATTTGGTTGGTAAAAGATCTTATGGGCAATGGTAAGTTGGGAAAAAGTCAGAATGTTAGGAAGTTCAAGCCAGTCTAGCTGCTTTAGATTCAGACAATGGTGAGTTTGAAATGCATTACCAGTGGCAAATCTGGCAATATTGTGTAGGAGCTTGCTAGTTTGAGAAGATTTTTTTTTTAGACTAGTGTAAATAGGTGAGGCGTAAAGAAGAGTTGAGATTAAATAAGAGTGGGCAATAGTGGTTCTAGCTGTTAGAGTTAAGAAAGGTTTGATTCTATATAAGGAGCCCATTTTTTGTTTACTGTTTGTATGGTATTATTTATATGGTTATCGAAGTTAAGGTTGTTGTCGATTGTGACTCCTAATAGTTTGGTGGTAGGGTCGGGGAAGATAAGGGTGCCATTGTTGGATTTGACAGAGAAGTCTATAGGAGAGGACCTACTGGTAGGTGTAAAGAGTAGGAGCTTAGTTTTTTTAGCATTCAAAAGGAGGCAGCGTTTCAAGAACCAAACTTCTACTGAGTTGAATACTTTTTGAGTTAGTGAGTGTAGTTCAGAAATGGAGTTGGCAGAACATATAAGCATGGAATCATCGGCATACTGAATACAGGTGGCTTCAGGGATTGCTACATGAAAGCCATTGATGAATAATGAAAAAAGAAGAGGTCCTAAAATGGAGCCCGGAGGGACTCCAAGGGTGACTGTCAGGTGGGATGACAGTTTATTTTCCCAGAGAACTGCCTGTTGCCTATTGTTGAGGTAGGACTTAAACCATCGTATAGCTAGGGTATCCAGAGAAAGAGATTCAAGAGTATTTATAAGCAGGGGATGGTTTATCATATCAAAAGCCTTTGAAAGGTCGATGAAGAGAGCAGTAGAGAGGATGTTGTTATTACGGTTCTTATAGATGGAGTCGGTGAAAGATAGGACAGCGGTGGTAGTACTATGAAATGGCCAAAAGCCATGCTGGCAGTTAGCCAGTATGTTGTGTTTAGGTAAGTGGTCTAATAGCTGGTGGTGAATGCATTTTTCCATTTTGCATTTGAATCAAATAATTCTTAAAACCTGAGTTAGAGTTTGTCAGTTGACTCTTGCAAAAATCAGCACAATGGTTTTCAGTTTCCTATAAGACAGCTGGTCAAAGGAACCTGGCTAAGACAGCTCCCTATTGAAATTACAGCACTTGTAAGGCTAAGTGCCGACATGCTGGAAAAAAAAAAAAAAACAGCAATGCAGGAGATCAGTGAATATTGAACATTGGTCTTCTCATTTAAACTTTTTTTTTTTTTTTGCAGGAGGGCAAGCCCCCTATTCTCCTAACTGAACTTATATATATTAACCCTGAGATCACTGTACTGCCGAGAAAAAGGAATATTCTGAGAAATGGCCATCTTAGACTTAGTATATGTGGATTCATTTTTTTGTCTATTCATTATCACATGTCAAAACTTTAACAAGCCAAACAATTGCCTGAACTTCAGCCATCAGGTGTAACAACAAAAATAAAAACAAAAAAAAAAATCACTTGTATTTATAAGACAAATTTAAATAGTTGAGGGACTTTCATTCAATTAAAATGTATGAACTTCATCAGAACTAAAAACACTGCCCAAAAAACACCATAAACACCAAAACAATTGACAAGGCACAGCCATACAAATAATTGAAACAATTTACAAAGTATCATGAATTATTAATGCATGCATTTTCTTGTAGGCAATGATTAAGAAAGCATTTAATCAGAGTATAATCAGAGTAATATCTAAATAATTGACTATTTTAGCAATATCACTACTGGTGAACTTCAAAAACCAACCCCCGGATTCTGCATGCCTTGCACGGCTTGCAGGAGTTGTAGCAGGTAATATGTCTGCCGTGCGATCCTGGAACAGCCTGCAGGGGCATGCATGAGCGCTCCTGCACTAGTCCTGCATGGACTAAGCCCCTATGTGCAAATCACCCCATTTGCAGGAGAAATTCATGCAAATGAGGTGAAATTGTGATCCAGGAAGCTTGAAACCAGCCGTGCAGAGCTAGTGTAATCTGGAGAAATGTACTCAGTTAGTAACCAAGTACATTTCTGCAAAATCCAAAACGGAACTGTGACAGCTCCAAATAAAGGCTGCATATCAGGCAGGAAGCATGCCAATGGCCAAGTATAAAGCCATTGGCATTGCAAACAGCTTACAAAATAAAAAAAATCAACTTTTATTTTTTTAGCCAATCTCAGCTGTTTAAAGTGTAGGGCAGCAGCGTGCAAATGGGATTGGGGGATAATAAATAAGCATTCTAACTAAATCCACTATTCTGCCATGAAAGTCAATGGCAGGCAGAAAACAACATGGCCAGTGACTAGTGGTTGCTAAGGGGGTAGGCTCAGTGTGAGACATGTAATTAGGCATTAGCAGGCAATCTTATGCAAATGAGGGGAATGGTAGTGAATCCCAGTTTTCCCCAGCATGCTAGTCAGGTCTCAACAGTGTAAGAGTAGGAATAGCTTGGTGCAAGCCTCAGAGTTAGCTGACATCATGGGGGGGGGGGTGTCAGGCATACTGTAAACTGATTGGAGCCCTGTGGCTCAGGTTTGCTACTAGCTAAGCATAGCTAAGAAAGAGGGTGTGTCTGAGTCTGCCTAACACTCGTTACATTGCCTAAGCAGGTGTGCACGCTGTGCACCAGGTTTTAAAGGAAAAAAAAAAAGTTAAACCAGGAAATAGCAGCTCTGTGCACATTTGAGCACTCTGTTTGTGCGGTGTGCCCCCGGGCTTAAACAGGAAGGCAATGGGAAGGGAAAACAGTAGTAGGATGGTAATCTAGGAGAACTAGCATAGTTGGCAGGTGAAATGTATTAGAATCAGCCAAATTACACAGGCAGCAGACCAGCCCAGCCTAGAACACTACTATAAACTATGCAAACACCTTCCCCTCTTTTTTTTTCCCACACTCTACACCATCGGTGTATACAAGCGAGGAACTTTTAACAAACAAAACAACAAAATGATAAGGGCTGCAATAGCTATCATACAACAACTTGTGGAAGAGGCTGAGGGTGGTGAGGATGTGAATGCTGTCAACCAACCCACAGTGAGGAGACGGAGAATAGTGTACAGACCCAGGGTAACCTACCAGGGGCTACATGAGCTGGAGATAATGGATTGCTATAGGGTGGACAGGGACCTCCTACAGCAAATTGTTGAGCAGTGCTGGCCATGCCTCACACACAGAACTAACAGAGGGGAACCTATCCCAATGGATACCAAGGTATGTGTAGGCATAAGAATACTAGCTACAGGTACCTTCCAAAGGCCAACTGGGGATATCATGGGGATCTCATAGGCATCAGCATCCAGGGTACTCCACCAGTTCCTGGCTGCCATGTCAGCACATGTCGATGAGCACGTATATTTCCCCAACACCCATGAGGCATTGCCCAGCAATATGCAACTGTTCCATCAAATAGTAGAATACCCTGAGGTAGTGGGTGCTATAGACTGCATGCACATATGCATCAAAGCACCACCCGGTGAGTGGGTTAGGGTCTACATCAGTCACAAGGGCTTCCCCTCCATCAATTTCCAGGTCGTGTGCGATGTCCAAGGCATGATAATGAATGTGTGTGCTGGCTGCCCTGGAAGCTATCACAATTCCCACATCTGGCATCTGATGCAGCTGTACCAGAGATTTGCCAATGGGGACATCCCTCATGGTCACCTAGTGGGGAATGCTGGATGCTGGCCTTGGCAAAGAGGCAATGCATACCACATACACTGACACAGGAGGGACCCAGAGAATAACACCTCACTCTGACTCTCACATACACTAAAAGGGCTGCCAAACATGACACTACCTGTCCTCAACCATGTGTAGGGAGTGTACTAAGTGCATCCGACATAGGCAGCCCTGCAGCACCACCCTCAATACTGGGGCACCCACAAGGTAAGTGACTCACACATGCCAGTCAGGGGGGTTCACATACCCAACAACAGTCACAGCTAGCAGTACAGTTGTAGACAAACACAAACAAAAGCTGTGCTATGGCCTCTGAATGATGCCTATGGGTAACCTCCCCCCCAGGCCTACACAGACATACTACAGCAGGTCAGGCAGTAGTATGTTAGTTCTGAAGTGTAGGAAGTCAGAAACTAATATGTAGGTAAATCAAAGGTAAGATCTGTAGTACACTGGTATGCCTCTAGTCAGCATGATAGGTTAGAATACAGAATGAAATGGAGTGCCTGACATACCAGTACAGTCATAGCAAATGTGTATAAGTGTTAGGTGTGCCCCCCCATCCTACGTAGTAATGTAATAACAGTCAGGTGTGCCCCCCCAATCCTGTGTAGAAATGTAGAAATAGTCAGGTGTGCCCCCCATCCTACATAGAAAAGTAGCAACAGTAAGGTGTGCCCCCACCAATTCTGTGTAGAAATGTAGAAATAGTCAGCTGTGACCCCCATCCTACACAGAAATGTAGTAACAGTCAGGTGTGCAACCCAATCCTGTGTAGATATCTAGAAATAGTCAGATGTGCCCGCCCAATCCTGCGTAGGAATGCAGAAACAGTGTGCTCCCCCAACCCTACTTAATTATGTAGTAATGGTCTGGTGTGCCCCCCCCCCCCAAATGTGATGTACACACACGTCATAATAGTCAGGTGTGCATCCCCACAACCCTATGTAGAAATGTAGTAACGTGTATGTGAAGGTCTAATACCAGTGGAGCACAGATGCACAGAGATGGCCAAGGTAGCAGGATAGGTTGCAGCATCTGCACAATATGCAAGTATGTGTGTGTTAGGTTGGTGTGTGCCCCATACCGTGTGAGAGTGGTCAACATGTATGCATGTTGAGGTAAGCCTCTTGGCCATTGCCCACTTCCGCTGATGACAGGGGCAACTCCTCACAACTGCAGTGCCATACACAATACCCAGCAGTATAACACAAGCTAGCAGTAAGCCATTGCAAATGTATGGTGGTAATATGTGTCACCATCTGAAAGACTGACATGGCATGGCTGTTGGTCTACATATATAAGCAGTACACAGGGGAAAGTACCTCAGACATACAGTATATATTGTGTCACTGTGAAATGGACACACCCTTGGAAACGTACATACAGGTATGCCTCACATTATTTGGTCCTGTAGTAGAGGGTACTGGCACCTGTTGGTCCTGTAGTAGGGAATACTAGTGTTGTCTACCCAAACACTCACCGATCACAAAGGACTGATGTATTGGGAAACAACTGATGTACCTGCACATGCAAGTATAACTGCAATGCCCCATGCATGCCCCATGCATATTTGTGTATCAGATGCAAGCAGTGTCCATAGCACACATGCACCCAGCTCATGCAAACACCACCCACAGGCACTTTTCTGGTCATATCCCTGTTGTGGGGAATGGGTACAGTAAGACCCCACCTGTATATGGCAATAGCGGATGACTGCAGCATGCAGTGCAGGTGTCCCATGCAGGTGTGTCCCTAGCAGTAGGTAGCACCCTACCAGCATCCACACCACCTGATCAAGACTGTTAGGAGGTATTGGCATGAACACCTATCACACCTACCCTGTCACCCCAGGGGAATATACTGTATGGTGGTCTGGGACTGTAGGACTGACAGAATGCAACGACCTGCTACATCTGGCATGCAGCAACACCTAATGCCCCACAGGCATCTGCCAAAGGTCTGTGTCTCACATGTACTGCTAATGCATTTTCTGTCACAGACACCCAAATAACAACATAACACACTCCACATAAGCCATATGCAAGGCCATGTGGACAAACCACAGTAACATGTCCACCATGTCCCACTGCATAAACTGTTGACCAACACTAACACACACCTGTGATGGGGTGATAACCTTAGGGAAATTATCAGAGAATGTATTCATAATGTATGGAAGAGGTTAGAATAACAGAGGGGGGGAGCAGGGGCAGCATGGAATGTGCAGGGTCCAACACCAAGCTGTGTGCACACACTATCCCTGGCAGCAAACACATACATGGGTAGCTATACAACTGCCCATACACCACAATAGGGTAAATGTCCTGACCCATGGCCCCTGCCCCTGGTTGACCTGTGCAAATCTGTACAGCTAGGAGGCATTGCCACAGCAACATAAGCCCATACTGTCATGCTGATGGGTGTACAAATATGGGATCCTCTGC